>NC_050450.1:24224880-24544880 GCF_903995425.1 Onychomys torridus | reverse complement strand
TTCCAAGAAGCTAAGGATTCGTTTGAGCAGAGAAGAGACAGGTTCAAACAGCACAGACAGCAAGCCCGGGGTGCTATTTCTGCAGCAGGAGAGCTCCCTGGAGTCCTCACAACCACCTCTTTTTATCTTTCTTTGTCCCTAGAGAGCAAGCCATGCAGGGTTTTGTGCTTGTTAGATCCTCCTCTGCCACTGAGCCACACCCCCGCCCTGATAGCTCTTTTTAAATTTTTATGTATGTATGTGTGGTATATATGCGTGTATGTATGTAGTGTGTGTGTGTGTGTGTGTGTGTGTTTACCTGGGTATATGTATATGCACCATGTGCATGCAATGCCTGTGGAGGCCAGCAGAGGGTGTTAGATCCCCCTGGATCTGAAGTTATAGATGGTTGTGAGCTGCCATGTGGATTCTGGGAACCAAACCCAGGTCTTCCATAACAGCAGTAGATGCTTTTTAACCACTGAGCCATCTCTTCAGCCCCTGACAGTTTGTCTTAACCCTTAGTTTCAATGATGATGAGAACGGAGAAGATGCAGCTCAGAGGCATTCCCCACTCACTCTTCTCTAAGCACGGGGCTAAGCCCTGACATTCTGTCTTCTTGTAACCTTGTTAATAACTCTGTGAGGAGGTGCAATTATCCCCATTTCTACACACAGCAAAAGCGAGCCACAGAGGAGGAAGCTCCCAAGGCTGGTAAGAGATTGGAATTGGAATAGAAGTCTACCAGAATGAAAAGCCACGAATGTCACCCACTATGTTCTATGAGCATCTCAAAAGAAACTCTAGGGACATGCTCCATGAGAAGCCTTCTTAGAGAAACAACAACTCTGAGGTCACTTTTTTAAAAAGGTGTTTTCAGGGCTGGAGAGATGGCTCAGTGGTTAAGAGCACTGGTTGCTCTTCTAGAGTGACCCAAGTTCAATTCCCAGCACCCACATGGCAGCTTATAACCATCTGTAACTCCAGTTCCAAGGGATCCAACACTCTCATACAGGCAAAACCAATAGATACAAAATAAAAAAAAAATCACTAAAAAAATAAAAATAAAGCTGGGCGGTTGTGGAGCACGCCTTTAATCCCAACATTCAGAAGGCAGAGGCAGGAGGATCTCTGTGAGTTTGAGGCCAGCCTGGTCTCCAAAGTGAGTTCCAGGAAAGGCGCAAAGCTACACAGAGAAACCCTGTCTCGAAAAACCAAAAGAAAATAAAAATAAAAAATAAATAAAAATAAAATAAAAAAGGTGTTTTCACAATAGCTATGATTCTTCTTACAAATGTTATTTGCATGCATTATTTATGCATAATGTTATTGAGACATTTTTACCCATGCATATATTTCAGTCATACTCACTCCTCCCATTACCCCCTTCTGTCTCCCCCTCACTCCTGCTAATCTCCTACCTCTTCCTACCCAAACTCACTTCTCCTTTCATGTCCTTTTCTTATGTGTGAGCCAATGAGTTTCATCAGAGTTTTTACAGGGTGGCAGGCACCTTACCAGTGGCTACACCACTGGAGAAAATGTCTGCCCCCTCCTCCAGAAACATTAACTGCTTGTAAATGGTCAGAGGGGAGGGGCCTGATGAGCCCCTTTCCTTCCCTGTCAAGGTGCTGGTGGGCCTAGCCTTGTTCAGGCATTGTGCAGGAGGTAATCACATTCATTGGGATTATAAGGCCGTGAGTTCAAGGTCTCATGCCGGGAAACCAGCATTCCACACCTCTCTCTCCTCCTTTTGGCTTTTACATTCTTTCTACCTTTTCTTCCCAGAGCCTTATGGGGTGGAGTTCGACATAGACGTCCCATTTACGGCTGCGTAATTGACAGTCATTTATTCTTAGTACTTTGACCATTTATGAGTCTCTGCAGTCACTGCTGACCACTGCAAAACGAAGCTTCTCAGACCAAAGCTGATAGCAGTCCCCGCCTATGGGCATCAACATAGTAAAGAAGAAAATGATAAGATGGATACTCCTGTCCATTCGCCAAAATGATAGCAGTAGCTTCCACACCATGACTTCACCAGCTACAGGCTTTTAACCAGGTTTTCATACCAAGTGTGAATTCCCTCCTGTGAAGTGGCCTCCAATCCATGCAAGAAGTGTTTGATTACCCCCGTAACACCGGCCACTGCTGTGCCACTGCACTTGTGGCTGGCTGGTGGGCATTGTTGCATGCAGGGCCCACAGCTGAATAAGACTGTCGGTGTCAGTGATCTCCCAGCAGCCTGCGGGGCATCTTCCAGCACTGTGAGGGCTAGCTACCACAGAAGGGGCTTCCAGGCCAGGTCTAGCTTGATTTCTCTAGGTCTTGTGGCCAAGGCGTATGGTGTCTTCAGCCAGAGGGTCTTATAATCTAGTTTTTAGGAGCAGCCAACATCAGTGGCAATTACCTGTATTGTTTTGTTTGTTTGTTTGTTTTTTGAGACAGGGTTTCTCTATGTAGCTTTGCGCCTTTCCTAGAACTCACTTTGGAGACCAGGCTGGCCTCGAACTCACAGAGATCCACCTGCCTCTGCCGGGATTAAAGGCGTGCGACACCACCGCCCGGTGCCTGTATTGTTTTAGGGGGACCAAGGACCTCCCTAACCAACAGCTTGTAGGAGCTAACCTACTCCGGGCACTAGGATTTTTCATTTAATGAATTATGGCTTTTAGAAGCAGTTTTATCCACCCACAAGGGTTCTTCCATATCCTCTCTCTTTCATTAACTTATCAAATATTAGATTTCCTTATGGCTTTTTCATATATATGCAGTTCTGGAGACATAATCTCCATCCTGTCTCCCATTTTTCCATCTCCAGTATTACATGTGTTCTACTCCCCCATCCTCCAAGAATCCTTTTTTTTTTCTCTCCTGGGCCCTTTTCTGGTTCCCTAGTCCCATATACACACTCACTCATGCTAAAGTGATCTGTCATGATGACCGGGCTCTGGAGTGGTTCTTGCTGGGATTTGAATGAGACATTTTAAAGCTGAAAGCTTGTGTCTCTCAGTTCTGGGAAGTTTAATGTACAATGTATCTCAGTAATGGTGTTGTCAGATCACCACACCCCCCAGTCTCTGTGTTGAGAACTAAGTTGGCAACATAGGGAACAAACTGATAAAGGCAAGTTGTTGGTGCAAAGGACTGAGAAACGCAGAATTCCAGAGTAACTCATGGCTCAGATTGCTTGGAAAGTAGCCTTCAGCTCTAGTTCTTCCTTAAAGAAACTGAAAATTGCCAGGCATGGTGGTGTACACCTTTAATTCCAGCATTTAGGAGGCAGAGGCAAGTGGATCTCTGTGAGTTCGAGACCAGCTTGGACTATAGAGTGAGTTCCAGGACAGCTAGGTCTTTGTAGAAAGACCCTGTCAAAAAAAAACAAAACAAAACAAAATAACAACAACAACAACAACAAAATAACCCAACCCAACCCAAACCAAAACAACAACAACAAAAAAACCCTGAAAATCTTAAACAGATACATTGGAGATGGCTTGAAGACCCAGTTAAAGTCATACTGAAAAGAACTGAGGTTAAAACATCAGCGAGCAAGTTGAGCAAGTGTACACCCATGTGACTGAAGGTAAAAATAAAGTGGAGACACCTGCTGGATTCATCCAAGCTGACATCACCCAAACTGGATCAAACTGGCATCATGCACCTCCAGAAGGACATTTTGGGAATATAAAATTGTTTTAAGGACAACCGATAAAATTGCAGTATGGATTGGATAATAAATAGTATTATATTAATGTTAAATGTTCTGTTTTTGACCATGATATATGATTATGAAGAGAAATGTTCTAGTTGTTAGAAAAGGCACTCAAGAGGCTGGAGAGTTGGCTCAGTGGTTAAGAGAGGGTGCTCTTCCAGAGGTCCTGAGTTCAATTCCCAGCAATCATCCTCAATGAGATCTGGCGCCCTCTTCTGGTCTGTAGGTGTACATGCAGACAGAATGCTGTATACACAATAAATCTTTAAAAAAAAAACAAATGAGGCTAAATATAAACAATTCTGGACAAGGAATGCACAGGATTTCTTTGTCTTATTCAAATAATTTTTTTCTATAATATTGCCTTGATATAAAATCCAAAGTCATAAAAATATTATTTTTATTTGTTTATGTTTTTGTTTTTCAAGACAGGGTTTCTCTGTGTAATAGTCCTGGTTGTCCTGGAATTAATTTCTAGACCAGGCTGGCCTTGAACTCACAGAGATCCACCTGCCTCTGCCTCCCAAGTGCTGGGATGAAAACCCAGCACAAAAATGTTTAAAGTGATTGTTTTGATAACTCACTATGGTTAATGGTTAGATAATCGAATGTTCTCATAACTGACTGACCTTGCATCTCCCAGGGCATTATTATGAGCATCATGTAAGCAGGCTGATGTTTCAACATCAAAGGCGGGATGGGGGAGAACAGAGAGCAAGAAGAGACATCAGAGGCTAGATAAGGAGATGTGTCAGCTCACTGGCCTTGGCCTTTGAAACTTGAGCTGGAAAGTTGCCAAGTACAGGGGTCAATGACGTCCACAGTGCAGTGTGAATAGAGGAGGGCGGGGGAATGTGGAAAAGAGATCTTCTAGTAAGTGTGGCAGATCTTCTAAATGTGTGGAAAGAAGGAGCTGTAAGGTTTTAAGCTCACTTTAAGAGAGGACTCAGGGTGACTGAGGAGCGATAGTGAGGACTTTGGAACACAACAAGCTGACTCTCACAGTCCTCCTCAGTAACTATGTGCATGGTGGTAGCACAAACCTAGAGAGGAATAGAGGAGGAAAACAGCAGGGGGCAGAGTGGTTGAGCAGGGCAGCTGATGAGTTCAGTTTACAAAATGAGGAGCCAGGTGCCAGCGGGCATCTGAATGAATGGACCCGGCTTGTCTGCTTCTTTCAGAAATGCATGTTTCAAGGGGGCTGGAGAGATTGCTCAATGGTTAGGTGTACTTGTTCTTGTAGAGGACCTGAGTTCAATCCCCAGCACCAACACGGTGGCTCACAGCCACTGATTATCCCAATTCCAGGAGATCCAACACCTTACTGTGACCTCCACAGGTACCAGGCATGTGCTCAGACACACAGTAAGAACAAAAGCACTCATATACATACAGTAAAATAAAATAAAATGCGTGCTTCAGAATTGGTGAAGTATGATTTTGTTGTTGTTGTTGTTGTTTTGTTGTTTTTTCGAGACAGGGTTTCTCTCTGTAGTTTTGGAGCCTGTCCTGGATCTTCCTCTGTAGTCCAGGCTGGCCTCGAACTCACAGAGATCCACCTGGCTCTGCCTCCTGAGTGCTGGGATTACAGGCGAGCGCCACCACTGCCCGGCGAGAATTTTGTTAGATTGTTTTGCAGTTTATCTGTACCAATCTTCTCTCCACCCAGCAGTGTGAGAGGACTGACTGGCATTTCTCTCTCTCCTTGTGAACATTGAGATATTTCCTCCCTTATTTATTTATTTATTTATTTATTTATTTATTTACTTACTTACTTACTTACTTACTTATTTATTTACTTATTTACTTATTTATTTATTTATGAGACAGTGTTTCTCTGTGTAGCCCTGACTGTCCCAAAACTTGCTCTGTAGACCAGGATGGCCTTGAACTCAAAGATTTACTTGCAGCTGGGTGGTGGTGGCGCACACTTTTAATCCCAGCACTTGGGAGGCAGAGGCGGGCGGATCTCTGTGAGTTCGAGGCCAGCCTGGTCTCCAAGGAAAGTTCCAGGAAAAGCACAAAGCTACACAGAGAAACCCTGTCCCGAAAAACAAAAACAAAAACAAAAACAAAAACAAAAACAAAAACAAACAAACAAAAAAGATTCAATTGCCTCTGCCTCCTGAGTGCTGGAATCAAAGGCATGCCCAGTAATACTGGGATGATTTGACTTTTAAATTGAAAATTTATTATTGTGTGTTTGTGTATGTACATGTGCATGTACCACAGTGTGCATTTGGAGGGCAGAAGACCCTTCAAATTTGTGGAGTCGGCCTTTTTTTTTTTTTTTTCCCCGAGACAGGGTTTCTTTGTGCAGCTTTGCGCCTTTCCTGGATTTCGCTCTGTAGACCAGGCTGGTGGCCTTGAACTCACAAAGATCTGCCTGGCTCTGCCTCCCAAGTGCTGGGATTAAAGGTATATGCCTCCTCCACCTGGCAGCCTTTAAAAAAAAAACAAAAAAACCCCCGCTTTATGTGGGTTCCAGGGATTGGATTCACATTACCAGGTTTGCATAGCAAGCCCCTTTATCCACTGAGCAATCCTCCTGGTCTGGCTTTCTGAATTTTAATTTTTGCTTGCTTGAAACATATGTCTAATGATAGTTGGCATTTCATTATCTTCTAGCATGTGTATAATCTTGTTTCCTATGGGCCATCCACGTTTTGTTTTTTCAGAATTCCATATGTGTATGTGTTGTGCGTATCAGCTGCTCTTCTTAAAAATTGTGAATTAAATTTATTATTGGTGTGTGTGTGTGTGTGTGTGTGTGTGTGTGTGTGTGTGTGTGTGTATGCACATGCAGGTACATGCATATTATGGCACATGAGTTCTAGGGATCAAAGTCCCTCAGACAGAGATGAGTACATGTGGCTGTTACCAAGGAGACTGTGTGACGAGACATCTCTGGCTCACTGCACAATTCTCCTCTTGGTGGACCATTACCAGCCACCTCCTTCCCCATCAAAGCCCAGGCCGCCATCTCTTTGTTAAGCTCTATATAAGGCCCTGCTATCTTGCCCCACTTTCCACTTTGACACTCAGATTCTCTTAGTGTAGATTTTGTCCCCCTGAAGCCTACTGTCAGTTTATTCCATAGTTAAAATGATCAAACTTTAGAGAGGAAAGAGCACATTTAAAGCCTCCCTATAAACAGCAATAGCTAAAATTAAAACTAGAGGAGGGTATTTTGTGTATGAGGGAGTGAGTATGCAGAAGAGCAATATTCTCATACCGGGGATGGGGCAAGGTAGGCTGGTGCCACTAGGATGGAAACCAGTGTCAGTATTAACCAAAACCGAAAGATGTACCTGTTATCAGCTGATTTCTTCCCTAGTTATATATTCAGCAGGCCTGTCTACCTATGCTCAGCAGGAGCAGTTCATGAGATTGTGCCATGTGAAAAGAACAGGCTGTATGGCTTCTGTGTATAAAGCAAAAAGCTGGCAAGGCATGTCTCTTCTCTTAGAAGTTAGACCCATGTTGGGCTGGAGAGGTGGCTCAGAGGTTAAGAGCACTGAATGCTCTTCCAAAGGTCCCGAGTTCAATTCCCAGCAACCACATGGTGGCTCACAACCATCTGTAATGAGATCTGGTGCCCTCTTCTGGCCATACATGCTGTATACATAATAAAGTAAATAAATCTTAAAAAAAAAAAAGAAGTTAGACCCATGTAGTCTTCCTTATATGGGTGATCATGTGTAAATAGTTACTAATACTCTTAGTAAAACTTGTATTTTATTTTTTGCATATAGATGTTTTGCCTACATGTATGCCTGTGCACAAGTACATGCATGATGCCTGAGGAGATCAGAAAAGGTAGTGGATCCCTTTTTTTGGGTTACAGAAGGTTGTGAGCCATCATGTGGGTACTGGGAACCAAACCTAGATCCTTTGCAAGAGCAAGTTCTTTTAACCCCTGAGCCATCTCTAGCTCCTGCAAGGGGATTTTTGAGGCAAAGAAGAAGAAATCAGATAAGCACAACCTTGGTCTCCACCTGCTGTTTACCATCCTAGGCAGGCTTTTCAGAGCTGATTCCGGGCTTGCAGTTTCTTTGAATAACCAGCCCTAAAGATGCCAGAGAAGCATGTTTGGGGTGGAGTACATTACTTACCCACACATTCTTTCCTTTTCCAGCTTCACTGATATATAATTGACAGATAAAAATTACATGTGTTCAAGACAATGTGATGCTTTGATATACACATCAGTTGTATGCGATACTCATTCTTTTTTTAAATATATTTATTTATTAAAATATTTTTCATTTTACATATCAACCCCAGTTCCCCCTCCCTCCCCTTCTCCCTCCTCCTCACCTCCCTCACACTCTACCCCCCTCCACTCCTCAGAGTGGGTAAGGCCTCCCATGGTAGTCAACAAAGTCTGGCATACCAAGTTGAAGGAGAGCCTAGCCCCTCCCCATTGTATCAAGGCTGAGCAAGGTATCCCACCACAGGGAATGGGCTCCAAAAAGTCAGTTCATGCACCTGGGATAAGTCCTGGCCCTGCTGCCAGGGACCCCACTAACAGATCAAGACACACAACTGTCACCCACATTCAGCGTGCCTCGTTCAGTCCCATGCAGGTTCCTGAGCTGTCAGTCCAGAGTCAGTGAGCTCCAACTAGATACTCATTCTTGAATTAACACCTCCATTACCACACCGTTTCCATTGTATGTACACTGTGTATCTCTGAGAGAGAACACTTTAGATCTACTGCCTTTGCAAATTTCAAGGAAGGCCCTGGTGACCACTGTTATACCTTTTACTTCTGTGAGTTTGAGTTATAGATTCCACATGTAAGTGAGACCACGAGCCCTGTCTTAGTCAGGGTGACCATTGCTGTGATGAAACACCATGACCAAAGCAATGTGGGGGTGGAAAGGATTTATTTGGCTTACACTTCCACATCACTGTTCATCAAAGGAAGTCAAGACAGGAACTCAAGCAGGGCAGGAACCTGGAGGCAGAAGCTGATGCTGAGGCCATGGAGGAGTACAGCTTGTTCCTCATGGCTTGCTCAGCCTGCTTTCTTACAGCATCCGGAACCACCAGCCCAGGGATGGCACCATCCACAATAGGGTAGCCCTCATCCATTACCAAATTAACAAAAAATGCCCCCACAGGCTTGTTTACAATCAGGTCTTTCAGAGGCATTTCCTCAGTTGAGACTTGTTGTGGGTTATTTGTACACTGTGTGAAGATGTATTGCAGTGATTGGGGTAATAAAAAGCCGGAGAGCCAATAGCTAGCTAGGCAAGAGATATGGGTGGAACTTCTGAACAGAGGAGGACTCTGGGAAGAAGAAGGACAGATTTGCCAGGAGACTTTGAAGAAGTCGGATATACCATACAGAGCAGAAGTAACTGAGTCATATGACAAAACGCAGATGAACAGAGACAGGTGAATTTAAGTTAGAAGAGCTAGTTGGGGAAAAGCCTAAGGTCAGGCCAAGCTTCCATGATTAGTAAGTCTCTGTGTCATTATTTGTGGGCTGGTGGCCTCGACGAGGAAGTGTTACTGTAGCGGCTCTGGCCTTTCCAATGACTCTGGCTTGTGTCAAGCTGGCATGACACTAGCTGGCACAGACTCTTTGGCCATTCTGGGTCTGATAGGTTCATGTCAGGTGTTTTCTGTTTGAATGCTGCTGAGTGCTGGCAACGTCAAGTGCACTTCATGTGTTTACTAGACACTGAATATCTTTTTGTGTGTGATAAACATCAAATCCACGGACCTTGAGCACACTGGGCAAACACTCTATCCCTGAGTCACACCCCTGGTTCTGCTGTCCTCTTTCACAGATCTTTGCATTTATTTATTTATTTTTTTTACTGAGTTGTGGAATTGTTTCTTGGTTACAGTCTACTGTTCGAGTCCTTTCTATTTACACACACAGGTATTTACAAATACACATTGCCCTCTAGACACTGCTTCAGCTGTATCCCATGCATTCTAATCCGATTTTTTAAACTAGGCACAGGATATTTCCTAATGTCTCTTGTGGTTTCTCCTTTGACCTATTGGTTATTTGAAAATCCATTGCTTAACTTATAAATACTCAAGGGTTTCAATATTGCTGTTTGCTGTGGATTTCTGGTTCATGTCCATGGTGGTTGGGGACATGCTTTTTTTTTTTTTGGTTTTTTGATACAGGGTTTCCCTGTGTAGCTTTGTGCCTTTCCTGGAACTCACAGAGATTTGCCTGCCTCTGCCTCCCGAGTGCTGGGATTACAGGCATGCGCCACTACCGCCCGGCTGGGGACATGCTTTGTATGATTTTAGTCTTTCACTTTTGTCTATGTGTAAATACATGTTCCCATGTGTGTGGGTGCATCTGTGTGTATGGGTGTGCATGCACATGTGTAGGCAAGATTTGTCTAGTCTAGCTAGACAGATTGCTCTGGGATCCCCTGTTTCTGTCTCCCACATGCTGTGAGATTACAGGCATGTAAATGCCCCCCCCCCACATGGGGGCTAGGGATCTGAACTCCAGTCCTTAGACTTTCCAGGCGAGCACTTCTGCCCACTGAGCCATCTCCCCAGCCCTAATTTTACTCCTTCCACATTTATCAAGCTTTACCTTTGAAAGGTAGGTGGGTGGATGTTCATGAAGATAGTTAAACATCTTTTCAATCTGAACGAGTTTCTGAAGCCCTCCCTCCCCCAATATTTTATGGCTCTGGCATCTTCATTGGTTTCGGACTCTGCGGAGCTCTTGGCTGAGCCCTTTGGCCTCCTGTGTGTTCTGCAAACATCTGATGAAGAAAATCAGGGGTTTTTGACTCTCCTTGCATTCCTGATTTTGCCCCTTCAGTTCAGGACAACCACAGAAAACACTAGTGGTTTCTACAGTGCACATCTGCCAGGGTAAAGTTCCAGTGCTCAGCCCCTGCTCGCATTTCCTAAATGCTCCCGGGGGGAAAAACACAGCTGCCAACCTCCGCTCTCCTCAACTATCCCCTTGTTTCAGAGTTTCGCTTGTCCAGTCTGTGTGGCCCCAATGCCCCTTCTGCAGGATTAAAAAGCATTTTGTGCAATTTACCCAGGTCTTTGAGTTGATGTCAGGACAATGCTCCCAATGCACCCAGAAGACTTTGTGCTGATTATTTTAATTAGTTAACTGCATGGTTAATTATGGCTATGGGGATCGAACCTAGAGCCTGGTGGGTGCTAAGCAATACTCTATCCCTGCCTCCTAGTTACTTTTCTTTTATTCTTCACCCTTCTCTTTCTCGTTTTAAGTCTGAGGCATAATCTCATTATGTTGTCTAGGTTGGTCTTGAACTCATTCTATAGCTCAGTCAGACTTGGAATTTGCAATCCTCCTGCTTCAGCTGCCCTCCTAAGGAGCTGGGATCCCAGGCCTGCAGCAACAGGTTTGGCTGTCCTAATATTCTTTTTATTTATTTATTTATTTATTTATTTATTTATTTATTTATTTATTTATTTATTTATTATGTGTGTTGATGTTCTGTCTGCACATGTGTCTGGGTGGGAGTGTCGGGTCCCCTGGAATTGGAGTTACAGACAAGTGTGAGCGGCCATGTGGGTGCTGGGAATTGAACCCAGGTCCCTTGGAAGAGTACCCAGTACTCTTAACCACTGAGCCATCTCTCCAGCCCCTGTCCTAATATTCTTGATGATAATATACTTTGCAACACTAGTTTGTCACATTTGTTTGCTATATGACTTCAGTGTTCCCACAAATTTTTCTTTTTTTTTGCTGGAATATCACCTGCCAAAGTATTTTTAAGGCAGATCTGTGATGAAACTGACTGACACAAACACACTCCTGGTTTGGTGTTCTTTTCCTTTGAACGTTGGAAATACTGTTTTCTCTTCATAATGTTATTGTATTGCTCACAATAGCCTCAAATTGGAAACAACGCACATGTCTATTAATAGAAGGACAGAGACTTTGATATAGTCATGTAATAGAATATTACACAAAGAGAGCTTATTGTGGGTGATTTCTACCCAAGAGACATTTGGTAATGTCTAGAGGTTTCTGTGGCTCTACCAACTTATGAGTGGGAAGAATTGGCTTTGACATCTGGTTGGCAGGAGTTAGGATGTTGTTAAGCACTCTACTGTTCTTAAGCAACCAGGTCCCAATGTGTGGCCCCAATGTACCTTGACATAAAGCAAAGGCAAGCAAGTCTGGGGTTGCATAGAGTGCAAGTTACTGGGGACTTGAAACAGAAGTGTGGTTCTGGGTAGCAGCAAGACCATGTGTTCCAAAGACTGGGTCAGAAGTTAGGGTCTTGTCAAATGCTCAGGACAAAATCAACTTTATCCAAGCTTGAGTGTACCTGGTTTACCTCAACCTAATATTAAAAAGCCAGGCACTGGGCCAATGAGATGGGTCAATGGATTGAGGTGCTAGTCCACAGGCCTGACAATTTGAGTTCAATCCTGGATCTCACAAGGCAGCAGGAAAGAACCGATTCCTGACCTCCACAAGCATGTTAGGGCACATGTGCACCTACACATGCACCCACTCACCTTCCTCCACCTCCCCAAGCAAATTTTTTTTGGATCCATCAACCAGTTGTAAAGCTATACCACTCAAACATTTTTTTTTTTTTATATTTGGCTGGAAAACTGTATTGGAAAAATTCTGGAAAGTCATGATGGTTATAATAGAAGATGGCAATAGTCCTGTCAAAGACAATCCATACACCTACCCTGTGCAGGCAACAACATCTAGCCTATAATGTAAATAGTACTGAGATTGAGAAATCCTGCCAAAGGGGAAAATGATGTATTGTTACATATGAACATCACACCCCATAATGTTGAGCAGAAGATGTGATACAAAAAGAATAATTTGTGTAATGTGTGGAGATTGGGCCATGGCCTGCTTCTAATTACTCCATATTGTAGGAAACATGGTTTTTAGGCTGTGCCTTGTTTATGGTGACTCCATATTATAAGCAACATTTGCCACAATTTGAGTTCAAACTCATTGTGCATGTAAGACACCACATTGGTCCAGCCCTACCTGTGAGGCACAGACTGGTAACTTATTCCTCCAAAAGAAAAAGTACCACCCACATGCTTACAGGGTGGATTTGGACATATTGAGTCCATCATGATAGAGGGGCATGTCACCAGGATCAAGAGGCTGCTGATTATGGTGATTATTCCATCCGGAGTGAGAAGCAGAGAGATGAATGCCTGTACTCAGCTCACCAGCCCCTCCTTTTTATTTTATTTTATTTTATTTTTTTTATTTAGTTCAGGACTTCAGCCCAGGAAATAGTCTTCCCACCTTATTTAACCTGACCTAGGGAATCCCTCAAAGATATGCCCAGAGATTTGTTTCTTGGAGATTCTAAATCACAACAACTTCCCAATCAAAACTGACCAGCACAGAGTGTGTGAGCACATAGGCAATATTAGAACCATATTTGCAAGAATGGGATGGAGAAGTCATCAGACTCACCAGGCAGAGGGCGTGTGCCTCGCCTTGCCTGGAGGATACCTAGCATCATGATGGTGATGACCCCAGTGACCTGTCATCTGATCACCCAGTATGTGTCAAAGCACCAAGAGGGGAAACCTGTAGACTGTCTTTGGATACTGCTTGACTTTGGAGACTCAAGTTGCCAGTCACCCATCCATTTACCCATCATCCATCCTGGTTCAGTTCTGTATCTCACCTTCATGGTCCAGAACATCTGCAGCTCAGCTCAACCCTGGGTCTCCACTGGACCTGCACTTGTCCAGCAGCTCTTGAACACCAACCATTGGCAGTCAGCCTCTTTGCATCTGTGTTAGTCCTCTGCCTCTGGTAAGACTCTGCAGCCTCTGTCATCTGCTGTCACGACCCTGTAACGTGAACATTAATGATTAAGGCTGGAATAAAAGAACCTGCATTGGCAACCTGTGTTCTCGATGGCCAGCTGTCAAGGGACTTCGGGACTTCTTGGCAAATTGCAGCCAACAAAGCCTAATATAGCTAGTGAATGTGTTGTTATCAGTAAGGACTGACATTTCAGAAGACACAAACCTGTCTGTGTTTTTGGTATAGCATGCTCATGACAAATGTGCTTCTGTTTGTTTATATGAAATCCCAAACCAGAAAAACCCAGTTCACAGATGAGAAGCCAGGATAGGCTTGCTCTTAGCAGGAATCAGAATGCCTTCAGCACTTTGCTTTAATAAGAACCGAATACACTCTCCCTCTCTGTGCTGGCTAGTTTTATGTTAACTTGACAGAAGCTAAGGGGAGCTTCAATTAAGAAAGTACCTCCAGTTGAGCAGTGGTGGCACACGCTTTTTTTTTTTTTTTTTTTGGTTTTATCGAGACAGGGTTTCTCTGTGTAGCTTTGCACCTTTCCTGGATCTCGCTCTGTAGACCAGGCTGGCCTTGAACTCACAAAGATCTGCCTGGCTCTGCCTCCTGAGTGCTGGGATTAAAGGTGTGCGCCACCAACACCAGCATTCAGGAGGCAGAGACAGGCAGATCTCTGAGTTGAGACCAGCCTGATCTAAGAATTGAACTCCAGGAGAGTCAGGGCTACACAGAGAAACCTTGTATCGAAACAACAACAACAACACAACAAAACAAAAACAAAAGAAAAAAAAATGCCTCCCTAAGATCAGGTTATAGGCAGTCCTGTAGAGCCTTTTCTCAATTAGTGATTGATGGGGAGGGCCCAGACCATTGTGGGCAGTGCCATCCCTGGGCTGGTGGTCCTGGGTTCTATAAGAAAGCAGGCTGAGCAAGTCACGAGGAGTTAGCCAGTGAGCAGCACTCCTCCATGGCCTCTGTATCAGCTCCTGCCTCCAGGTTCCTGCCCTGCTTGAGTTCCTGCCCTCACTGCTTTTGATGATGAACTGTGATGTGGAAGTGAGAGCCAAATAAACCCTTCCCTCCCCAAGTTGTTTTTGGTCCTGGTGTTTGAGCACAGCAGTAGAAACCCAAACTAAGACACTCTCTCCACATCTATTTTCTCTTTCTTTCTCTCTCTTCTTTCTTTCTTTCTCTCTCTCTTCTTTCTCTCTCTCTCTCTCTCTCTCTCTCTCTCTCTCTCTCTCTCTCTCTCTCTCTCTCTCTCTCTCTCTCTCTCTCTCTTTCTTCTTTCTTTCTTTAATATTTATGACTCCTGCCAGGGAAGCAGATAGGCTGACTGCAGATCTCCACATCTCCCTCTGCTCCCCCAGATCCAAACCCTGAGTCTCACCCCCAGCTCTGGAGCAGAACACCTGCTAAATCCCCTTCTTTCCCCTCTGTGGATGCCACACATCTTCCCCTTCTAATCTCCCTCCTGTGACAGGGCAAGAAAGCGCAGAGGTTCCTCCATCTTGTATTCTTGCTGAGGCCTTTTTAGATTTGACTAGAATTTGATCTCTTTGATGGAGAATTCCCATGGAAAACTACTCAATTCTATTCTAGGAACCAAAGGTCTGGATGTCCTAGCTAGATTATCTTAGCTTCCATTAAATTGCCAGCTTGTACAAACCTCCCCCTCTGGCCAACCACTTAGCTGCTGTCTAATTGTTTGCTCACACAAAGCCTCCCTGCTCCCAAGCTGCTGAGAGAGATGCCAGGATGTGGTTTCTGCCTTCAAAAACCCCGTGTTATGGACACTTGGGACTCTAAGTCCCTGAATACCTGAGTATAGTCCCAGCCTGCTGGAATAAAGACTTTCAATTGGCTAAACTATGTCTGAGTGGTCATCTCTGATTGGCTACCTATAACATTCCGCCACTCACTGCGTTATCCAGCCCTCAACTCCAGCAGGCACTCCCTGGGAACCCACAGGTCACTCCAGCCAGAGAAGCATATAGGCCAATGGTTCTCAACCTTCCTCATGCTGCGACCCCTTAATACAGTTAGTCATGGTGTGGTGACCCGCAACCATAAAATGATTTTCATTACTACTTCATAATTTTAATTTTGCTACTGCTAAGAGTTGTGGTGTAAATATCCACGTTTTCCAACAATCTTAGGTGACCCCTGTGGTGAAAGGGTCCCGTGACCCATAGGTTGAGAACCGCTGATGTAGGCTAACAGCAGGTCTTTATCCCTACCTCTGCTCCTGCAAATCCAATCCCCCAGTCTAATCCCAGCTCTGAAGTACAACATCTGCTGCATCACCCTTCTCCCCTGCCCCCATCTCCAGTGGATCCCACAGATCTTCCTCTCCAAACTTCCTTCCCCACCACCCATTGCTTTGTCCCAGCCCCCCAGTGCATCAGACACTCCCTGGGAAGCCACAGGCCACTCTGACCAGGAAAGCAAGTAGGTTAACTGCAGATCTTCATCCCTCCTCCTTGCCTCCAAGTCCAACCCCCAGTCTCATCCCCACCTCTGTAACCGACCTTCTGCTGTGGTCTCTCCTCACGGTGTGCCCCCATTACCAGGGGACTAAACAGGTCCTGGTGGAACACCCTACTTTATTCCCTCCCACAGACCCTCTAGCCCCTCCCCCCATCCTATCCCTATTCATAAGTGTCAGCTCCCAATACTCAGAAACACATTTTGCCCCAGTGGCCACACCTATCAGAACTCCAGAAGAATTTCTTACCAGGCAACACACAGCCACTTGACACTTTTTTTCGGGGGGTTTTCAAGACAAAGTGTAGCATTGGAGCCTATCCTGGAAGTCACGCTGTAGAACAGGCTGGCTTCGAACTCACAGAGATCTGCCTGGCTCTGCCTCCTGAATGATGGGATTAAAGGCATACGTCACCACACCTGGCCACTCCACTGTTAAGAAACAGAGAGGAAGCATAAAGCAAGGAACAAACCGCCCACCCAACAAATACAAGACCAGATATGAGAACCTAGAATTACAATCTTCCCAATCCCAGATGCCGAGACGCCAGCATAAAAACATAATCAATAACAGCCAGAACAATACGTCTCCACTAGAGCCCAACATCCCTACCACAGCAGGCCCTGAGTGTCCCAACATAGCTGAAGCACAACAAAAAGACCTTCAAATAATCTTTATGAATATGATAGAGAGGAAATGAATAAATCCCTTAAAGAAATCTATGTAAATACAAACAGTGAAAGGAAAGAATAAAACAGCTCAAGACCTGAAAGTGGAAACAGGATCAATAAAGAAACCCAAACTGAGGGAAATCTGGAAATGAAAAATTTAGGAACTTGAACAGGAACCTCAGAGGCAAGCTTCACCAGCAGAATGTAAGAGATGGAAGAGAGAATCTCAGACACACCACTCCTGCCACCAAAATAACAGGAATCAATAGTCACTGGTTATTGCTATCTCTCAACATCCATGGTCACAATACCCCAATAAAGAGACAACAGACTAACAGAGTAGGTGGGGAAACAAAATCCATCCTTCAGTTGCATCTGAAAAAAATATGGCCAGATGGCTCATGCCTTTAATCCTAGCACTTGGGGAGGCAGAGGCAGTTGGATCTCTGTGGGTTCGAGGCCAGCCTGGTCTACAGAGTGAGTTCCAGGACAGCCAGGGATACACAGAGAAACCTTGTCTCGAAAAAGCAAAGCAAAGCAAGCAAAGAAACAAACAAAAAAGAAAGAAAAGAAAAGAAAAATGTGGTGTTATTTTGTTTGTGCTCTAACAAATAAAGCTTGCCTGAAGATCAGCAGGTGGAGCTAGCCATTTGTTAACCATGAGGAGGTTCTGGAGTTCTGGAGGTCTGCACAGACAGGAGACAGGAAGTGATATGGCTGGGGGAAGAGAGGAAGCGATGAGGTGGGGCAGGGACAAGAGCTCGCCCCTTTTCAGTCTGAAGTTTCTTAGAGGTAAGAAGTCTCTCTAGTAGCTGGCTGCTCTGCTTCTCTGAGCTATCAGTTTTCACCCTAACATCGGACTCCAGGTTTTTATTATTAAGACCAATTAGAATTTGAGCTACAGAAAAACACCTTGACATCAGGGTAAAAGGATGGAAAAGATATTCCAAGCAAGTGGACCTATGAACCAAGCTGGTGTAGCCATTTTGATATCTGACAAAATAGACTTCAAGGGGCTGGGGATTCAGCTCAGTGGTAGAGCACTTGTCTAGCAAGCACAAGGCCCTGGGTTCGATCCTCAGCTCCCCCCCCCAAAAAAAAGACTTCAAACCAAAACTAATCAGAAGAGATAGGGAAGGAAGGACACTACATACTCATCAAATGAAAAATCCACCAAGAGGAGCTTGCAATTCTTTTTTTATTTTTATTTTTATGGCCATTGGTGTTTTGCCCGCATGCATGTCTCTGTGAGGGTGTCAAAAACCGTGGGACTGGGGTTTCAGACAAGTATGAGCTGCCATGTGGGTGCTGGGAATTGAACCCGGGTCCTCTGGGAGAGGTGAGTGCTCTTAACCACCGAGCCATCTCTCCAGCCCTGGCATTGCAATTCTTAACTTCTATGCACCGAACACAAGGGCACCCAGATTCATAAAAGAAACACTGCTACAGCTTGAATCACATATGGACCCTCACACGCTGTTAGTGGGAGACATCAGTGCCCCTCCTCACCAACAGACAGGTCATGCAGACAAAAATTAGAGAAAGGCTGGAACTAACAGATATCATAAACCAAATGGACCTAACAGGTATTTACAGAACATTTCACCCAAACACACACAAAAAATACCTTCTTCTCAGAACCTCATGGAACTTTATCTAAAATTGACCATAAACTGGGACACAAAGAGTCTTTTCTCTCTCCCCTTGGCATATAATAAAAAGCCTTTTTCAATAAAGGATGAGGCTGCTGGGTATTGACCCAGGCCCTCCTGAACCTATCCCGTGTTTCTGTCTTTCTTCTCTTCAGCTAGGTCTCTCTTTCTATCTGTCATTTCTCAATTTCTCTCTCCTCCACCTAAGAACCCTTCAAAAGGTGGGAGTAGACTCCCACACTAGTAACAAAACAGCACACATGTAAGCTCTAGAATAAAAAGGAGAAATCACATCCCAAAGGAGCAGATGGCAAGAAATACTCAAACTCAGGGCTGAAATCAATAAAACAGAAACAACAACAACAACAACAACAACAACAACAACAACCAAAAATACAAAGAATCAATGAAATAGTTAGTTCTTTGAGAAATCAACAAGCTTGACAAACCCTTAGCCAAATTAGCTAAAAGGAAGAGAGAATATCAAGTTGACAAAGTCAGAAATGAACAGAGTGCCATCAAACTACAAGGAAATGGAGAGACTCATAAGGATCTCTGGATCTCTCCAGGACTTTCATCACGAAGGGATGTTGAATTTTGTCAAAGGCCTTTTCTGCATCTAATAAGATGATCATGTGGTTTTTGTCTTTCAGTTTGTTTATATGGTGGATTACATTTATCTATTTATGCATGTTGAACCATCCCTGCATCTCTTAGATGAAGTCTAAGTCTTGATCATGGTGGATGATCTTTTTGATGTGTTCTTGGATTCAGTCTGCAAGTACTTTATTGAAAAATTTTGCATCTATGTTCATATGGGAAATTGGTCTGCAATTTTCTTTGTTGGCCAAAAGTTACATGGAAATCCCCAAACAACCCAGGCTGCTGCTAAGACTATAGGTGGCTCTCTACAAACTGACAGCAAGGCCCTGTTGCTGAAAAAAGCACCTATACAACTCGGTGAACATGGGGAACTCAAGCTGGTGCCTGCATGGAACCTTCACCCCTATGTTCCAGTGTCTTTGATATAGAAAGGCACTCTGCATGCTGCCAAAAGAGAAAGGTAAACATCAAGCCAGCCACAACCCCTTGATCTACAATGGTGTCCTGTCTGCAAGACATGCTAGTGCACTGGTGGTACACAGCTTGTGGGAGTAACCAACCATTATCTTATTTGACTTAAGGCCCACTCCACAAGATAGAACACATACCTGAAACTTCTTGGGTGACCAAGAACCTGAGACTAGATAATCCGGTACCAGAGACCTAGGGTAAAACCAAATACTACTGGTTTTAAAACAAAACAAATAAAAAAAAAATCAGTAGCAATAAAGTGACTCTTAATGACATTCTGCTATACTCATAGACCAGTGTCCTACCTGTTCAGCCATCATCAGAGAAGCTTCCTCTTGGCAGCAGATGGAGACCCACAGCCAGACATTATGCAGAGAGTGAGAGACCTTGAAACACTCAGCCCTAAATGGGATGTCTCTATCTAATCTTTCCCCTCAATACTCAGGGAACGCTGAAGAAAAGGAGGCAGAAAGAGCTTAAGAGCCAGAGGGGATGGAGGACACCAAGAAAACAAGACCCTCTAAATCACCATGATCAAAGATCAAACAGACTCACAGAGACTGAGGTAGCATGCACAGGCCCTGCATGGGTCTGCACCAAGCCCTCTGTGTATGTATCATGGCTTCCAGTTTAGTGTTTTTAATGGGATTCCTGAGTGTGTGAATAAGTATCTGATTCTTGCTCTGCCTCCTGGGCCCTTTTCCTTCTTTTTGTCTTATCTAACTCTGATGTGATAGTTTTTATCTTATTGTATTTTATTTTGTTATATTTTTTATTATGATCCCTTAGAAGCCTGTTTTTTTCTAGTTAGAGACAGAAAGGGAGTAGATCTGGATGGGAGGTGAGGTGAGGAGGAAATGGGAGGAGTAGAGGGAGAGGAAACTGCAATTAAGATGTATTATCTGAGGAAAAAAACTATTTTAAATAAACGGAAATATAAGCTGGATGGTGGTGGCACACACCTGTAATCCCAGCACTTGGAAGGTAGAGCCAGGTGGATCTCTGTGAGTTCGAGGCAAGCCTGGGCTAGGAAAGCCAGGAAAGGCGCAAAGCTACAGAGAGAGACCTTGTCTCAAAAAAACCAAAAAATAAAAATAAAAAATAAATAAACGGAAATATAAACATTTGTTTTATTTCATGTTTTTTGCAGGAAAACAAACAAACAAATACACGCGTGCCTGGTGCCATCAGATATCAGAAGAGGGTGTCAGGTATAAGTTTCCCACGGTCCTGACAGTTTAAGTGAGCACATGCAGGACTTTTGTTTGTTTGTTTTCCTGAAAAAACTGCAATACTGCCACAGAAAAGGAAAGCAGCGACCTGGTGTCCTTCTCCTCTTGCTTTGGTCAAACTGTAAATAAGTCCGTTTTCCATCTCCCAATTTCTCTTCACCTGCAGCAGTTTGTGAATGGAAGTGGCCATTGGTGCTGTGACATTGGTCTGGCAGTCACTGGTGGGTAGCTGGTGTTCTGTTGGAACAGGAGGTTGGCATGTCACTCCCAGGGTGAACAGAGAGAGGAATGGAGGCTGCTTAGTAAGCAGCCTTGGCATCCAGGGGTTATCAGTGAAAGAAAAAGAGACGGCGGGGGCTGGAGAGATGCCCAGGGGTTAAGAGTACTTGCTGTTCTTGCAGAGGTCCCGGGTTTGTTTCCCAGCACCCACACAGTGCTCACAATCTTCAACTCCTTTTCCAGAGGTTCTGACACCCTCTTCTGATGTCTGATGGTACCAGGGATGCATGTATGGTGCACATACACATACAATAAATACTGAAAGAGAGAGGGAAATACTAATAGTCAGCAAAATACTGAAGACATTCAGATTTAGCCAGGGAGGAGGAGCTATGTGACATATTGCTTGTATACAAGGTATATAAGACCCTGTATTGGATGCTGGGCACAGCAAATATTATAAAATAAATTAAAGAATGAAAAAGATAATGAGGAAAGATTCAGTGGTAAAGCTTAAGCTCTGAGGTTTGGGGGCTCAGGCAGGATGAGGGGTTCCCATTGCTTTGGCCTCTAGTGAAGACAGTAGACCACTGTAGTCTTTGAAAAAAGACAGGAAGATTAAATCCACATTTTCTTTTTAGACATGTTCTCACTATATAGTCCAAGTGGGTTTCAAACTTTCAGAGCTCTGCCTGCCTCAGTCTTTTAAATACTGGGATTAAAGGTGTGTATTAACACATCCTGCTCAACCTTGTTCTTTTTTGTCCCATCCTGCCCCCCTCCCACAGGGTCTCACTATGTAGCCAAGGAACTGGCTGTCCTGGAACTCACTCTGTAGACCAGGCTGATCTTGAACTCACAGAGATCCATCTGCCTCTGCAACCCGAGTGCTGGGATTAAAGGCGTGCAGAACTATGCCTGCCTTCATACCTGTACTCTTGCCAGAACTACCAAGAGAGCCATGCAGGAAATACTTCACTTCCCCATGACTTGAAATCATTCTCTAGCCCAGGCAGGCTTTGAACTTGTGATCCTTCCGCTTCGGCCTTCTTGAGTATGTGGGATTGCAGGCCTATATCACCACGACTGGCTGTCCTAATATTTAGGTAATAAGATACTTTGTCCCCCTGCCCCAGCTCTACCAAGCTCCCACCAGTGCCAGTCTGGATGCTTAGGTGACACAAATTGTCTTCAGACTGCAGCAGAGGGTGTAACTGAGTGAGAGGCAGAGTCATTGAGTGCAGGGGACAATGCCAAGAGAAAGTGGGCTCTCCTTCAGTGCCATGTGCTCAGGAGAAACCAGATATCATAGTTTGTTTGAATGCCAGTGGGGTTTTGCAGGTAGGTGAGCCTTGGTGAGCTCAGCCTAGTTCCAGTTGAGAAGAGGGATCAGGAGCCAGATTGCACCATGCCGGGAAGTAAAAAAGAAGAAGCGAGAAAACGGACCAAATATAGCCTCTCCCCCTAGAACGCTTGGCTGTGAGGAGGAGGGATTGAGGCAAGAGTTGGGAGGGGTTGAGTCTGGAGAAGAGCTGGAGGCAAAGTGTCAGTCCCATGTGTCCACCCCCCTTTCCTTCCCTTCCTCCCCCGTTCTCTTGACCTCATTCCAGCTGGTAGGTTCAATTTTACTTCCTTGTAGAGGTGAGTCTTAGCTGACTGGGAAGATGGGGACAGGAAAGGACAGATGGGCGCTCCTTGAGAAAGGGAATAAGAGTTAGTGGGGACTTTGCTTAAGAAGGGGTGGGCTCTGAAGCTGGGTACCACAGGTGTTGAGAGCTGACAGTGTCTAAAGTGTGGTGCTGGACAAGCTAACCCCAATACTCCAAGAGGAGATGAAAAACTTCTGATCTCAATACAACCTTGAGATGCGACAGGCGGATGGTAGGTCCGCCGATGACACTGTAGTGCCTCTGTGTGGCTTCTCCCCCTGTGTGTGCAGAAGGCACGAGTTAGCCTTCTCTCCTCTACCCCCCCCCCCATGTCAGCCTTCTCTCCTCTACCCCCCCCCATGTCAGCCTTCTCTCCTCTACCCCCCTCCATGTTAGCCTTCTCCCTCTACCCCTCACCCCCTCCATGTCAGCCTTCTCTCCTCTACCCCCCTCCATGTCAGCCTTCTCTCCTCTCCTCTACCCCCTCCATGTCAGCCTTCTCTCCTCTACCCCCCTCCATGTCAGCCTTCTCTCCTCTACCCCCCTCCATGTCAGCCTTCTCTCCTCTACCCCCCTCCATGTCAGCCTTCTCCCTCTACCCCCCTCCATGTCAGCCTTCTCTCCTCTACCCCCCTCCATGTCAGCCTTCTCCCTCTACCCCCCTCCATGTCAGCCTTCTCTCCTCTACCCCCTCCATGTCAGCTTCTCTCCTCTACCCCCCTCCATGTCAGCCTTCTCTCCTCTACCCCCCTCCATGTCAGCCTTCTCTCCTCTACCCCCCTCCATGTCAGCCTTCTCTCCTCTACCCACTACCCCATGTTAGTCTTCTCGCCTCTGCCCATCCTAACCCCAGAGTGCTCGCTAGCACCAGTCCTGTACTCTGTTATTCTGGCTAGAGAGACGGAGTAAGAGAGCAATTGCCCAATGCAACCAGTGCCAGGTCCCGATGCCATGGACAGCCTGGCTGAGAAAAGCATGATCGTTGTGGAGGAAGAGTCATAGTCACCACACTCTAAACACAGTGTATGAAATCCTAGTACTGCCCTACAGACCGCCTCTTCAAAGTCTCACTCTGGGCAAGCTCACTATATCCATGGGGACAGGCATGAACCAGGCCAGCATTGTGAGCCAAGACTTCTTATTGGGAAAGAGCTTAGGACTTTCATCCAACAGAGCTGGTTCATGCCTCAGCTGCAGAGCTTTTAGCAGCGACTCCTGACTATTCAAACAGCTACTGAAAGTTCTGTAAGGAAATTCATTACTTTACATGTTGACTGAAAATTATTAATAATAAAGAGACTGGTAGCACCAAGATGACATGCAAATAAAGGGGCTTCGTGGTACCAGGAAGGAACGGGCATGCCACAGAGATCTTTCCTCATGGGTTCTTCCCTGGGCCCAGTCTCTAATAGTGTCCCAAAGCAAACACCGCATGTCAGGAAGAGACATGGAAAAAAGGTTTTTGCCCCCTCCGTGCCAGTGGAAGGAGAGAGGGCATTCCTCTCCTCCAGCCACCCTCAGTGGGGAGTACCAAGGTCTGTAGAACCAGTGGGGGTGAATGACAGGGCAATCCAGAGGTCCAAAGGGAGAGACAAAACCCCTCATACTAAGGCTCCTCTCTTCTAGCACCTTCTTCAAAGCTAATGGCCTCCTTTTCCTGACCATCTGGCTCCAGGCTCACACCTTGACCTATTACTTCAGGGAAAGCCTTTAAAACACTGGCCTGTTCACATCATGCTTCTCTTAAAAGCCTCCAGGGACTCCCACTCTTTTCAGCTATGGTTTTCAAAAAGCTCATTATGGCTTATTAGTGGACTGGGGAACCCACTTAGTGAGTTGGAACCAGCATTAACAATTTTCAAATTGACTGATTGTCAGCCTGAACCACATAGAAGTATTGCTAATGTGAAATATTTTAGATTTTCAAATGCTATGTATCTTAAGGAATTTGAGACATCGTAGTTGACATGTTGCTTGGGATAGTCTTAACAAACACAATTTTAACTATTTTTACTTTGAAGTATAACATTATAAAGTATCCAAGTCCTAAGTGTAGGGCTTGATGAATTTTTAATATATGCACACCCACATAACTGCCACCCACATCAAGATATATATCACATCTGGGGTTGGAGAGATGGCTCAGTGGTTAAGAGCACTGGCTACTGTTTCAGAGGACCTGGGTTCAATTTCCAGCTCCCATATGGTGACTCACAACTGTCTGTAGCTCCAGTCCCAAGGGACCTGACGCCCTCTTCTGGCCTTTGCAGGTACTGCATGCACATGGTGCACAGACATACAATTGGGCAAAAACTTATAAGCAGAAAACAAAGAAAAAAAAAAGCCAAAATATTTAAAAAACATATACACCATATAAGACATACCAAAAGCTCCCCCCACCCCTGCCCATTCCCCTTCATGCCTTGCACCAGAGAAAGTCATTTTTTGATTGTTACACCGTCAGTAATTTTGGCCTATTCTTGGATTTCACAGAAACGGAATCAAGAATTTGTATTGGCTTGGGGTTTGCCGTCTTTAGCTCAAGTGTGTGTTTATGGGATACATTTATGATGTTTGCATGTAGCTGTTTATTGTCTATTTTCATTGTTACATTCCACTGTGAATACACTGCGGTTTAATTACTGAGTTCTGTGATGGACATGTGCAATTGAGCTCAGGTTTGGTCTTATACAACTAAACTCCTGTAAATATTCTTGTGTTCACCTTTTTGTAGACATAGCTGCTCCCTTCCTTCCCTATTTCCTCTGCCTCCTCCCTTCTACTTTATTTTTTGTTGTTTGAAATAGAGTCTTACTATGTAGCCTCACCAACCCTCATATAGCTAGGGTTTTGAATGGAGGCAAAATTTACACAATATTGAAGTAACCGTAGAAAACTATTATAGAGCATATGATGCAGCCACTTATGGGTCAATTTCAGTGTTGTAAAACTATCACCACCACCCAATTCCAGAACATTCTCATTGTCCTGAGAAGAAACTTTGTAGCTGCTCAGTGGTTACCCTCTGTTCCTCCTCCTTTAGCCCCTGGATGAGGATGATGAATCTACTTTCTGTTACAGTGGCCTTGCCTCTGTTGGGGACATTTCATAGCAACAGAATCATGTGACTTTTTGTATTGCGCTCCTTTACCTCAACATGGTGTTTTCAAGTTTTGCCTGTTTCTTATTCATTTTCATACACTCTTGTGTCTTTTTTTAAAAAAAAACTTCTCCAACTTTTTGTTTTTTAACAAAGAAAAGAGGTCTGTTGAGTTTTCAGTTTTAGAGGCTCAAAACTCAAGACTGGGCAACCCCATGATTTGATCTCTGGTGTGTGGGTGCCTCACATTGCAGTGAGAATGAATAGCTCCATCTCTGACCCAAGTTAACTCCTTTGTGGAGATTTAGTTTCTACAGAGAAAAGGGAACCCTGATGACGTGAAGGGTAAGATGGTGGATGCAGGTCAGGCCGGGATACAGTGGCACATTTTTTTCTTTTTTCTTTTTCTTTTTTTTTTTTTTTTTTGAGCTGAGGATCGAACCCCGGGCCTTGTGCTTGCTAGGCAAGTGCTCTACCACTGAGCTAAATCCCCAAACCCTTTTTTCTTTTTTTAAAGATACAGTCTCTCTGTGTAGCCTTGGCTGGCCTGGAACTCACAGAGATCTGCCTGCCTCTGCCTCCTCACAGCTGGGATTAAAGGTACAGGGACACACTTCTGTATGACCATTTCTGTTTACACCACTCCTCTACAGATGATGCTAGGGAGGCTCATTTTTCTACGTGAATGTCTCTTTGAGTTAGTTGTGGATGGGAGACTGCTCTGAATTCCATTTTAGAGGTGGCAAGAGTGGAGAAAAGCTGGGCTCATTTTGTTGGTGGGGTGTGCAAAGGGAACAGCTCATGGCTCTTTTCCTGTGCCACAACCAGGCCTGAAAACAGAGGTGTAGTCCCTGCTGCAGCACACACCTCTGCCTTGAGGTGTTCTGAATACCCGGCATCCTTTGGGGCAGGAGAGTGACTTTTTTTTTTTTTTTTTTTAAAGATTTATTTATTTATTATGTTTACAGTATGTTTGACTGCAGGCCAGAAGAGGGCACCAGATCTCATCACAGATGGCTGTGAGCCACCGTGTGGGTGCTGGGGATTGAACTCAGGACCTCTGGAAGAGCAGCCGGTGCTCTTAACCTCTGAGCCACCTCTCCAGCCCCGGAGACTGACTTAGTGAGAGTCTAACAGCCGTGGCTCCACCTCATCCTTATGGTAGTGGTATGGCACGGGACTTGCCAAGAATCCCTACATGTTTCTGGAGAATAGAATAGTGGGCTGGAGAAAGGGAGAGGGCATTCGGAAAGACAAGATGGAGGCAGAAGCAGGTACATGAGATGGCCCCCTGGAGTGGTGGGATAGTTCAGCAGCTGCCAGGTGCCCCGGCCAGTGGGGTTTCAATGGTGGTGACCCACCTGTGGGAGCGAATGAAAGGAACAGAGGACACAAGGGACGACAGCAAGACAGGATTCTGATCAAGCTGCAAATTTTACTTTCCTCCGCAAGGCTTATATAGCATAGGAGGGGAGGGGGCAGGAAGGAGGGAAGGGGAAGGGACATGGAATCCTAATTTGTTTCATTTTATTTTAAGTTTTTTTTAAAATTTATTTTAGTTTTTATCCCTGGAGAGAAGGTCTTGTTTTGTAGCTAAGTCTGGCCAGATACTCATTATGTAGCCCAGGGTAGCTTCAAATTTGTGGCAATCCTCCTGCCTAAGTTTGAATTCTGAAGAATACTAAATTTAAGAAATTATTTTCACTGCTATGCTCCATTACACATTGGTTATTTCATTCTCCTGAAGTAGGTGGGACTTCCCTTCTTTAAAGCCCTGATCTGGCCAGGTGTGGTGGAACACACAGATAGCCCTGGCACTTGAGAGGTAAAGGCAGGCCAGTTTCTGTGAGTTCAAGGCCAGCCAGGGCTACATAGTGAGCCTATCTCAAAACAAGAACCCTCCATGTACTAGAGAAGATTGAGCTGATGTATTGAAAAGGCAGAACTTTCTTTTCTTCGGGGTTCAGGGATTGAGTCCTTGGACTGAAGGGCCATGAGAAGTTTCCCCTAAGGCTTTGTGGGCCAAAGAATGCATTGCTGTAGAGTAGGTCTTGTTTTGTCCTGGGCTCTCAGCTAGCTCCAGTTGACCAGATGTCTAGCTGATATCTTCTGAATGGTGAGAGCTAATGAGAGGACTAAGGATAGGAAATAAAGATGATAGCTCCACAGAAGCTAGGTAACAGGAAGACCCTAAGAGGGATGCATGGATTTCCCTGGGAAGGAAAAATCGATGAGATCTCCTGGGTAAACTGGGGTGTGAAAGGAAAAGGGGCAGGATGGGGGGATGGGAACATGAGGGATCAGATTGGTCGAGTTGGGGCGGCAAGGAGGGGAAGAGTAATGAAAGAGATATCTTAATAGAGAGGGCCATTTGGGAGTTACGGAGAAATCTGGTGCCAGGGAAACTCCCAGGAATCTACAAGGATAACCCCAGCTAATGGAGAGGATGCCTGAACTGGCCTTCTCCTGTAATTAGATTGGTGACTACCCTAATTGTCAACAGAGAGCCTTTATCCAGTAACTGATGCAAACAGATGCAGAGATCCACAGTCAAGTACTGGGTTGAGCTCCAGGATTCCAGTTGAAGAGAGGGAGGAAGGATTGTATGAGCAAGAGGGGTCAAGATCATCATGAGGAAACCACAGTGACAGCTGATCTGAGCTTGTGGCAGCTCATGGACTCTAGACCAACAGCTAGAGGAGCCTGCATGGGATGGACCTAGGCCCTCTGCATGTGGATGACAGTTGTGTAAGCTTGGTCTGTTTGTGAGGCCTCTAGCAGTGGGATCAGGACTTGTCCCTGGTGCATGAGCTGGCTTTTTGGAATCTATTCACCTTGAGGGGATGCCTTGCCCAGCTTTGATGCAGGGGGAGTAGCTTGGTCCTGCCTCGATGTGATATGACATTCTTTGTTGATTCCCACGGGAGGCCTGCCCCTTTCTGAATGGAGGAGGAGTGGATGTGGGGTTGGAGGTGGGGATAGATGGGAGGTGGAGGAAAGGGAAACTGATATGTAAAATAAAAGAAAAAATTTAATGAAAACAAGAAGGAAGACAAAAGCAATAGCTGGGACAAGGAGGTCTTGCCTAAGCTGACCACTTATGCCAAATAAGATTATTAAGAAGTAGCATCTTCCATAGTATTTGTGGTGGTAGAGTGTGTGGGGGCAGAGAGAACACAAGATACTTCAGACAGCTTTGCTCCAAGATAAGAGGGATGGTTTCAGTCTCTTGATTAGTGTGGTCCTCTTCCCATAATCTGATGAGGCCCAGCATCTTGCTTAAGATGCTCTATGTAGGAAAGCATTCAATCAGAGATATTCACCAGGGGTTTGCTATATGCAAATCAGGACGTTACAATGAACAGGGCATTGGAGAGCTCTGGATCAGGTTCTCCCTCTGTGGTTTCTAGCTGTGTGATTCAGGTCTCTCCCTCATGGGTTAGACAATGTGGTGGTTTGATTGACAAATGTCACCCCCCCTCCCACATCCCCATACTCTCTGGTATTTGAATACTTGGTCCCCAATTGGTGCTGTTTGGAGAGGCTTAGGAGTTGCGGCCTTGCTGGAGGGAGTATGTCACTGGGGGCTGGCTTTAGAGCTTAAAGACTTTCACCCTTTTGAGTTTATTCTCTGTTTTTCCAGCTTGCAGTTTGAGATGTAAGCTCTCAGCTTCCAGCTCCAGGTACCCTATCTGCTGCCTGCTGTCCCTTCCATTATGGATCCTAGCTCTCTGGAATTATCAGCCCCCAATAACCTATAATTTGCCTCGGTTATGGTGTTTGTTACAGCAAGAGAAACTCTAACTAGGGCAGGTGGGGGTACAGGTCCTGCTGGCAGCTCTGCCGCGGTCTACATGAAAGGATGCGGAGAGCATGCGCATTGGTGACTGCCAGGCTCCTCCTCATTCTGTGAATGCGCCTTCTTGCTGTAGCCAGGCAACCTTCCACATACTGCTCTTCTGAACCGTCCATTATCATCAAAAGGGTGAAGATGATGAAACCACTTCCAAAGCAGGGGCCTTAGAGTGAGGCCACCCCAAGACACACATAAAAGGTGAGCACACACTCTCCTCAGCTAACAGCAGTTCATCCCAGACTCAGGGCTACATAGCTATTTTTTCTCCACTCTCACCCACCTCAGTTGTAACTCTGTCTCTTTATTTTCCTCACCTCCAGTTTTAGTGAAGCTATGGTTTAGGCTGCAGTTAAATTTTAGTTTTGATTAGCTAGATGTTATTTCTCTTCTCTCCCTACAGTCTGTGCCCATTGGCAATGTCTTCCCACCCCCTTTTCCCTTGTCCTTCCCCAGCCTCTAGTAACTGTACCAGGCTTTTTCTTTTGGGCCACCAACCAGCTTCCAAATCACGACACCAAGACTTACCATTAGTTTTGAATGCTCAGCTTAGCTTGGGCATGTTTCTGGCTAGCTCTTTTAACGCAACTTAACCCGCTTCTCTTTATCTACCTTTTGCTTCAGGGTTTTTTACCTTTCTTCTGTGTGTATCTCTCGCTTTTAACACTTCTCTATATCCGGCTGGCAGATGCCTGGCTTCTGTCCCCGGTGTGTCCCTATTCCCTCCATTTCTCCATTATTTCTCTGTCTCTCCATCTCTCCTTCTTTCTTCCACCTGATGAACAAGAGCTTTCTCCTCCTATTTATTCTTTCTGTCCACCAGCCCTGCCTATCCTTCTCCTGCCTAGCTATTGGCCAGTCAGCTTTTTATTAGACCAATCAGGTGCCTTAGGCAGGCAAGGTGAAACAAATGCAACACCTCTTTACATAGTTAAACAAATGCAGCATAAACAAATGTAACACCTCTTTACATAGTTAAACAAATGCAGCATAAACAAATGTAACACCTCTTTACATAGTTAAACAAATGCAGCATAAACAAATGTAACACCTCTTTACATAGTTAAACAAATGCAGCATAAACAAATGTAACACATCTTTACATAGTTAAACAAATGCAGCATAAACAAATGTAACACCTCTTTACATAGTTAAACAAATGCAGCATAAACAAATGTAACACATCTTTACATAGTTAAACAAATGCAGCATAAACAAATGTTAACACACCTTTACAAAGTTAAAGTAATGTTCTGCAGCCTAAACAAATGTAATACATCTTTGCCTAGTTAAAATAATATTCTGCAACAAGTAATCATGATTTTTCATCTTTCTTTTTTCTTTTCTTTTTCTTTTTTCTTTTCTTTCTTTCTTTCTTTCTTTTCTCTCTCTTTCTTTCTTTTTCTCTCTTTCTCTCTTTCTTTTTCTCTCTTTCTCTCCCTTTTTCTTTCTTTCTTTCTTTCTTTCTTTCTTTCTTTCTTTCTTTCTTTCTTTCTTTCTTGCTTTCTTGCTTTCTTGCTTTCTTGCTTTCTTGCTTTCTTCTTTCTTTTTTTTTGAGACAGGGTTTCTCTGTGTAGCCCTGGCTGTCCTGGAACTCACTCTGTAGAGTAGGCTGGCCTTCAACTCCTAGAGATATCTGTTTCTAAGAGACTTTATTTATTTATTTTGAGACAAGCTTTCTCTGTGTATCTGGCCATCCTGGAACTTGCTCTGTAAACCAGACTGGCCTTTAACTGAGATCTGTCTGCTTCTGCCTCTGGAGTGCTGAAATCAAAGGTGTGTGCCACCACTGCCCAGGGCTCTAAGAGACTTTTCCATTAGATTCCACATGAGTGAGACCATGCAGACCATCTTACTGCATCTTATTTCATGTAACACAGTCATCTCCAGGTGTATCATGCTGCAGATGTCAGAATTCACCTTTCTATTTTCATTTTATTTTATTTATGAGCATGGGCATTTTACCTGCAAGAATGTCTGTACACCAAAGTGCAGTCCTGCAATGCCACTAGAGGGCGTTGGATCTCCTAGGATTGGAGTAACAGACAGTTATGAGCTATTTAATGTGGGTGTTGGGGATTGAACCCAGGACCTCTACAAAAGCAACAAGTATTCTTAACCATTGAGGTATCCTGTCCCAAATTCCATCCTTTATTGTGGAGGCCCACAAAGGCTTCCCAGTGAAATCTGGGCTTGCTTTCCCCAGCAGGGCGGCATTAGGGGGTTGCTTGACCATGTGCGTGGTTACCAGGTGATTGGAAAGTGTCTGCACTTGGCTGAGCTAGGGGGAGGTCTTCTGCTCCACCCCTTGGCATTCCTATAGATAGCCCTTTAGAAGAGACAGAATGGTCTGGTGGATAAGGATCCAGGTCCTCCCAAGGCTATCCTGTGTTTCTGTTTCTCTCCCCTCTCTCCTTCTATATAAATCTCTTATCCTTCATTCCTCAAGAGTACTCTGGGGTAAAATATAGGAGTCAGTCTCCCAGCTGGCCTCCCATACTTCATATTGAAAGATTCCCAGAGGAGATCTTCCCTCAGGAGAGACCCCGAACCCAAGGAACACACCGAAACCACGAATCAGATGCAAACAGCAAGAGGGTTTATTTGAATACACAGGTACCTGGGGCGACAAGTCTCTCGGAGGACTTGCGCCTTCCTAGGGAAAGGGGGACTTTTTATAGGATCCTAGGGGCAGAAGCACGGTTACAGAAGCGAGAAGCATAGTTACAGGGTTCCCATTGGTTGATTCAAATAAGGCCAGGGTGAACTTGGGGACATATTCTTAATCTGGATGTGTGTGGCTGACCTGGCCTTGTCTAGAGCACAGTGGTGTTTTCCTAGTCCAACTGTCTATTCTCCAAGGCCAGGTGGCCCACCATAGATATCCTGTTTTGACTCAATGGTTTCTCTCCCAAGGCCGGGTGGCCGACCATAGTTATGAACTCCTGTTTGGCCTTCTTCCCCTGAACTGCAGATATCCTGTTCTTTATGTTTAAGCCTTGCAAAATGGCGTTACAGCAGTCAAGCTAAAGCTATTGTAGGGGGTCTTTCATTATGGACCAACCAATAGTATTCCACTTTTATGGATATGTACCATGTTTTTAAAGTCATTTTATCTATTTTTTTTCTTTTTTCTTTTTTTTTTCCATTTTATCTATTGATAGACATCTCGGTTTGAGTCTTGGCTGTTGTGAACAGTGCAGCACTAAATCTGAACATCCAGGTAGCTTTTCAGCATGTAAATAAATACTCAGTAGTAAGAATGCTGGATCAACCAGGGGGTGGTGGCCCATGTCTTTAATCCCAGCACTCAGGAGGCAGAGTCAGGTAGACATCTGAGTTCAAGGCCAGCCTGGTCTATAGAGCGAGTTCCAGTCTCAAACAAACCCTGTCTCAAACAAAACAAAATAAGACAAAAAAGGATGCTGGCTCATGCAGTAGTAGCATTTTTACCTTTTTGAGAGACACCACACTGTTTTCCACAAGAGCAGTACTAATTTACATCCTCCCTAATAGTGTGCAGGGGCTCCCTTTCCTCTCCAGCCTTCCAGCACTTGTTACCTGTCATGCTTTTGACAACCATTCTTGCTGAAGTAAGGGATATACCATTGTGGTTTTGAATTGCATTTCTCCCAGCGCTTTGGAGCATTCTCTCACAAGGCTTTAGATAGTTTGTGTATCTTTTTTAGAAAAGTCCATTCAGATCTTTTGCCCCACTGTTAAAGCAGGTTCTGTCTTTCTCTTAGGTCCCATTATTTTCCTCATATATTCTAGTTGTCAACCTCTTACCAACCGCACATTTTCCGTTGCTGTGAGTCACTCTTGACTCTGTGGACCTTTTCCTTTGCTCTGCAGAAGCTCCGCAGCCCCACTTGTCTGTTTACTTTTGATGCCTAAGCTCTCAAAATCGTCTTTGTCCACATCCATGTCCTGAAGCATTTCCTCTATGTTCTGGTGGTTGAATAGATCCAGGTCTTAGACTCAGCTCATTGATCCTTTAGTTCATTTTGGTAGCTGGGAAGAAATAGGTACCTATGCAGATCCAGTTTCCCCGGCAGCTGTTGAAGGGACCTTTCTTTCACTCATGTATATTCTCGGCTAATCTTCACCGTCATAAGAACCAGCTAGAAGACACACCTCTGGGCATGTGTGTGAGAGTGTCTGCAGAGAGATTTAACTGAGTGAAGACTCGTCCTAAGATGTGAGGCAGCATCCCATGGTCTATAAGCTCCAACTGAATAAAAGACTAGAAGGAGGAGAGCCTACTGAGTACCAGCATTTGTCTCTCTTTGTTTCTTGATCTGCCCAGATGTGAGCAAGCAACCCCATGCTCCCCCTGCGGCTGTCATCAGATGCTCCTCTCACTGTGCCTTTCTTTCCACGATGAGCTGTAACCCTTAAACCCACCAAAATAAAATGCCACACCAGCGAGTAGGCAACAAACACAGTCCCTTCCAATAGTGCCGCTCTGGGAGCCAGACCTTGGGAAGCATTAAGGTGAACAGGTCCAGAGTTGACTGTTACCTGCTCCACCATAGTTCAGATGCCACCTAGAGATACTAAATCTAGACTCTCTCGTTCTGTATCCATTTGGACTGGTTATAAAGTAGGGACCAAAGATGACAGCAGGATGGTGGTGTTCCCCTATCACCAGAATGCCCTTGTCCCGACTTCCCATTGATAACGGTGTTCCAAACCCAAGTATAGAACACCAGTAGCCATGTGTTCCCATTAAGGCATTCCAAGAAGGTCTCTTGAGTGCTTATTCTGTGTCCCAACCCCTTCTTCTTTGGTAAATGCTTCCATCTAGTTATTCAGAGATGGTTCTGATTAGCCTAGGCAGGGCTTCTTGATCTCAGCCCTTGGACATATGCTGCTACCAGTGTCTTGTTCTTGATGGCATCTCAACGAGGGTGCTAGAGGGCCTTTTGCCAAGGATGTAAGGTTCAGCTAGCCTTTGGCAGCCTCTGTACGCACAGCAGTCCCCATTGGGTGAGTCCACAGCCTCTCAAGTGTGCCCAGGGCAGAGAGGTGGGTGGTCTTCCTTGTCTCATCTTCTCAGGCCTGTAAGATGCTTGGATCATCACTGCCCATGAAAACACCCACAGGAAAGGTGACTAGCAAGCATAGGTCTGTCACTCTCCTGATCTTTTCATTTCTCAGGATCCTGCTTTTCAGTTCTTGACGGAGGCCCACCTTGCTCTCTCTGGGGGATCCTGCTTTTCAGTTCTTCATGGAGGCCCACCTTGCTCTGAGTAAAGCACCCACCTGCCATTCTGCCATTTCCTTCATGTTGTGGAGGATGTCTGTTATCAGTATCTCTAGGTGTTGATTGGCACACAACTCACCCTGTCAATTCACACTTAAACTCCAGAATAGGACTTGCTCTTCCTTGTCTTTGGAATCTTCATTGCTTACAGTAGTACCTGACATGTAATCTACGCTCAGTAAATGCTTGGTGAAAGAAGGAGAAGAGGAGGCAGGAGATGGTGAAACTCAGACTCCCAGCACTCGGGAGGCAGAGGCAGGAGGATCTCTGTGAGTTCAAAGTCAGCCTGGTTTATACAGTGAGTTCCAGGACAGCCAGGGCTACATAGAGAAACCCTATCTACAAACAGACAAACAAACAAACAAACAAACAAAACAACAAAACAACGAAGCACACAAACAGAAAGAACACACAGAAGAAGGGTTGAAACAGGCCGAGGAGGACTCATCTTCCATTTATTCGCTATTCTGAATGTGAGAGGCTTTCCTTCACCATAACTCTTGGCATCCAACCTGTGGCCGAACCCTATTGAAGCCACATCTCCTACAGACCTGGAGCCTGAGCCATATGTGTAGGCTTTAGGGAATGTGTACGGGAATTCTGGATGTGTTTTCCTTACTTAATGGTCAAAGAATCAGTTTCTTTCAACTGATTCCACACAGATTTATCCAAACCCCATGATGTGGTATTCTACCCTAGAGGGTCTCAAAGTCAGGGGCAAAAATAAAGCACACAGTCCAGAGCAAGGCTGAGTTATGCATTCACAAGAGCACCGTGGACTCCCTGTGACACATCTATTTATTTAAATGACATCAGAAGATGGCAGAATGTTGAAGCAAGAAGTGCACATTATTTATCCCATACTGAGGAAGTGGCATTGTAACACTGTTAAACTTTTAAAAACATTTTTCTTATTAGAATCCATTGAGTTAGTGAAATAAGTTTTGCCAAATGCCAATTCTGCCTTAATTGGTCCCACTGGCTCCCATCTCTGATTAACTTTGTCCCAGGGGTTCCTGTGGTGCTATTTATGTTCCCAGTTGACAATATGGGTGACTCCAAAGCTGACCATGGTGCCAGCTTCCCGGGCATCTGTGAGTACCTGGGGAGATGGCTGTGGGAAGATAGAGGTCATACCTCTGTTTATGCGTTCAGTCTCAGGCTTTGCTCTGCCTGGATGCCCATTGTGGTATACCAAGAGGAACTGGCTGTGTGGACCCCCTGGAGCCCTCACTGCCTTTAGGTATGAACTACCTGTGCAACTTTGATTTGTGGTAGCTACCACTTTGTTTCTCTAATCCTTGTTTTCTGGCCCACAGTGACCCCAAGGGTCCCTCCAACTCTTGCTACCTGGGGTCCTGTGACTCTTTGAAGGACATCTCATCTGCTGCTAAGGGTTCCTGCTCCAAGCAGAGACAATGGGTGGCTGCTTGTCTGAGGAATGCAAGGCTGACTCAATCCCAGTCCAGTCATTCCTGGGTTCCTGAGGATCCCCTGGGAGCCTTTCTTCTCTTTTGCTGACCCTGGGAAGTCCTCTTCCCCTCCCCCATTTCATTTTCTGAAGCCTCAGACTCCTTGCAATGAGATGGAAAAGGCAAAGTTTTCTTTAAAAAAAAAAAAAATGGCTGTTTGGCTTGTCAGTAACATCATTGACAACAGTATTAACAACGTCTTACATTTCAGAGCTTTGCTCAGTACTTTTCAGAGCTTTCAGGTGTAGCATTTCATTAACCATTTGGAGTCCCTGCCCTCTTTGGTGAATCCAGAAGGGATCTTCTATCTCCTGACCCTGCTTAGGGAGTAATAGAGCAGATGAACTCTTCTACATGTGTACATCCCCACACAGACATTAAACCATACTTTTCAGAGTGTGAATGGACTGACCTCTTCCTGTGCATGGAATTTTCCTAGTCCTAGAACCTGGCTATTCTCAAGGACAAAGTTTCTAAATTTCAGTTTTAGAGAAACTTCATTTGGGGGATGATTTTCCTGATGGTCTTTGTGTGTGTGTGTGGCATCTTGTGAGGTCAGGTCTTTCAAAGCTGAGAAGGCTCTGAAGCCATACTTGGAAACAGAACCTGGCCCTTCTGTCCCTGGCTGACTGCAGCTGGATGAACAGAGGGGCTGAATGGAAGAGAAAGCTTACAGCCCAGCGTCTCCTCCCAGTGTTAGCGGGGGTTGGGATGGAATACGGTTCAGGTCCATTTGTTGGGGAAGAGTGGGCTGGAGGGACAGGAGGGATGGGAGGGAACACTGGGTACATCCCATGACACCTCTCCCAGGACTGAATTCCTGAGCTATCATGGAGACTTTGAGATTAGTGTGTGCCAGCTACAAAGTGAACTACTAGGAGCCCTGAGGCCACTTTGAGTGATAAAGTCTGCCTTCCCATCCACACATGTCTCTAGCTCCCCATTCTATCCCATCCTGCTACTGGCCTGATCACACCAAGTCTGGCTCTCTGGGCCCTAGCCATGTGGCTTGTGTGTGTGTGTGTGGGGGGGGGGGGCTGCCTTCACATTTCCCATTTCTTGTGGCCTACAGGGTCATTCCACATTGCTGCCACCAATGGGCTCTGGCTGATCACCAAACATTCCAGGATTTTCCCCATTTCACTGCTTTTTAGTGGGTCATCTCCTGTACTGTTCAATTCCTTACATATATATCTCCAGCAATTATTGCTTTTTGACCTTTTGGCCAAAATCAGTGTCGTACAACCAAGCAGCTGTCCATTTAATCAACATTCCTGCCCCAGACTGTAGGATCCTTAAAGGCACAGTGTGTTTCCTTCCTAAAAGAAGTGGTGTGGTATAGTGGTTAAGTGAACAAATTCTGGATTCTGACAACCTGGGCTCAAACCTTTGCTCCTATAACTTTTTTAGGAATCTACTTTTAGGTAAGATCCCTAGTTTCTCCATCTCAGCTTACTCAACTGTAAAGTAGGTTAGTAATGGTTTTACATAGAGCTGTTTGAGAATTAAATGAATACATGCATATAAATAAATAAATATATGGAGTGTAACTGCAGTGATATCTGAGTGTATTATAAGTGAGCACTGCCTAAATCTCACTATGAACGTTTTCAGCACACCCATCATGAGGTACACTCCCTGGAACACGACGCACACTCATGTTTGTTCAAAAGTGATTTCTCTAGCATATCCTTCCCTCACTCCTTCCCTGTCTTCCACTTGCCTTGTGTTCCTCTACTTCCTCTTTTCTCTCTCCCTTCTTTAGAGTTTTTGGCCTACCATCCATCCTCACAGAGTAGCTGAGCTCCTCAGGAGACCCTCAGAACAGGAAGGTTCCCCACACCTTCTCGAGACTACAGCAGCAGAGGCTCTTGGGAAAGGAAGGACGAGCAGAGCCAGGGGGTTGGTGTGAGCAGCTGAGATGCTGGTCACATGGGCTAAATGAGGAGGGCTGTGAGGGGGTGAGTGAGGGTGGGGGAAAGATGTGGGAGATCAAAATGCCCTTCAGAAACATTCTGAAGCTGGACAACAGTGCTTGCTATTATGGCCTGAGTCCCCGTCTCTAGAAACTTCCTAGACACGGATGAGGCAGAAAGGAAAATTGAACAAAACAAAGAGAAAGGGCAGCTGGAAAAACACCTGCTTTCTTTTTGCTGACAGGGCTTTTTACTGCCTGTCTCCTGTGTCCACTCATTCCGGAGGGGAATCTGGAGCGGAGTCTGTGCTCCAGGCTGGGCTCCTGCACTAATCAGATGATGGCATAAGGCAAGTGATGGAGCCTGAGGGGGCCTAGGTGTCTTCATTTAAGAAATGGGGCTCACTGCACCAGAGAAGTAGGGGTTGGATACAGTGGGTTTCCAGACACGTACTGGACAGTGTTGTTCTTAGCCAGTGAGAAGGTGTTTTAGAGGGCTATATGCCAGAGGCCTGCCATGCCAGAGGCCTGCCTGTTGGGCATCCATGGAGACATGACTCCCTGTCCTGTTCTTGGGTAGTCCTGGTGCCTGCTCTCTGGTATTGTACTCCAATAAAACTGGCTGGAAGGAAGACTTGTAAGGGATGGCCAGTGCCTGGGGAGATGTTATAGCTCGCTCTTTCCCTGTCCCATCTCAAGAGGGCATGCTTCCTGGGGAGGGACAGAAAAAGAGCAGCTGTTTGCAAAATTGGCAGAACAGACCCAGCTTGCTCAGCAGGATCAGTGTCAACTCCCTCAAGGAGACCAGGGCTGGCCAAGAAGGCAGGCCTCAGCATGGGCTCATGCCCAGCAGGGGCCTGGGTCAGATGGTGGGCAAGGGGCAACTCTGGCTGTCACAAGGCTTTCAGGGCTTTTTGGAAGCAAGAAGCACACTGGGTTCAGCCAGCCAGAACTGTGAGAAGCTTGCTACTTGCAAGGAAGAGGGAAAAAGAGGAGTAAAGACCACAGAGAAACAGAACATTTTTTCCCCTTCTCTCTTCCTTCCCCAGCTCAGGAAATAGCTCTCAGTTTTGCTGACTTGAAAGAGCTGCAAACACACAAAATTCCCTCTTCCTGCCTCAGACAGGCTATCGTTTCTCTACTCTTCTCCTTTTGTTTAAAACGTTTTTATTAGTCTTATTTTGTCTTAAAATTTTAAACAGCTGTTTATAAAAAACACAACAAATACACAACACAAAACAAAACTCGGTAAAAATAACACACTATATAGTACATATACTCAGACCGTGTGATATATTTATATAATAAAAGATGAAAATAGTCACTTTCCATAATAAAAATAAGTTCTATTTTTTGTTTATTTTACAATATACTTAATATTCTCTCTTTCGCCTCTTCCTCTCCAGCTTTCTCTCCTTCATTCTGAATCTCAGAGGTTCCGTGGGGCTGTCCCCAGCCCAGTGAGCTGGAGTCCGAGGGGTGGTGGGTGGGGAGGTGGCGGAGGGGCTCAGGAGCACGCGCGGCAGCCACATTCCAAGTGTCTCTCCACCTCCTCCACGAACGAGGAGCCGTCCGTGCACTGGAAGACGTATTTCCGCCGCTTGCTGCGGATGGGCTGGCAGCACTGGCTCCCGCAGCCCCCACGGCACTCCATGATGGGCACCTTGGAGGCCGTGGCACAGGAGGCGTAATCCTTCTGACGGCGGATGGCTTCACGGACTATCTCCCCCAAACACGGATTCTCTGAAGAGGGCAGAACAGTAATGTTAGGGGTGTTGGTGGTGAAGGGGTCTGGCATGAACACTGGGTGGTTCTCTGGTTGGCTGTCAGGGGACACTTGTGATCTGAAGATGCACAAACTTATTTACTAGTTCCAAATCTGTCTACTTGCCCTCCCTCCCTCCCTCTCCCCCGCCTTCTCTTCCTCTTTCCACAAATGTGGTGTGCCTTTACTATGCCAGGCTCTACTCAAGGATAACCACGCCCCTCGGATATTCTGGTGGCAGGAGTGGCCTCAGCCCTCTCCATCCTCCAAAGGACTGGCAACTGGTAAACAGTGGCTAAATCCTGTTACCAGACAGATGCTTAAATCCTAACATTGCAAACATCTGAAGTCACTTGAGAATTTGGATTTCTGGCTTCTTTGAAACTGGGAGGTCTGTGGAGCTCAGCTTGCTTCCCCATGGTGCCATGGTGGGCAGGGTGCTCAGAGCTTTGGTAGGGCAGCAGAGCTCCAGTTGGCCCCAGACTGGCCCTATCCTTCCCAGCAGTCTGTCTCCCTTGGTCTAGAGCCTGGACACCAATTCTGTCAACACTGAAGTCGATCTATTTGTAATGAGAAACTGAGGCAGACAGAAGCTGTTAAGGGATGTTTCTACAAGAGCACAGAAAAGTAAGTTGACCTGGTCCAGGGGCCAGGAGGCTTTTGGGGAAGTGACCAGGAGATGAGATCTGGAAAAGATGCTAATGAGGTAGGCCCTTCAGGATGTTTCTGGAAGTCCTAGAAACCACAGGAGAGCAGTAAAGAGGACCCATGTGTGCTGGAATGTTCACCTCTGACCCTGCTCTTCACCTCCAGCCCCTACTTCCTCCCAACACGACGGACAGGACATTTGGAGGAGGCGCTGGGGAAGGAGAACAGACTGCAGCCTCACGGTCATGGCAAATCACTTGTTACCCTGTGCCTCAGTTTCCCTGCCTGGAAAATCATGACACATACACCCATTCTCCTCACTGATCCACACCCTTTTGTGAGCAGCAGAGACAACTGAAGAAGAAAACGCATCAGAGCTTTTTAAAGGGTTTTGTATTTTAATGTGATGCACAGGCGCTGAATTCACCTACAAAAAATCCTTTACAATTTAAAAAGGCGTTAAAAGGATCCGGAAAGAGTAGAGTGATGATGGGTGTGTGGGTGTGCATGTGTGTGTAATGTAGGAGCACAAGTATGGCAACGTTCACAATGGGATGAAGGGAGTGTGAGAGGTGCTTATGCCGTCCTGATATGACTGAGTCAATTACTTCAGATTTAAAACACGAACAGGTTTAGTTAACGGCGTTTCATGCAGACGTGAAATCTAAGAGTCCTTGAGTGACAGGGTGCGGCTTGGATGTGGAAGAAAAGGCCCAGAGTGACGGTGTCAAGCCAAGGACACCTGCGTCTGTGTCTGTCGGGGACACTGGCTCCTAGCTGTTTTGTTTTTGTTGTTCCTCACCGTCATCTCCTTCCCTTTCTGTCTCCTCTGCCTGGGTGTGAGGGTGATGGTAGCTTTGGAGAATGAGATGGAGCTCTTCAATTTTCTGAACTGGTTTGGGAAGAACTGTATCGTGCTTCTTTAAATGTACGGTAGACAGCATTAGTGGACTCATGAGGTCTTGGAATTTGGATTGAAGACTTTCCCCCTTCCTTCCCCTCTCTCTTCCACCCCTTTCCCTTCCCCTCTCTCTGTCTCTGTCTCTCTGGCTCTCTCTGTCTCTGACTCTCTGTCTCTGTCTCTGTCTCTATCTCTCCCTCAGCACGGTCTCACACAGCTCAGGCTGGTCTCTGGATGAGCTTGGATTTCTGGTGCTCTTCCTCTCAAGTTTAGGACTTACGGGACTTAAGCACCCTTTCATTTAAGGTTGGAAGATTTTTTTAAAGATAAAAATCTTTTATTTATGAATATGTGTGTTTACACCACGTGTATGCTCGCCCGCAGAGGCCATAAGTGGCCATCAGATTTCCTGTAGCTGGAGTTAGAGGGAGTTGTGAGCCTCAGGCGGATGTGGGTGGGAGGAACCACACTTGGGTCCTCAGGAAGAGCAGGAAGTGCTCTTAACTGCTCAGCCGTCACTCCAGTCCTGACGACGGAAGGCTTATTACTAATTTGGTTCCTTGTAATGTCTCTTTTGGCATCTCTCACTTTCAATCTTCTCTCTGCCTTTCATAGCCTACCTAAAGATTTGTCCATTTTGTTGATCTTTCAGAGATCCAACTGCTGATCATGCTCAGCTTCCTATTGGTCCCTGGCGGGCATGGTGTGTGTGGCATGGGCTATGGGCTAGTCTGCTGGGTCAGGGCTCAAGGAGCTGGTGTGGAGTTTCAGCCATCCAAGTGAGCATGGTGGGGTGCTGGTGAAGCCTTGGGATGGGCAGGTGTGGCATCTGCTGCCCCTGGAGTGGGACACACTGCTACAGTTGCAGCAGCAGCCCTGGGGGCTTGCATTAATTAGAAGCCGGGGTCATGGCAGGGTGAAGGTCAGGATATGGGCCCCTCTGAAGCAGTACAGCCATGTAAACTCTAGACAGTTCATCAACTGGGCTCCTAGCCTGAGAGGATGTAGGACTATCTAGCAACAAACATTACAGGTGGCCAGCCCAGGTTTCTGTGGTGTGCCAAGAGCCTTCTGCCTACCTCTGCCTGCAAAGAGAAACTCTCTCTTAGCTCTGAGTCAGTGCCAATCAAGGAGATGGGGTAGCATGAGGGTGCTCCCCTCCCTCTGTATGCTGCCATCTTGGGGTTCTGTAGTCCACAGGGCCTCCCCACTCCCTTGCTGTACTCAAGCATTCCCCATTAGACAGGATAGTAAAAATGTTGCTATTTCTTGCTGCACCATTTTGCTTGTGCTGGTCACTCTAGGTGGCTTGTTAGCCTCTTCAGGAATGTCACTCAAGAATCTGTTTTTTTGTTTTTGTTTTTGTTTTTTTGAGACAGGGTTTCTCTGTGTAGCTTTGGTGCCTGTCCTGGGTCTTGCTCTGTAGACCAGGCTGGCCTCGAACTCACCGCCTGGCTCTGCCTCCCGAGTGTGCCACCACCGGTCGGCTGTCACTCAAGAATCTTAATGTTGAATTCTCATCCAGCACAATATTACTTAGTATTTACAATAAACCAGTGCAGTTGTTTTGGATGGGGAATTATGACCCAGAGAGAACTGTCTTGCTCAAGGACACACAGATTTTTCTGTTCATGACAACAGTGTTGCTTCTGACTTTTAAGAGTACTAACTTGGGGACATAGAGATGGTTCAGCAGTTCAGAATGCTTACAGCTCTTCTAGAGGATACAAGAACTCAAGCTCCATTCCCAGTACCCAGATAACTCATAACCACCTGTAACTCCAGTTCCAGGGGATCTGATGCCCTCTTCTGGCCTCCATGGGCAATGCACTCACATGGCATACATTCTCTCTCTCTCTCTCTCTCTCACACACACACACACACACACACATACACACAGAGAGAGAGAGAGAGAGAGAGAGAGAGGGGGGGGGGGGAAATAATAAAAATAAATCTTTAAAAAAATCCTAACCTAGTTTTTTCGCAAAGTTAGGTCATACACTTCTGCTCCCCAACTCTTAGCATATTCCTAGGTACCACATACTCTACATGGCATATATTCTTCTGAGAAACCCTGCAAGGTAGCATGACAGTCAGCTAGTGTCCATAATGACCCCATCACCTGCTACATCTTCTATGTAGTAGCCGTCTTTAGTGATGTACCTTAGCAATGGAACTGATATAATAGCCTGGAAATGGCGGTACAAGTTACTTGTCTGGCTAGGTCACTTAAGACATCATGCATGGCTTCCTCCTTGCTATCAGATGGTTCGCTCTGGGGAAAATCTGCTACTTTGACCCATTTCTTTCATAGGCCCTCCACCCCACAAGGACAGTAGACTCACCTTGCTCACAGTGATTGCCACTGAAGCCAGGCTGGCATAGGCAGTAGGGCTCCCCTCGATCTGAGATGTGGCATTGCCCATGGTGGCACTTGAAGGCTGAGCAGGCACTGGCAGAGTCGTTCTTGTGGTCACACAAGGCTCCTCCATAGCCCTCTGCACATTTGCACATGTATGTGCTGCCCGTCGCCACACATTTCCCATGGCTGCAGCTGGGGGCAGAGGGGAGAGGAGACCAGCGTTAGTGTTGCTAGTGGCTTCCTCTGTCCTTCCAGGCAGAGGACCCAGAGCTGTGGGACCTTGTGTTAGAGACGGCCCTCCTTCAGTCCAGCATCTAAGCACCTCATGCCAACCCCACATAGCTGGAAGCCCACGTGCCCCAGCGAATATCGACTGCCAGCTCTGACCAGACAGATGCCAGTCTCCCTGCTGTTTTCTATTGAGACATCAGAGTCTCAGTGCCAATCCATAGCCCAACAGACTTAAAGCTTTCTGTCAACACTGAAAATAATTGTTTTTGTGTTTTTTCAAAACATGGTCTCATTGTTTAGCTGGGGCTGGTCTGGAACTCACTTTCTAGACCAAGCTGGCCTCAAACTCACAGAGATATGCTTCTTTTTGCCTCCTGAGTGCTGGAATTAAAGGCATGTATCACCACATACGGCAAAGATAAATTTAAATATTGCATTTTATCAAGTGTGTGTGTGTGTGAATACCATACCAGTGCACATGTGGGTGTGCAGGTGCACATGTAGGGGTCAGGGGACAATTTGTTCTCTCCTTCTACCATGTGGGGCCTGGGGATTGAACGTGGGTTGTTAGGCTTAACAGCAAGTTCCTCTATCCACTGAGCCATTTCACTGGTTTCTGTAAATATTTTAATCCTCCTCTAATTTCAAAAGCTAACGTTATTACTACTATCACTGCCTCCACAGGATGAATAACCCTCGCTCAGAACGCCCCCAAATCCAAAACATTTTCAACACCAGCATGGGTTCCAGGTGAAAAATCCTACACCCAACCTCCACTGGTGGCTACTGATAAAATACAGAGCTATACCGAACAAGCCATATATATATTATCAGGCCATGTGTGTGAGGTCTAGGAAATACAAATGAACTTTATGTATAAGCCTGGTTGGTATATGTTCATAATCCAAAATGTGAAAAGATTCCCCAAATGTGAAACATTTCTAGTGTCAGACATTTTGGACAAGAGACACTTAACCCGTTCTCGCAGATGGCACATGCTGTGTGCCAGGCACTGTGGTAAGCCCCCCATTCCTCACTCCAGGACAGCCCTCTCATCAGCTAGCCTTCAGTCCGTCTCCCAGAGAGAAGGGTGGGTGGCAAATAGTTTTTGAGTCATTTATGTGTATGATAGTTCTGCCTGCACATACCTATGTGCACCATGTATGTGCCTGTGCACACCAGAAGAGGGCACTGGATCCTCTGGAACTGGATGTGAGTTGTGAGTCACCATGTGGGTGCTGGGGACTGAACCCCATCTGCAAAATCAGCAAGTGCTCTTAACTACAAAGCCATCTCTTTCTTTTGTTTTTCTTCAAAAACTTAAAAAGATTTACGTATTTTTCTGTATGTGGGTATTTTGCCTGCATATGTATCTGTGCATCATGTGTGTGCCTAGTGCCCACAAAGGCCAGGAAACAGTGTTGGATTCTTTGGAACTGGAGTTACAGATGGTTGTGAGCTGTAATGTGGGTTCTGGAAATTGAACCCTCCTTTGGAAGAACAGCCAGTGCTCTTGACCACTGAGCCATTGCTCCAGCTCCTGGCTCTTTCTCTTTAAAATATTACTTTGGCTGGGCGGTGGTGGCGCATGCCTTTAATCCCAGCACTCGGGAGGCAGAGGCAGGTGGATCTCTGTGAGTTCGAGGCCAGCCTGGTCTACAAAGCTAGATCTAGGAAAGGCGCAAAGTTACACTGAGAAACCCTATCTTGGAAAAACCAAATACACACACACACACACACACACACACACACACACACACACACACACATATATATCTTTGATTTATTTTTCTATTTCTTTATTTGAGTGTGTACATGTGTGTGTGTGCATGTGTGTGTGTGCACATGCTGCAGCATGGTTGTGGAGGTCAGAGGACAACCTGTGGAGTTGGTTCTTGCCTTCTATTGTGTGGGTCCTGGGGACTGAACTCAGTTTACCTGCTAAGTCACCTTTCCAGCTCACAAAGCCTGCATTTTCAACCATGAAACATCACTGAGCCTACTGATGACATTGGAGTCAGTATTCAGGGCCAGACATGTACATCAAGAGAAACAGGAAGTTTAGGCCTCTACAGCGCTCCTTCCTTCTTGATCAAGACTATTACTTCCCAACTTGTTCAGCCAGCCAGATTACCACTCTTGAGTCTAGTATTCTATTTTGCTGATTGCAGTTTCTAGGAATACTGGGTCTCTTGCATCGAGTACAAGACCCTGCACACAGTAGGCCCTCAATAAACCCATGTTGAATGAATAATGAATGACTGAACCATTAAATGTGATTCAGATGTGCACTGTTATACAGGTACTGTAATTCTTCTTATTCATTCATTCATTCATTCATTCATTCATTTATTTATTTATTTTATTTTTCCCAAGACAGAGTTTCTCTGTGAAACTTTGCGCCTTTCCTGGAACTCACTTGGTAGCCCAGGCTGGCCTCGAACTCACAGAGATCCGCCTGCCTCTGCCTCCCAAGTGCTGGGATTAAAGGCGTGTGCCACTACCACCTGCCTTATTTATTTATTTGTTGGAATTCCTCTCTTAAGAGAGGCTCTTCTGGTCACACAGAGGCAGTGCAGAGGCCTGCAGTGGCTTTCACAGGTCCTAAGGGCTGCCTGGCAGAGACAGTTATTTTGAGAAAGCCCCCCTCACACTAATATTTTCTTTCTTTCTTTCTTTCTTTCTTTCTTTCTTTCTTTCTTTCTTTCTTTCTTTCTTTCTTTCTTCCTTTCTTCCTTCCTTCCTTCCTTCCTTCCTTCCTTCCTTCCTTCCTTCCTTCCTTCCTTCCTTCCTTCTTTCTTTCTTTCTGAGCTGAGGATTGAACTCAGGGCTTTGCGCTTGCTAGGCAAGCGCTCTACCACTGAGCTAAATCCCCAACCCACACCAATACTTTCAATCCAGGCCTGCTGCTTGGATGAAGGAGCCTCCCTGCTTGGCATTTTAAGCAGTGTGCTATCCACAGTAGGCCTGCAATTCCCCCAGCATCCATCAGTGCCCATTCCTTAGATGTGGGGCAGGGCAATTTGTAAACTCAGAGCCTAGTGCTCTTAGGACACTCACCTGTGACCAAGGCAGGGGTCACGGGCTTCCTGATCACACAGTGGACCGGTCCATCCTGGGTGGCACTCACACACGACATTGTCCTTCTCCACAGCGCGGCACAGGCCATGCCGACACACAGTGCAGGACTTGCAGCCAGGAGAGACCCCCAGGGACTGAGGTGGGAGGGCTTTGAAATCCTGCAATTCGTTGTTGATGCGCACCTCGTGGATACAGCCATGGAAGCCGCCCAGCGGCCTGTCTGCACCCTGGCGTAAGGCTGAGAGACCCGTGGAGGTGGGGATGCCTGTGGGAGGAAGCCAGGACAGCCTGAAGATACTCCCTTGCCCTACTCCTCACTCCCTTAGCCTTCAAAGTGAGAACACACACAGCACATGTTCACAGTTACCATTCAGAGCTCTGGGTCTCTGCTGCTCAAACTGAGCTAACAGGTCAGAGACCAGGTCTTATCCTCACAGTGATGAGTCTGTGCTCTGGTGCTGTTAAAACTCAACTAACCAGTATTTAATTTCAGAAAAAAAAAAAAAAATCCCACAGAAGTCTGTATTTTGAACGTCCAAAGGAAAAAAACGAGAGGACCAGTCATCTACTGCCACACAGTCCATCGGCTTAACCAAGGTCCACCTGACGTGGGATGTCCTGTATGCTGTAAATATATGTTGCTATGATTGATTGATAAATAAAATGCTGATTAGCCAGTAGCCAGGCAGGAAGTATAGGCGGGACTAGCAGAGAGGAGAACTGGGGGAACAGGAAGGCGGAGTGAGGGAGACGCTGCCAGCTGCCACTGCACGGAGCAGGATATAAAGTACCAGAAAGCCACGAGCCACATGGCAAGGTATAGATTGATAAAAATGGGTTAATTTAAGATAGAAGAAGTAGATAACAAGCCTGCCACAATCATACAGTCTGTAAGCAATATCAGTCTCTGTGTGTTTACTCGGTTGGGTCTGAGCAGCTGCAGGACTGGCAGGTGAGAGAGATTTGTCCTGACTGTGGTCCAGGTGGGACTGGAGAAAATTCCAGCTACATCTATCTACCCTTATGTATGGCCTGGGTGGAGGAACACTAGACCATTCTGCTGTCCCCGCCAGGTTGAGGTGCCCCTCACTCTAGTTCCTGTTTGAAGGCCCACAGTAAAGGAGCTGTGTTTTGGGAGAGAAGATGTGGTTGGGGGAGCAGCCTGCATCAGTGAAAGTCTGGGGTTCAAGGTTTCCAGGCTATTTCCTATCCTTTGTGCTATGCTGATGTCTCTCTCGGGGCCTTTAGCAGATGACTGGTAAAGGCCTGACTTTGTTTTCAGTGACATCTGGTCTGTGTTCTCTCTTCTCTTATTGTTGGGACCATGGCTTAACTGTGTGAATGCTTAGCATATACACAGCCCCGGGTTCGATCCCCAGCACTGCAAACAGTGGGCATGGCGGCACATGCCTGCCATCCCAGCACTCAGTAGGTAGAGGCGGGAGTATTAGAAGTTCAAGGTTATCCTTGGCTATAGATGAAGTTTGGGGCCAGCCTGGGCTACATGAGACCCTGTCTCAAGAATAAAATAAAACAAAGCTCTTATTCTCCTCCTTCCAAGCTATTCCTATCCAGACCCCATGTTGGCTGGAAAAACGTGCCCTGTTTTGTTGTAGCCACAGAGGAGTAGGTGAGGGAAGCGACTCTTCCTTGTGGAGAATCTGTGTCCTGAGGTGACACTCTGTGTCCCCTGCATCTGGATGGCCTCTTCTAAGTGCAAGTCCCTGGGTGCATGCCAGCCCTCGGCAGGGGCCACCTGGGCTGAAACCTTAGGAGTCTGCATTTGAACAAACTCCTTGGTGGCTGTGTGATCATATGCGTCTCTGGGGGTACACTTGCTCACGCTAGGGAAGCACTCTATCACTGAGTCCCAATCTGAACCCCCTGCTCTGACGTTAGTTTTTCTTTTCTACATAGACTTCTTCAAGACCCACCAGCCTAGGGGCTTCATTTCTGGTCTAGGCAGCTTGTGGTGGTTCGCCATTTTGGCCTTTGTACAATCTTGACCTCAGTGTGGTGCTTCTTGTCATATCCAAGAGGTGTTAGGGCAGAGGACACTGCCCCAAAGCTTGCAAACTGTAGCAGAGCCTGGACACCCTTCCCTCTGATCCTCCTTAGATCTCCCCACCCCCCTTGCACACCTGATATTCTCACAGAGGCCCACCCTTCCTACCCTTTTTCCTGTATAAACATCTGTCCAGAGTCTGTTCCCCATGGCTGGGCTAGTGCCCGGCAACCCTTTCAGCAACTGGTTTTGTAATCACCTCCTCCAGGAAGTCTCCCCTGACTGACTTGGGCACTGGTTGCCAAGAAGACATCAGGGAGACCCCTGGCATCAGGTCTGGGTGTCAGTGCAGAAGCAGAAAGCCAGAAAGGTGGAAGGGGTGGGGTAATGATGGGGGAGTGTTACCTCCAAGATAGAGGGGGCTGTTGATGCCCACTGCTGGCTGCTTCTGGAGCTTCCCCAGGCTCTTGGGGGCTCCTTTGTCTACCACCAGGTTCAAGGTCTGGTTCAGCATCACCAGCTCCACACTGTGAAACTGACCATCGTTCACCGTCTCCACACTGGACAGGAGAGAAAGGGAAAGAGCCAGAGGTGAAGCGCGTTCCACCTGCAGTGTGGACTCTTGTATTCTGCTTTAGTTTTCATTTGGAAATGACCGTGAATTACAGAAGTTGCAAAAATAAGAACGGAAAATACCTTTCTGCCCAGGCTCTTCCATTACTTCCATTTGGCCCCCACCCCCACGTTTTTTTCCTAAGCGATGTAAGGGTAAGATATGCACGTCATGACCCTTGACCTCTGGATCCCTCAGGTGTGTCTCCTGAGGACAGAGCTGCTTTCTCTCATAAGGAGTGTCCTGTGTGAGCAGTTAACGTCCATGCCAACTCTTGATTGTTCAGATGTGCAGTGACCCCAGTGACGGTCCTTGTAGCGGGTTTCCGCTCCCCCCACTGAGCCGGCCTAACAGCCCTGCAGATGCCAGCTGCTCAGCTCCTGCCCTGGTCTTTTCACAGAGTGGGCAAGCTATCCCTAGCCTGCCATCTCAGGTTGGCTCTGCCCACACACCACCTGGACACGTGCTCGCGGAAGATACAGTCCCTTCAAAAGCCCTGTTTCCTCTGTCAACCTCACTGAAGAGTTAGCTTCAAAAGCCCTGTTTCTTCTGTCAACCTTACTGAGGAGTTAGCTTTGCTCTAGGGAACATCTGGGAGAAAATGTTTTAGTATGATGTGATTTCTTTTTCCTAGCATGTGTGAAACAAATTCTCATGGCTAAGGTTTCAGTAGTTTATCCTTGTTCCACCTAAATCCATTGTATAACCACCAGTTCTGAGCATGCCACATCCGAGGAAAAAGCGTCTCATATTATGTCAAGTGAGTCTTTCCTCATTCCAGAACTCTAGACTTGAAAGCTTAGGGAAACGCAACTGTTTCCTCCCCTCCCCCAGCTAATATGTGACAGCGCAGGGACTTATGATGGGCTGTGTATAGTGCTACATCATTCACTTATATTATTTAATAATTCTATGACGTGGGCACCAGATACCAGATAACCCACTTTGCAGACAAAGACACTGAGTACCAGAGAGGTTAAGAGACTTGTCTGAGGTCATCCAGCTGATACAAGCCAGAGATAGTGTTTGTAGGCAAGACTTTTGATTCCAAAGTCCTGTTCCTCCCAGGATGATATCCTTGGCAAGGGCTGGGAGGGAACAGTGGGTGGTAACAGGGGTTTGGAGATGTGAAGAACGGGCTTCACTGTGGAGTTGGTAGATCGGCCTCTACAGGTCAGGGGTGGGTGGCAGACAGGAGATTCTCGCTCTCCTTGAAGTCTCCTTGGGATCCCCACTGATTTTACAGGCAGCAGGGACAGTTTCAATGACTGTGGCATTTCCTAAGAGGCGAGGGAAATGGTAGGCAGTGTACAGGTTGTCTGCATGGAAGAGAGAGCATCAGATATTCTTCACCCTCTCGTTGCTGGGCAGGACACCGGCCCATCACAGAATCTCCTGTCTCAGTGTCCTCCTCAAAGGGGACAGTGACCTGCCAGAGTCACAGAGTGACAAACTACTAGGAGGACGTGAGCAGTCATTGGTGATATTTATACTATAATGGGGGGGGCTAGTGAAGTGCTAGTCTTGAAAGGACCGGGCTAGGTCCCTGGAACCCACAGAAGAAACCAGGCATGGCGCTGTACACTGGCTATCCCAGCACTGGGGCGTCAGTGAGAGACTGTGTCTCAAAAGGTGGACCCCAGGAACAGTACCAGGGGTCTTTCTCTGGCTTCCACGCGCGCGCACACGCACGCACACACACACACACACACACACACACACACACACACCCACACACACACACCATTAACAAGAACCCACCACAGCCCGCACCCTGGTGATTCCTACTCTGACTCTGGGAGAAAGCGATAATAGAGGGGAACATGCAGGAGCCTGGGACCCACCCAAGTCCTCCCAAAAAGCCTTTCATAGCCATTGGTCCACCTATCCCCCCTCCCTCCTTTTCTCCTTCTTCCCATGAACCTGCCCACTCTTACACCTTCCTCTCCATCCACATGTCATGTCTGTCCGTCTGTCCGTCTGTCCACCCACCCACCCATCCATCCATCCATGCTTCCACTGATGCTCTCGGATACACTGTCTTAGGTGCTGGGGACCAGTAGCAAATCATGAAGTTCACACTCTGCCCTCCATAACATTTCCTCTGAATCAAAACGCCTGATTTTTAGGTATAAGGTCTAGCCAAGAAGCAGGAAAATGAGGGTGGAGCCGGAGCTGAGAGAGCCCTCTGGGGGATCTGGTTCAGGGATGAGGAGTTGAGAAGCTGTATGAAGGTGTCAGAAGCATCTCTACCTGCTCTGAGTCATGAGTGAGGGTAAGGCCGAGGCTTTCCCCTTGCAGACAAGTTGATGTATGAGAGTTCGAGAAAGAGGGCCGAGTCCTCACTCAGTTTTCTAACCGTGTGCAAAAAATGTGCACCTATGTCCCCTACCACCCCAGAGCTGCTGGTGTCCTGATAACTGAGCTCCAGTGACCCATAACTGAGACGAGGGAGAGGCTATTTGAGAACGCAATTTCAAAGGCTGCAGTCCTTAGCTGTTTTTAGGGCAGTCTTTGGCAGAGGGCTGTTTACTTCTTGGCGACCAGGAAGCAAAGAGGAAGGGGCTGGGTCCCAATGTTCCCTTTAGGGACCTCACTTCCTCTTCCAATGCTCCACTTCCTAATAGCACCACAGCCTGGAGGCCAAGCCTTCAGCACCTGGGCCTTTAGAAGACATTAGGGATCCAAAGGCTAGCAAGCAGACTCAAGCTTGGGTGTGTGTTGGGCAGCCTCTGTCAGAGGCAGTCATGAAGCCAGGGTAGCAGTATGTGGTTGTTTCTTCCTTTCCTTCTAGAACCAAGTAAGGGTCAAGGAGTCTGGGCAGCTATTTTCCTGTTCTGGATGTTCTCAGGCACAGGGAGCAACACTGTTGGTTCCTTCCTGGCTGTGAAGCCCATTTCCTTGTCCCTTCCTAAGCTCTCTAGGGCCAGCTGAGGCTTGGAGCATGGTTGAGGGCCCCCAGGCTAGAGACAGTGCTTGCAGGAGCTTGGGGGTAAAAAGGGCTGCAGTTACAAGTCTCTGCCCGGGGCAGTGCTGGGCTCCCCTGGCTGCATGGACAGCTTCATCTGCTTGCCCTGCACACCTTTAAAAAAGTGTTGTAGGAGCCAGGCAAAGGTAGCTCATGCTTTTAATCCCAGCACTCAGGAGGCAGAGCCAGGTGAATCTCTGCAAATTTGAGGCCAACGTGGTCTACAGAGTGAGATCCAGGACAGGCACCAAAAACTACACAGAGAAACCCTGTCTCGGGGGAAAAACAAGTGTTGTAGGGGCCAGGGGCTAGAGAGATGGCTCAGTGGGCAGCGAGCTTGCTTTATAACAGTGAAGACCCGAGTTTAGATCCTTGAACCCCCCCATAAAGCCTACATAATGTCTACAGTAGTGTGCATCTGTAACTTCAGAGCTATAGGGACATGGGAGGCAGGGACAAGAGAATCCCCCAGAGTTCACACGTCAGCCAGCCTGGCGTGCACAGCAATAAACAAGAGAACCAGTATCCAACAACGGGGAAGGTGAAGACTGACACAGGGGGTCATCCCCTGACCTCCGCAGAGCATGCCATGGCATGCACATGCCTGCTCTCATAACCACATGTGCACACAAAGATCTTTGCAACGTTGGAAACACTGATCTCCCAAGCAGCGTATTAGCAGAGAGTGCCACTAGACTGCTAACGACGAAACAACACCCACAACAGAGGGTAAAAGCCCAACCCAAACCTAAGCAAACCCAACCTTCTGCTTGCTCTAAGGGAAATGGCCACGCTGCATTGGCAAGCCTGGTGATTAGGCTCCTGGAGAGATCGCTAGGGATTTCAGGGGAGAGTCTTCCTTACTGTCCACTGGGGTCAGACACAAGTGGCAGCAGTGCTGGAGTCTCTGGAGCCTGGCTGCAGGGAGCCTGTCTAGGGCTGCCATAGCCACAGGCAATGCCAGAGGGGCCCACGGAGTTCTCTTCCTTCTGTGGTTAACAATGTATTTATATTTTATGTGTATATGTGAGTGCCTGAATATGTGTGTGTGTGTGCGTGTGCGTGCGCGCGCGTGCGCGCGCGCACGCCACGTGCATGCCTGGAGCTTTCAGAAGCCAGAAGGGGATGCTGGATCTCCCAGCATAGTGGTCCTCAACCTCCCTAATGCTTCAACCCTTTAACGCAGTTCCCCATGTTGTGGTGACGCCCCCCCCCCCGCCCACACCATAAAATTATCTTGTTGCTACTTTGTAACTGTAATTTTGCTACTGTCATGAATCGTAATATAAAGATCTGATATGCAGGATGGTCTTAGGCAACCTCTGAGAAAGGGTTTTTTGACCCCCCCTAAGGGGTCGTGGCAGTTGAGAACTGCCCTAGAACTGAGTTACAGGTGGTTGTGAACTGTGTGATACGGGTGCTGGGGACCGAATCTGGGTCTTCTGCAAGAGCAAATGTGTTGACTCTCTCTTGCTTTTAGTAGTGCAGCGGGTGGGCTATGGACTAAGGGCAGGAGCTGGCAACTTTCATTTACCCCTAGCAAGCCCACAGGCAGGAGGAACATCCTTCCTCGTTTGGGGACAGGAGACGTCACCTAGGTGCCCCCTGAAGAGTCTCCAGTGGAAATAGTGGAGTTAGGACTTAGGTCCGTGTCTCCCCAGCCGCGGGACTCTAGGCCACTGTAAAAAGGATTATCAGGTGGTCATTCCTCTTGGATGCCAAGAGTGACCAATAGGTGGCGGCAGAGACCTGCAGGAGGAACAAAGCCTTGCGATTTCCTTAGGCAAGCAGGCTGGGTCTACAGCACTCACTCTAGCGACAGACTCCTGCGCCCTTAGTACCATGGCCTGCAGCCACCAGAGAGAAGGGGGGTTTAGTGGAAACCTGACCCGTGTCTAGGCCAAGCTCTTCCCATGCTGGGCTTCCTTTACACAATCAGGCTTCTCATCCCTCAAGCAGGAGTGATGATGTCCACTGGTTCAGGATCAAATGGGGCAAAGACCTAGGTAGTGAATAGGCTGAAGGTAATGTAAACTGTGGGGGTATGCGCGCCGCCTGGAAGAGCTGACTCGTGCATGGAGTTCTGAATGGCAAGCCTTAAAACAAAACATAACAAATCAAAACAAAGCAAAAACCCAGGACACGTCCCACCCCCAAACCCTGAATATCCAGTTTCTCTTGATAATCTATGGCTCCTACCTCACAGTGGTGCCCACAGGCATTCCAGCTAGCTTCCCCTTCCCACAGGCCACAGGGCAGAAGAGTCTCATAGCAAGTCTCCAAACCGAAAGCCTAGCCTATTCTGGGTCAGGAAAGCCCCAGGCGGGTTGGCTGTGTCTGCGCTGTGACCTAGTGTAGAATCTTGACTTACTCCTTGTGGCCTAGCGTAGAATCTTGACTTACTCCTTCACTTCTCCTGACTGCTGGGGACCTAAGTGGAATCAGGGATGGGCAGAAGGGAGGCCCTGGAATCCACCTGCTCCGGGAGAGCCAAGTCTGCAGGGGCCCTGGCAGCTCACCTTTCCTTGAGGCTTGTTTATGGGGATTTCAGGGGACAGACATTTGTAGGCTGCCAACTCCTCTGATAGGCCAGCTTTGGTTTGGCTTCTTGGCTTTCATTCAAGGCTGACATAGCCGCCAGGTGGCCAAGAAGTCACAGCAGTAGCTCTGAGGAATGGCCTCCTGTGCCCTCGGCTCCTGGCAGCTCAATGAGTATTAGTGGTGAATTACAGCCTCTGCAGCTCGGCATTCACAGAGGGTATCAAATGCCCCTTGGTGTTAAGTTAGACCTCCTTCCCTTATCTTCCAAGCAGGAACATTTATTCCTTCTTGGGAAGTGTCCTCACAGCAGGCTGGGAAGCCTCCAGGGAGGCCTGTTAGATTCTGCCTGTGTAGCCACCAGTGGTCAATATGTGTGTCTCTATTGTGTGGGATGTTTGGTCTTTGTCCCCTACACTTGGCCCAGGTGCCTGATAGGTTTTTACCAAGTCAGTGAGCGAGAGATAACACCACAGGTTGAGCATTCCTATATCTGAAAATCAAAATGACTCCAAGAATATGAAAAAAATGAGCACTAACATGATGTCCCAAATGGAAAATTCCACACATGACCTCATGTAATGGGTAGCAATCAAAACACGTATTATTAAAAATATTGTGTGTTCTCTAAAACTGCCTTTAGACTATGGGGATGATGTGCATGTAAACATACATTAACTGCCCCATAAAATAACTTTTTATGTGGGGTTTCTGGAGCTTGGGGCCTCTTAAGATTATGCAGAAGGGCAGTGACATGCTGCCACCAGGGTTGGCATGAGAATCCAAGTCATCTGCCTGGATGTCCATCATTTGGTTCTTTCCAAGAGCATGCCATCTCCCTATTGGACTTGACAAACTCATACGACTCCCTGGTGGCAGCTTTAGGAGGCAGCAATGGTCTCCTGCTTGGCATAGTGTTTCCAGAAGGCTCCTCACTCAGCACAGAGCCCAGCTGCTCCTGGACGCCTGTCTTTAGCCTCCCATCCTGTATTGTCCACACCGCCGCCGCTCATTTGCCCAGTCCTGTTTACACTCACCAGCACCCTAGCAAATGCCCATCAGTGTCACAGGAAGACAGCCAGGGAAGGAGAAGAAGACCACTTCTTTACCCTCTAAGCAACAACAAGTGCTTTCTCTCAGGGGTATGGTAGGTCTGTCTCCCTACTCTCTGTCCTTCCCACTTGGTCCAGGGTCACCAGTTTCAGAAACAAAGATGTTGGGAGACCCGGTGTCTGCTGTGTCCTACTGCCTGAGGCTGGTCTCGTCTCTCTTCATCCTCCACCGGGAGCCTTCTGCTCTGGCCGGTGGCCTGGCCACTGTCTCTTGGTTTACTGTTGTCCCAACCTAGTCTACCTACCTGTCCTCTCTGCACACACAAGTTTCTCCCTTCGTGATCCACCTCAAACGGCTCCTTCCCCAGGGACTTTCCACACATTAACCTCTGCTTCTGAAATCTATGCATCAATCTGGATGTGGTGGCACACACCTTGCATCCCAGTGCTCTGGAGGCAGAGGCAGGCAGGTCTCTGGGAGTGTGAGGCTAGCCTGGTCTATACAGTGAGTCTCAGGCCAAATAGGGTGACACAGTAGGATCGTGTTTCAATTTTTTTTTCTTTTCTATTCATGAGAGTCACCTGAGGGATTCCTTAAACACAGATTTGCTATCTTCTCCCTGGCAGCTTCAGATTCATTACTTCTGGGGTAAGGACTGAAGATGTGTATTTCTGTATTTTTACCATGTCAGTAGGTGTTGCCAACTCAGGGACCACACTCTGCTCTGAGAGTCACTGTTTCCTTCTCCTTTCCTCTTTCCCTTCCATCTCCCACTCCACCGTGTGTGTGTGTGTGTGTGTGTGTGTGTGTGTGTGTGTGTGTGTGTGATTCGAAGACTGAATTCAGGGGCTGCATGTTGGATAAACACCCTTCTACTGAGCTATGCCCTCCAGTCCAAACTGCTGTTTGTTTATTGAGTTTTTTTTGAGGCAGAGTAGCCCTTGCTGTCCTGGAACTCACTATGTAGACCAGGCGCTCCCTGAAATTGCAGAGATCCGCACATACTCTTTGGCCACGGGAGTACTGGACTTAAAGGCGTTCGCTACCATGACCAGCTCACACTACTGCCTTTAACCAAGGGTTTTCAAATTGGCTGTGCTAGAGGAGAATCACCAGCCTGTGCCTCCCAGCTCTGCCAGGCACTTCTACCTCTATGTATTAATAATAGTCTTCAGTTCAACACAAAGTTTCAGCTGAAGAAAAGATTTAGTTAACTGGAGAAGCTCGTAAGTCCCCAGGGGGGCGTAGCCCCTTCTGTGTGCGGTCTTCCTGGGTTTGGCTCCTTCCACTGCTGGTTTTACGTGACTTGGGGATAACACAGATAGGCACTGAAAGCTCTAGTAGTTATTTAAAAGCAACCATAAAATGTAATCATGATTTGGTAGAGGTTTGAGTGTCCATTAGCTGAAGTGATCAGGATCAGAGTTCAGGTTATTTGTATATGGCTTACAGACGGACTGTCCTCCATCTAAAATGCTCTAAAAACGGAAAACTTTTCAGTATCACAAAGTTTCTGATTCTCGAGAATTATTTCAGATGAGGCATGCTCACTCTGCCCTTTAGTAAAGGACAGAGAACATTTAGCATGAATGGTGCGTGTCTGTGTGAGATGTCACGTATGCTGAAGGGCGTGAGCAGGCTGAGTGTGGGTTGAGGGGCACATGAGGGAGCCGTTACACAGCAGCCATGTAGAAAGCAGGGGGTACCGTCTGCAGCTAAGGTGTTCCCCAGAGGCTTGTGTGTTGAAGGCCTGGTCCAGAGTCTGTGGTGCTCCTGGGAGGTGGTGGAACCTTCAAGAAGTAGGACCCATGTGGGAAGTCCTCTGCTCACTGAGGGGCACAGCTTAAAGGGAATGATGGAACTCTGGCTCTCTCTTCTCTCTTTGCTTTGTAGCTGCCATGAGGGGAGCAGCTTGTTCAAATACTTGCTTCCCACCATGATGAGAGGGTCAAAGTGATGAAGCCAAGTGGCCACAGACAGAAATCTCTAAAACGGTGAGCCAAGAGAAACCTTCCCTCTTTATAAGTTGTCCATCTCTGGCATTTTGTTACAGCTATAGCAAGCTGCCCAACCTACAGGGTGACTGTCAAGAAGACTTAAAGTTTAGGAAACACTGTCTTTCAGAACACTTTGAAAGTCATCTGAGCACAGTCCTGTTCCCTGGGTGCTCTTGAATTTCCTCTTCTTGAATTGCATGCTAATCGCCCTGCTTTCTTTCTTAAACTAATAAAAGATTAGGATGACATTTTGAAAAGGGCACCTCATTAAGCAGCCTCATCTCCATTGGAGCACCTGGCTCCATGAACAGTAACCAGCTGGCCATTTATCTTATGGTAATGAGGTGTCATCTCCGCACATGGGCCTGCCTTCCGTTCCTGCTTCTGCCTCCGACAGCATCTTTATCCCTCCCACCTGCCAGTCCGGGAGAAGTGTGTCTGTGTGGGACAGGAGGCCCCAGCGTCCCAGTGTCTACTCCGTAGGAACACATTGTGTGGCCGAGAGGGGTGTTTTTACCTGTACACCGTGGTTGGAGGGGAGCTCAGGCTGTCATACACCAGCCTCACATGGCCCTGGTACAGCTCCAGTGCCAAGGGGTCATTGTCTCCCTTGTAAAGAAGGATGCCGTTGTCCTTGTCAGTGGCCACCTGAGGAGAGCAACCAGAGTGTGTGGGTTAGGACTTACCCAAGTTCCAACCTCTCATGACCCACTCCCAGCACCCTCTCCAGGTGGCTGTCTCAGAGTCAGACCAGACTGGAATTCAAATCCATATTTCTTTCCCCATATGGCCTGTCTATTCCAGAAGGCGAGACTTAAGCTTATACTGTAAATGCTAGCAGAGCAAATGGCCTCAACAAATATGCATTGAGCATGCACTATGTGCCACGACATCAGGGTCACACATCGAGGATGCTCAAGTCCCTTATATGAAAGGACATCTGCATCGAATCCAGGTGCTCCTCCCACGTGATTTCCACCCTCTCTCTAGATGATGACACTACCTGACACGGGAAATCCCATGGTAACTGCTGTAATACATATGTAGTGGTCACCATCACGCCCAACCTTTTGAGGTTGTGATGTAACCCTGTCATGTATGAATTCTCGCCAGGGAACTGTGCAGTAGACTTCTTAAAAAAAAAAATCCACAAATAAAAACATCTCTTAATGTTTTAAGGAACTTTCCCATTTTGTCTGGTTCATACTCATCATCATTATCCTTGGCTACACATGGCCTGAGGGCTGTGGGCTAGACATACCGGGCAGGGGCTAAGTGTGCCTATACGTGTTCAAGAGAGTGGCAATGTTCTTGATGTTAAGATGTTTTTGATCTGTGGCTGGTTGAGTGTGTAGGGGTGGAACCTGGGCTGGTTCTAACTATGCAGATCAGGAGGCCCCAACTCTAAGCTGTCTCTCCCCCTAGTATACAATACGATCCAACCAAGTAGCAGCCCCTTCGGAAGCCTATCTCTACATGAAACGTAAGACTAACAGTTGCAAACCAAGGCTGAAGACCAGAGCTTAACTCAGTGTAGCCTAGGAAGCAAACAATGTCTTCAGGGCTGTCTGGGGCAGTTAACAATAAATACCACTGTCTGGGCTTCACCCCCACGCAAGTCAGCATGAGTCTTTGTGGGCAAACATAAGTTTAAAAGCTCTGCAGATGATTCTAGGTGCTGTGGAGGCTGGAAGCTAGGCTTCAGGAGATGCTGCCCTGCTGGCCAGCTGGCTGCTGGGTGAGTCTCCACAGGACTGGGCGTTCAGCAGGTCCATCTGATAGCACATCTGGATGTCTGGAGCACTGGAGGCTGGTCTGGTGGGAAGGAGTGAAGGAAGGATGCAGGAGGGTGGGGGAAGGGGAGAACTTCTTATTTGTCCTAACATCGATGCCAGCGGTACAGTCCTGTCTACCGGTCAGGCTCTGCAGGGGGAGTATCTTCTTGGGCACCCTTCAGCCCTGCGGTCTGGAGCAGAGCCTGCTGCTGGGTATAGGTGCTCAAGAGGTCCTCGCTGAATGAACGTTTCATTTGGAAGCTCCAGACTGAACCTTGGCTAAGGATGCAGAGCTCATGCCCAGCAGCGCCCAGCAGCTCCTGGGCTACTAGTTGGCCCGTACTGTCCAGGTGCATCCCTGGGGCTATGGCGCTGAGAAAACAAATTGGTTGATAGTCAACAGTTTTCCATCCCTCAGTGTGTCCTGCTTGCTTGTGCCTCCAGGTCTTTGCAAATCCAGCTCTCTCAGCCAGCTCCTCCCCAGCCTTTGTTCTTTACTGGGTCACCCCAGTCTCTTATCCCTCTCCCCAGAACTTAGGCCAAGTGCTACATACACTTCTTCAGATCTCCACTTAGCTCTTCCTGCCTCTAGGCAGCCTTCTCGGATTCCTCCCTAGAGGCCGGGAGCACGTGCTCTGTGCTTCCTTAGCACCCATCCTCTCTTGTCATCTTCTCCTTTGTTGTCCTCCTGGCTGCTCTGTCCTCCATCCCACCTGGTGCCCACTGTCCAGCACAGGAGAGCTGCAGGAGTGATCTTTAAGGAATGGGTGAGTGAGACAGCTGATGCATGCCGTGAGACTCAGCAGGAGGTTTCTTATGGACCGCTCTGGGTTGACCCAGCCCCGGAAAAGCTGAGCACTGCCTTTGATGTTCTGGGAGAAGAGGCAGGCTTGCTAATGGTCTGGGAAACCCCAGCCGTACTCTGAAGGGTGCCACACTCAGGTCCTTTCCAAGGATGGTAGTTGGGAAGGGAAGAGCATACCTGCAGGGAGATGTTGGCCTGGGGCCGGACCTTGGCAGAGGCCAGTTCCACATAGGAGTCCTTGCCTACGAAGTTCACAGTGATGAGCTTCTCACACCTGGGCCCAGCAAAGCCTGGGGGACATCGGCAAGTGGGCTCCTGCTGCACCACAATGCACTGCGCCCCATTCTGGCACTCATACTGGTCACAGGGGCTGGTCTGTAGCAGAACCATGGGTGGGGGATGCTCACAGAAGAGACCACTGGAGAGAGGGCATGGGAGAGAGGAGACAACCAGAGCTGTTAATTAAGAGAGCTATTATAGTGGGAAGTTCCATTCTTGCCTCTAACTGAAGTGAGTCCCTTTAAGTTTCAGTCTCTCTCTTTTCTAAAAAGCTGAGTCAATGCATGCAAATGGCCCAGCTCAGTGGGTAAAGATGCTTGCTGCCAAGCCTGATGACCTGAGTTCGATTCCTGGGACCCATGGTAGAAGAGAGAACTGACTGACTCTCAGACTGTCCTTTGATATCTACAAGTGTGTGTGTGTGCTCATGCACACATGAATTAACCAAGTATGGCATAGCCAGCCAGCAGGGAAATTCTGCCTTACAAAGAAAGGTGTTCTGACACCTACAACAACATGGATGGGTCTTGAGAGCACTGTGCTAAGTGAAAGGAACTATCCACAAAGGTCAGCACCATCTGACTATTCAAATAGTTGGGTTCATAGAGACAAATGGAGAGTGAGATTGTCAGTGTTACAGAGAGGGAATGGGGAGTTGTTGATGGTGTTGGGGTTGGAATTTTGTAAGGTATGAAGAGCTCTGGAGAGGGAGACACAACTCTGTAGCCGAGCTACAGTGTGAATATTATATTAAAAAAGGATTTATTTAAACAAGTTAATTTTGAATTATATGTGTGTGTATCTTTGTGTGCATATGTGCACGTGAGTGCCCATGCCCACAGAGGCCAGAGGGGTTGGATCCTTCCAGAGCTGGAGATATATGTGGTTGTGAATTGCCTGATGTGGGTGCTGGGAACTGAATTTGGGTCCTCTGATAGAGCAGTGAGTGCTATTAACTGTCGAACCAACGTGGGGCAAGAGTTTCCACCTAAAACCTGAGAGAAAAGATTCTAAAACGGAGTTAAAAATATCCTTCTGAGGTCTTTGATATGGTTGAAGACTAGATATAATTTCTTCAGTTATGATAAAAGGTAAGTTAGATATAAAACCTTAGACTCACAAATATAAGACACATAGGATATCTTCTTTAATACTGTAACTGTAATTCTTGCTTGATAATTGTTTTGTTGTCTGTAATTTTACTATATAAAAATTAAAACCTTGCTTTAAAAAAAAAAGAAAAGGGGAAGTGCTGTGGGATGTTCTGTATGTCAAATGTGTTGCTCTGATTGGTTAAAATAAATAAAGTGCTGATTGGCCAGTAGCCAGGCAGGAAGGATAGGGTAGGCAGGACAAGGAGAAGGAGAATGCTGGGAAGTGAAGGCTGGGGCAGAGAGAGATACTGCCAGCCGCTGCCATGACAAGGAAGATGTAAGGTAATGGTAAGCCACAAGCCATGTGGCAAAGTATAGATTAATAGAAATGGGTTAATTTAAGAGAAGAAGTAGATAACAAGAAGCCTGCCACGGCCATACAGTTTGTAAACAATGTAAGTTTCTGTGTATTTACTTGGTTGGTTCTAAGTGTCTATGGGCCTGGTGGGTGAGAGAGATTTGTCCTGACTGTGGGCCAGGCAGGAAAACTCTACAAATTCTTAACACCGTTGAACTGTCCCCTAGGTTCAGATGAAGGCTGGGGAGAACCTTCTTGGCTCACTATCTTGGAGTCTATGTCAAAGTTAATCTGCATATTTTATATTCATGCTATCCAATCTGATTTCGGTCTGAGTTCCCTTTAGTACAGTCCCTGCTCCCCCAGTTTCCTGTAAACCCATGCCTAACTCTTCCAGTCCAGGTTGAGGGAGACCTGGAGCCCAGGCTGCTTTTTCTACATACTCCAGACATCTAACCACCTGACCAATGCCTCTTACTTGACATTTTTTCTAGCTCCAATTCCAGAGACTGACCCCAAACATTCTACTGAATTACCTCCATTTTTTCATTGTCTTTTATTATTTGGTGCTAGGGACTGAACCTGGGCATATGAGTATGCACGATAAGCAATGAGCTACACCCTCAGCCCCCATTAAGATGCCATAAATGTTTTTGGTTTCCAGCCACCCTACAAGCTGGGCTCCAAGATGGCGGCATCTTCCATTAGGTAGACTCATGCATGTGTGACAATGTGAGCGTGGGCTCAAGTCTAACTTCTACATGGAGTTGCCCTGGTTAGCTGCAGGGAGGCCTGCCTCCCCACATCCTCCTGCCATCTAGTCCAGGCTACCTTCCTTCTGCCATACCTGAAGCCCTGGGGGCAGATGCATGTGTAGCCATTGACTGCGTCCACACACTGGGCTCCGTGGCGGCACTTGTGAGCGGCACAGTCGTCACTGTCTGTCTCGCACAGCTTCCCACTGTAACCAGGGACACATTCACACCTGGAGCACAGGCAGAGAGAAACCTGCTCAGGGCCTGCCGACCTGGCCGGCAGATGCTCTTGCACCCCCTCTTGCCAGACCTCTCTCTCCACCTGCTCTAGTTCCTTAAGGGTTCACCAGGCCTGCCCCTGCTCCTGGGCTCCACTCAGGGTGCATGGCCTTTGCTCTCAGAGCCAAGGTCTGTCTGTTGCAGGTAGGGGACAAGTTTTGCTTTCAGAACCAGGCTGGGAGCACAGGAGGCATCAGACAGCCTTTGGGTCAGATCCGGTTCCTTCCATCTTTGTGTCAGGCACCTGGCTGAGCACCTTCCAGGGGCATCGCAGCAGATCCTCAGGGGCCTGTAGGGGAGGCCCTGTCCATAGCAGCATCCAGAAAGCGCTCAAGCCACCTCCCCAAAGCCTCGAGTGATGGCTGCACTTACTGTGTTAGATGCTATTCTAGGTGTACCGGCCACTCGTGCCTCCATAGCTTGCGCGTTCTCTCAAAGCCACTGGTCTTCAATCAACTTTGCTGCTCTGGAGCACAGTGGACACTGTGTCTAGTTAGACAGCGCAGTAGAGATGATGAAGACAAGGATGAAGGAAGCGATGGCATCTGCACCCTGCCCTGTCTTTGTTTCCTTGCTTGTTCAGACACTCACACTCACTCAGTTAGGAAGGATGAAAAGCTCTTATCTCCCAGAGGACTGGATGGGAACAGCCTTGTGCAGGCCCTTGTCCAGCTGGTCCTAGAGATCAGCGGGTCCACAGCCCTCTTGTATTTCTCTAGCACTGAAACTAATCCTGTATGTAGCCAGAACACATGTTGGTGGCTCATTTGTCTGAGGTAACACAAAACTGAAGTCTGTGCCTGGAAACAGACCTGAGCTCCCCCAGGGCTAAGGCAACCCTGCAAACACACACTGATGTAACGCTCACTTGCCTCTCACCCTCCTGCAAAGGCTGTGCACCTCTCTAGTCCAGCTCAACTTTTCTGGGCAGAATAAAAATCAAAATGCCATCTCTTCAAGGCAGAGGGAGAGGGGGCACAGGCAGGGAGTGCAGGGCGAGCAAGAGCTCTCAGTTCTGACCTTGTACCCTCAGGACCTGACTCTGGGGAAAAAAAAAAAGGGAAGAAACACTCCTCCTTCCTCCCTCATGGTACTCCTCCCCCTTGGGAACAGACAGAGTGGGTAGAACCCCACCTTCACAGCAGAGCCAGGTAAGGGGTGACAAGGGAAGATTCTGAAGCAGCATGGGGGCCCTGTAGAAACAGCTCCAGAATCTGAAGACTGACTGGGCAGGCTTGTGTGTGTTCAAATCTGGTGAATTTCCTAGCATCCTGCCAGTTCACTTTTATGTACCTGGCTGGCAAATCTAAGATGTGCAACCTATTGCTGCACCAGGGCACACTGTAGGGGCACAGTGTGCCAAAGTGGTTTTTCCCTTCCTTCCTTCCTCCCTTCCTTCCTTCCTTCCTTCCTTCCTTCCTCCCTCCCTCCCTCCCTTCCTTCCTCCCTCCCTCCCTCCCTTCCTTCTTTCCTCTCTCTCTCCTCCTCCTCCCTCCCTCCCTCCCTCTCTGTTTGGCTTTTTTTTTTTTTTTAAAGATAAGGTCTTGTGACAAAGCCAGGTTAGCCTCCAACTTTGCATGCTGACCTCAAACTCTTGACTCTTCTATTGGGGTCTCTAAGTTCCGGTGTTAAAGTGTCTGCCACCAGGGCTGGAGAGACGGTTCAATAGTTAAGAGCACTTGCTGCTCTTAGAGAGGCCCCAAGTTCAGTTCCCAGAACCCACATCAGGCAGCTCACAACCACCTGTAACTAGAGTTCCAGTAGGACCTGACACCCTTTTCTGGCCTCTGCAGGAATTTGCACACACGTGCATATACACATACACATACACATAAATTAAAAAAAAAAAAAAAAAGCCTAAGGGGCAGATTTAGAGAGATGGTTCATTGGTTAAGAGCTCTTGCTGCTTTTACAGAGGTTCTAGGTTTGGTTCTTAGCACCCACATGGCCGATCACAACAGTCTACACCTCTACTTTCAGGGTACCTGATGCCCCCTTCTGTGTGTGTATTTGCACACATAAAATAAAAATAAATCTTTAAAAAAATGTTTAAGAAATTTCTGCCACCAAAACTGGTTTCAGCCAATTTTCTAAAGAAACAAACTAGAAATCTGAGGCATTGGGAAATGCTTCAACACTTTTGCTGCTGGTAAAACTGGGCCTGGAGGTGGGGTGGGGGAGGGTGGGGAGACCAACAGGAACAAGGCACAGTGATGTATGTTATGAGACTGGAAATGAAGCCCATTATTTTGTAAACTAGCTAAAAAAATATTAAAACCAAAACCTTTAAACCCAAACCCCAGCCGTGGCAGGCATTTCAGTTTCATTACTTGGATCCAAAAGAGCCCTGGAGAGCAGTTGAAACTAACCAGCCCCTCCAAGGCTTACAAAGAGCTCTCCAACATTTAATAGGATAAAAACCAACCTTTAAAACACGAAGTTCAAGGCAACTGATGAGTAGGGAAGCTACTCCCACTTCTAAACTCAGGGGTGGAGGCCTGGAGGTGAGGCTGTCTGGAGACTACTATTGGCATGGCCTTAGACATTAACGAGCAAAGGAAATACCTAAGGATTTTGCCATTAAAAAAATGCACTGGCCAGTGGGCAGTGGTGGAGCACACCCTTAATCCCAGCACTCGGAGGCAGAGGTGGTTGGCTCTATGAGTTCGAGGCCAGCCTGGTCTACAGAGCGAGTTCTAGGACAGCCAGGGCTACACAGAGAAACTCTGCCTCCAAAACAAACAAACAAACAAACAAACAAACAAGCACAATGCAGCCTCTGACCCAGGGAGCCTGGGCAGGGTCTGGGCACTTCATACCTAACACATTTCCAAGAGGTACTCACTGGTCTGAGGACCTCACTCCTTACAGTAGGGTCTACAGAATACTTCTCAGATTAGAAGCAGCAGGTGATGCCAACTCAACTCTTTTCATTTTCAAATATTTTGCTGTGTCTTCCAGGCTGACATTATGTAAAGTCTGTGTTGGATCTAGTGACCAAAGCCCAAGGCCGCCTGGAGTATCTGGATCTAGCTGAGAGATCAGCCAGACTTGCAGCACCCCCCACCCTCCCAAGCCCCTTAGTTCCTGGCAGTTGGGTTGGTGTCACTGGGTATGGGCTGTGAGGGCCACTGTCTCTCCACTGGAAGCATGATACCCGGTACTGCATGGAGTTTTTAGTGCACACAAGTCAATGAGATCTTTGTTATTTCCAGGGCCTCTGAGCAGACTTGTCTGACACTGAGACCTCATTAAAATGTCTCCAAAGATAAGCAAGGGCCATCCCGACTGTGACACCCTCTCTCGTCAATGTCCCTCTAGGCTGCTGTGGGATATCAGGTGTTTGATGATGGGCAGGGAGGGGGGTACAATAATAAAATGCCTCATTGGGAGAATGGATTATTGATTACAGGCGTTTTAATATAAAAATGACCATCACTGAGTTGGCTTTTATAGACTTTCTGAGACACTGTCTCCTAGGAGACATGACATGATATATAAATAAGATGACTCAAGCAAAGCTTGGCTGGTGGCTTCTTTTCCTGTATTGTCCCAGACTCAAGGGCCTTGGTTATAGCAAGGTTTTCAGAACAAACATCAGAGGATTATGGAAAATCTGGTGGTTCTAACTCTCTGTGTCCACACCCACCCTTGACCAGTTTCCATGGCCTGCTGGGTTCTTTCAAAGTCTATGCCCTCTTAATTTGCGGCCTGTCCACTGGCCTTGAATGATACTCATCTCCTCATTCTGTATAGCTGAGGGTTAGTAACTACTCATTTCCCTTCCTGACATACCCAAAGGCCTTTGCCTGACTGTCTGGGCTTCTCTGCTTTGGGTCCAAGTATGATTTTGCATGGTTCTTATCTCCAGGTTGCACTTCAGACAGTTTTGGCCACTTGCAGTATACAGCCTGGTATTTAGTAAATAGAGGCTCTCAGTTGATGTTGGATCCTGGGGTGGTGGGAGTCTGGGAGCTGCACTCAGGAGGCCCCACCTCCTGAAACTCCTTCCTAACATATGTCAAGAGGCATGAGCAGACAGGTAGACCAGATTAGGGTGACATACAGAGCATCGTGGCTTCATTTATCCTGGCAAAGTCAGAGGCCTCACACCTCTTACAATCGCCCTGAAGATGAACAAAAGGACCAGGATGTCACAACAGAAAAGGATAATACAAATCTGGGGAGATGGCTCAGTGGGTAAAGTGCTTGCTGTGTGAGCCTGAGGACCCAGATTTAGATGCCCCAGAACCCACAGAAAAGCCAGTCATGGCACTGCGAACTTCAGGCTTCAACATTTCACATCAACCTGTGCTCCACACACATGCCATGTTGCTGAGTGTACCCACTCACCATGCACACACAGAGAGAAAGAGAAAGACAGCACATGGGAAGATACACTCAGGCCCCAGAACTGCGTGGTGCTCTCAGGCTGCCTCTTCCTAACTCTACGAACTCCTCATGTGGTCCCCGGCCTGGCTCTGCTGCTAGAGATGGGGAAATGCTCCACCAACAGCAGTGGTTGCTCATCCTAGCCAGATTTCCTGGTCCCACCGCCTCCCTCCCGCAGGTGTGGTCCAGCAAATTTTTCTTGGGGAAGTAGGACCAAGAAGGCGGCCCACCAGGAAGGCTCCACATTGGGTAGGTGACCAGACACCTTTCAGATGGTGGATCAACCTGCGATGGTTCCTTCTGTGGATGGCCCCTCCTTTTCGGCTCTGGGAAGGAGAGATATGCTAAGAGAGGAGAAGGCGGGAGAGAACGAGAAAGCAGAGGGAGGAGGAGAGGAAGAGGGAATGTATCCATCTCTTTATCTAGCATCAGAAGAATACAGAAAGGAAGAAACTGTAAAAGATAAAGGCTGTAATCTCAGCACTCAGGAGGCAGAGGCAGGATGATCTCTGTGAGTTCAAGGCCAGCCTGGGCTACAGAGTGAGATCCAGGAAAGGTGCAAAGCTACACAGAGAAACCCGGTCTTGAAAAACAACAACAAAAAAAAGATAAAGGCAACTTGGAAATATGACCAGGCCTGGGTCAGATAGAGACACATGAGTACAGGAGAGAAAGACGGGGTGACAGGCTGTGTAGGGAGAGATACTGCTTGACTTAAGGCCTCAAACCTAGGCTGTTGGAGGCAGAGTCCTCAGTGCTCCATGCCAAAACATGAGGCTGGGCCTTACCTGAATCCCTTGTCCAGGGAGATGCACTTGGCCTCATGTTGACAGAGGTTCATCTCGGGCACACAGTAGTCAATCACCTCATCACACAGCTCCCCTGGAGATCAAGGGGAAGGGAAGTTAGATATCTTGGAAGATACTGGGGGTCACCAAGGCCACAAGGTCAGACATTCCCCACTCTAGGTCATAGGTCATGGACACCAGGATCCCTTTATTCTTCTCTTGGTATATCCTTTTTACCAGACTCCTGACTTAGTTTGCCTTGAGTGGCAGTGAGAAGGTCCCTGGGGTCTCTGGACACTCAGCACTGTCTGGCTGATTTTCTTGACCTTTCTGGAACTGTTACAGTTGAAGCCACAGGCTAGATGCTGATCTTGGACTATGCTCACTCATATTGATTTCCCCCGCTATTCATCATCTATTTATTGAGTATCTTCTGCATGGGAGGCACTGTGCCAGGTGCTGGGAACACAACAGTGACCTTCCAACTTATCCTCTTCCATGGCTTAGTGAAAAGACTGCAAACAGGCAGGCAGTTCCCACTCAGAGTTGTGAATGCCACCATGACAGTGAACTGTGGACACACAGATGGGGACCTACAACCTTGCCCAGGAAGCCAGGGGAAGCTTCCTGGGAAAATGGACCAGACATGCTATATCTGCTGCAGTCAAGAAAGCCAGTTGGATGTTTCAGGAAGGAAATAAAGGAGCTTGCAGTTCTGATCTCTGGATATACTATCTTTGAAGCTCACAGCCCTGCAAAATGCCTTATGTGTGGTAAATAGCCAGGGATGGTGAGCGTGGATAGATCCAATAAACCTGCATCATCTGAAAATGTGTGTTAGGAATGTAGAAGTTATCGGGTGAGGAGGTGGGATTGTATCACAGAGCAGCGAACGAGTTTAAAGCCAGGATTTTATTTTTTATTAAAATTTTTGTTTTTATTTTTATATGTATAGGTGTTTTGCCTGAATGTATGTCTGCGACCACATGTATGTACCTGTGGAGACCAGTAGAGGGTATCAGATCCCACAGAATTGGAGCTAGAGATGGCTGTGAGCCCCCATGTGGGTGTTGGGACTTGAACCCAGGTCCTCTGAAAGAGCAGCCAGTGCTTTTAACTGCTGAGCCTGGATTTTATTTTCAAACAGCCAAGTAGAAAGAGAGGAAAACTGCTAACCTTGGAAGCTCTTTCCAGAAGGCCAGGGGGTTGGAGTCAGGAGCAAACAGGAGGCTAAGAGGGACAGGAAGTATGAAGGTGGCTGGCCAGTGGCTATGTGAGAAACAGCCTCAGAGACTAGTCTATGCTGCGGTGGGGACAGGCTGACCCCTACCCCATCCTGATTTGGACCCCAATTGTACCTCTCTACGTTTGCCCGGGGAGAGACACTGTGTTCTCGGGAGGTCTCCTCTTCTTCCTAGTCTCCTACAAAGACTCAGGTATAGACAAGTGTGTGGGTAGGATGCAGATGCTTTTGTGAGACCGAGAAGCCATAATGCTCCCCTCTCGGGTGCAAACTGCAATACATATGCAGTAGCCTGGTCACCCACAGACATCAGCCAGGGCTGCATGGGGCAGAGGGCACACCTCAGCTTCCTGCCTCTATGCCCATCAGCATGCTGGAGATTTTTTTTTAAAGTCTGTCTCTGCCAATTTGAGCCTCTCTGCCCTCTCCTTAGCTGCTGGCATTGTGATTCTATTTTGGTACCAAGCACAGTCTTTTGGAACAAAGATTTAATGCTGCAGTGGGCTTCCTCTTGTCTTAGGTAGGCAGAATCCCTGAGCCGTACCATGGACCTAATGTCAGTGTTCTGCATATAGTTAAGTGCCCAATAATGGCTGCCTGTTGCCAATGGCATTTCTTGCTTATCCCCATGCTCTCAGAATGAGAGGTAGGATGTAGGGAGGTTCCCCTGCAGATGCCCCCAGCACAAGGGCTCGTCTGTATCCAGGAAGCTTGGAGCTAATAGGGTAGATGGTCTTTCCCATTGGCCTTGGCACAGGTCAGAAGTCCCAAAGTTGTTCTTGGGAATCTTGGGCTGACAGTAAAGTCTCTGAGGGGCAAAGAGAGTTTCTGCATTTCTACCTCTGCAGGCATAACTGCCTCCACCTGTACTTGCCTCCTCCGGCCCCACTTCACAGAAGAGCGGGGCTCCACGGACTAGGGCCTGGGAGTTCCCAATAGCACCATTTTCTCCTTGTCTTAGGTTTGGATTTCCAAATGACATCACTTATAACACAGTATGTCTAGGTCTGAAGTGGTGTTGCATGGGTCACAGTGGGGCAAGAAGACATCTTGGAGATCAAACACACCGGGGACAGACACAAACAGCATCCTTTAACACAGGAATGTTCACAACTCCACCATGTTAGTTTGGGTCACAGCTCCAAGAAGACAGCTATTATTGAATGCAGTGTCTTCCAGGTTTTTATAATTATTACTGTTTTTTAAAACCACCGAGTTAAATTCTGTGGGTCCATTTTTCAAAGGATTCATGGAAGTGCAGTCTGGGATACACCACTTTAGGTTGATGTCACTACACAGCAGGCTGCTTGCCTCAGTTGGCGACATTTTGCTTCCCAAGCAAAAGGAGTATTTGGGGCCGGGTGGTAGTGGCACACGCCTGTAATCCCAGAGGCAGGTGGATCTCTGTGAGTTCGAGGCCAGCCTGGTCTACAGAGCAAGTTCCAGGACAGTCTCCAAAGCCACAGAGAAACTCTGTCTCGAAAAACCAAAATAAAAAAAAGAAAAAGTATTTAAATATCCTCATGAGGATTTGTGGATGTAGGAAACAGAGGTGTTAGGCTTTGGTGGTGGGTGGGTGGGAAGACATTCCTGGGGAATTCTTCCCATGGGAGTCTTCTGAATATCTGCTAGCCGGGTAAGTTCTCCTCTGCAATCTCACAATCCCCCCCCTCCCCCTGGACCTTTCCTCTCACGGAAGCTCATGTTTCTCAGGCCGACCTTAAGCCTCTTAGGAGAAGGAATCGGGTCTTGTTCAGTTTTGCATTCTCAGCTCCTAGAGGAGTGCGTGGAAGACAGATTTCCAGAACTAAAGAAAGCCCTACCGGTGAAATCACCTCTCTGCCCAGCCTCAAACGTGGGGTTTCCAAGGGAAGGGGCGGCCATAAGCACTGCAGGCCAGGCAAAAGAGCCTCTTGAGTATGTCCAAAGCGGGGAGGAGCTAGCAATCTGCTCTGGACGGTGCAGGTGGAGGAGAGGGAAAAACAAAAGAGAGGGTCCTGGGAAGGCTCTCTGGGTCTTGGTGTCTCAGTCTCAATACAGAGGCAGAGGAGGTGGGGTCCCTCCTCCTTCCAGGCTACCACTAAGAAAATTCTACCGTTAGCGACATCTCCAACCCCACTCCACCCCACAAACCCACCAGCATGAGCGCGTCCCTCTGTCTCCTCACCTGTGTAGTTAGGCGGGCACACGCAGGCGTAGTTGTTGATCCCATCCACACAGGTGGCATTGTTCTCACAGTCATTGTCCTCACAGTCATCGGGGTTGATCTCACACCGTTGTCCCTCAAAGCCCAGCGGGCAGGAGCAGCTTTAGGGATGAACGTACAGAAAGGAGGGGATTCCAGGGTGAGGGAACGGGGCAGGTTTTAGAGGAAGGCAGGAAGGCGAGGGAGCAGAAAACACAATCATCAGGTCTCTCTTGCGGCTGGAGGTCTAAGACAGCATAGTGGACACTGAGGTCTTGGGGACCCGAGTAGGAAGACACTTAGGAATCTACAAGATCTTTTTGTCTAGCTACTCACTTTTAGGCAATCTTCTGGCCCCCTACCTTGCTTTACAGCAGCAAGGCCTCTACCCCTCCCCACAGCTGGAAGTGGTTTCCTGGAAACGGCTTAAACCTCTGCAGCTGTATTTGAATTCCCCTTTCCCTCGGCTCCTCTGTGGAGCAGACAGGGGCACAAAAGCACTCCCCATAATGTTTCATTTCTCAGGCAGACTTTCTATGCTGAGGGGTAAATTGGGCATCTTGGTCAAGGTCAGAGCTCTGTGACTAGGTCTCTAGGAAATGCCTTCCGGTCTGGCACTTTCCAGATGTCTGACCTTGTGTATTCGTAAGATTTAATGATGTTATCTATGCAACCAAACAAGGGGAGCGCCACACAACAATGAAGAATTCTCTCAGTACCCTTAGTTCTAGACAGAAACCACTGTGACCATCTCCCGCCACCTCAGCCTCCGAGGAGACAGTGGGAGGACTCCTCTGTGAGCTTATCTTCACAGGACATCAATCAGCAGGTGCATTTCTTTCATTTGCCTCTGCTGTGGTTGGTACACCTGTTTGAGATGACGTCCCCAGCACATCCTGCCAAACCCTGCTCAGAGGACTGGGCTGAGAGGATAAAGGACAACAGATAACACCTGGGCAGTGGTGGAGACGCGGAGGGTGGGGGTGTGGGGGTGTGGGGTGTGGGGTGAGGAGGTCCTGAGGGGTGGGAGGGAGCTAGTGTCTGATGAAGTGACTCTGGGCCCGAGTTCTCCTCAAGGAGTTATGGCCATCCATGAAAGTGGCTCCAGCTTTGGACCTGAAGTCCAGGCCTCTACTTCAAGACTGCTCTGATTTTGGATATAGATTAAAAAGTAAACTAAACTAAGAGAAAGCAAACTTCATGGCCCCAGAATCCTACTTTACTTATTTCCTTACAACCCGAAAAACATATCACATTCTCTACAAAAGTACAAGGATGTTTGAGGACTGAGCTCATGAACAGCAGAGCAAAAACGATCCTCAATTTTCTTTTACAGACCTTTCTGTTACAGACCCAGGGCATCATGAAAAGGGCCCCTTTTCTTTACAGCCATGGGGGCTGGTACTCAGCAATCATCAACAAGGGTGGCAACTGTTAGTTCCCTCTTCCCCAAAAACAATTCCTTGGATTTTCTCGGGGGTCTTGGGATTGCCTGGCTAGGACGATGGACATGATGCTGGTCAACAGAGCAGGTGTTGCTAATGGCTGGATAGGGTGAGAGGATGTCAAAGTCCTTATCAGGCACCTTGAAGGGGTTCTCAAAGACGCAGCTGTTTAAATGGCGGCTTGTGACCCCCATATGGGACCCTGTAACTGAATGTAGGGCTTGAAAATTCTGGCAACAGCAACAGGTTTCTGAACGAACATGGTCCAAAATTCAATTAAAAATCAAACACATAATGAATCCCAGGTGTTTCAGGCCGCGCTTGCTGGTGCCACATCACATGACTTCTCTGCAGCTTTGCTTCTGAGCACACACATGTGCACTGTGCATGCTGTCACACCACGGGGCCCGAAACACCCCTGCACAGATCGGAGACCTTTGTGTGCTACGAACTGCAGTGTTTTTACTGTACACACGCAGTTTTCTGCTGTTATGGAAACAAAGTGGTGTGAACGCAGAAAATTTGAACATGAATGAAGTTTTAAAACTAAAATAGTAAGGATTTTTCACCCCATTTTTTTCCTACCACCCCTCTTCAGCAGTGTGGCATATCTTTGGAATGTACTGTATTTGAATGTTTCATTTTAAAAATTGCCGTTTGACACTTTGGTTGTAGGACATAGGGACGTCAAGCTTGGAGTGACTGAGAAGCTTTCTCCCTGCTGACTAGGTCTCATAATTCAGGAAAGTTCTATTCAGGATAACGAGGGGAAAAAGTATCCTTCATGGGCTCACCCAGGGGTGGACCCTCAGGCTACAATATTGATCTTCTCGGCAAGATGTAACACAGGTGCACTAGTGATGTGACTGTTACGGATGTAAGCGATTTCTGACTGGATTTGAGGCCTGCTCCGTGGGAGGCATACCTGCCTGACACTATTACTGGTTCAAAGGTCAGAAGGTCATAGGCTTAAGGTGGGAATCTGCTAGGTTGTTTTCCTGGGTGGGCATGTTTTCAAATGCCTCTAAATACGTATGTTTATACTTGCAGATTAGAGCTACCCTAAAACATGGGTGGTCAAAGTGCAGAGGGTAAGTGATAGTGGAGTGTTCAACCCTAAATGGGACATTTACGTCAACTGTCCCTAAGGCTCATCAGGGGACATCAAGGAAGGGGAGGTGGAAAGAATGTAAGACATGGAGGATGGTGCAGAGTTCTGTGAAAGACTGTCTCGCTGGAATAACACGGCTGATGCACTCATGAGCTTCTAGCAGCTGTGGCTACCTCCACGGGACCTGCACAAGATCAGGCCAGCCATTGTTCCAGCATGGGGGCGAGTGGACGCATTCCTACTTGAGGAGCTACAGACACCTGAGGGTGCTGCGGTAGGGTCACTTTTTTCTGTGGTATAGCTGTGGGTAGGCTGGCCATGCTCTGGTGGATGGCTCAACACTCGTGCACATACAGGTAGTACTAACTGGGCCCAGTGGGTTATTAATAAGACAAGGACTTGAAGGCAGAAGGCAGATGTATTAGTAGAGAGCTGGGCAGAGTGGGAGGGGGTGATTTGGGTTGGATATGATCAAGACACACTGTGCACATGTTTGAAATTGTCAAGGGATAAATAATACTCTAAAAATGCTACTGAAGTTCCTGACGAGTGTCATGAGAAGTTGTTAAATGGATTTTGGCCTGGGTTGAGTATGGATTTCTAACCATTTCTGAAATAGTCCTAAATATACTTCCGCTATTTTGTACCATGTCTTTATGCAAAGTGCAGTAAGAGTTGGTAATTTTAAAATAAAAATATCTATCAATTCTAAAAAAAGTTGAAGGCGCTCTATGTCCTACAATATCAAATATTTAGCCAACATCTAATTAATCTTATTAGTATACAAATTTGTCTTTGTCTTTAATAGCAAATATATAATAATAACACAATTATTAATAATATATAGTATATACACACTCCTAGGCATTGTTTTAAAATAAATTTATGATTTTTTATACCCTGGGTATAAAAGTATATGATTTTTTCATATACTTTAAATTAAAAAATATTTTATGTGTGTGGCTATTTTACCTGTACGTGTGTTTGTGCAGCATGTGCATGCAGTACCCATGGACACCTGAAGAGGAATCAGATCACTGGAACTGGAGTTACAGACTGCTGTGAGCTACCGTGAGAGTGCTAGGAATCAAGCCCGGGCGGTGGTGGCGCACGCCTGTAATCCCAGCACTCGGGAGGCAGAGGCAGGGGGATCTCTGTGAGTTCGAGGCCAGCCTGGTCTACAGAGCGAGATCCAGGACAGGCTCCAAAGCTACAGAGAAACTCTGTCTTGAAAAACCAAAAAAAGAAAGAAAAAGAGTGCTTGGAATCAAACCTAGACCCTCTGCAAGAGTAGCCAGTGTGCAAAGCCACTGAGTCATCTTTCTCCCCCCCTCTCCCCCAAGTTGGGGACCGAACCCAGGGCCTTGCGCTTGCTAGGCAAGTGCTCTACCACTGAGATAAATCCCCAAGCCCTGAGTCATTTTTCTAGTCCTAACTTGCTCACATACTTTTATAGCTAGGGTTGAATAAAAATATTCAAGGCAAAAAAGGGTCATGAGTGGAATAATTTGAGAAGCCCTGGCCAGGGCAACTCCAGGACTGTTAGCTAGCAGTGAGGACTTCGTTCAAATTTTGAGGTCTCATCTTCCTTTTGGTTCTCCTATATGGTTAGCCCTATGGCCCTTTATCTCTCTCTCTGTCTGTCTAATTTATTTACTGGTTTGTTTCATAATCTTGAAGAATGGCTCTGCAGCTGAGCTCCACCTTCAGCCCGGCTTTTGCTCATTTGGTGAGCAGGCGATGCAGCAAGGCACAGTGGCACCTGAGCGGGGAGGGCAGGCGATGATTCTGGGGTTCTGCCACTTTAGAGGTGTTGGACGTTGAACTGTGGTCCTCCAGAAATGGTAGGATGAAGCAGCAACCCTCCGGACCTTGGATGTGACCTTATTTGGAAATGGTGCTGACGCAGCTATGATGGTGAGTTGAAGTTATAGGCGGGCAGATCCCTAATCCAATATGGCATCCTTGGAAGAGGATGGGCATGGGGAGACAGGCATAGCCCTGGCGCCCTGTGATGGTACATATTGAAGCCAGAATGATGCAGCTATAAGCCAAGGAAGCCCAAGATTTCCAGTAAAGCAGAATCCAGGACTGGATGGGTGATATCCCCTCGCACTGGTTTTAGGAAGAGCTGCATCCTACAGGAAGAGCTGCATCCTACACACACTTAGGTGTTGAGTGTCAGTCCTCCAGAACCATAGAAAATGTTTCCATTGTTCTAAGCCTGGGCAGCGGGGAAATCCTAGGAACTGACTCCAGGATTGAAGAGGGCTGTGGAGCTATCCTTCATACCCCCCTACTGTGTCTGCCTGTCTGCCTTGTGCAGCTCAATACTGCAGCAGAAGGTGGCTCCTCCAGGGAGCACACACCGACGTGTCATCCCCTACATCTGCCTCTGCCCAAACCTTCTGCCCCATTTCCCTAGTCCTGTAGACCTGGGCATTCTGTCTTTCACAGTTAAGTTTCCAGTTCCCATGAAAATCGTCCGAGACCGAGGGTGAAGTGGGACCTTGATGAACAATCACCCTCAGGGAATCTCTGCCCCACTTGGATGCTGTCTCAGGCCTGTGTAGGGCAGCACCCACTTTCAGCCTTAGAAGTCCACTTCCTGGCTGGGGCCACCATGGTCACCTCCTTTTCTTTTCTTGGTGAACAGGAAGTGGGTGGCTTGGCTGACTCCAGGGAGGCGCAGGAGCAGTCCCTGAGTTCCATTTTTCAGGCCTCATGGTTGGTTGGGTGGGGCTGGCCTGGCAGAAGGATGCATGGGCCAGCTGGGCTGGCTGGAGATTTCTTCCCCAGACCACACGGCAGCCTCGGCTGGAGGGCTTTTGAGAGTTAATTATGTGCAATCTGAGCTCTGACATTGCCCAGAGCCTGCCTGGCACCAGGGTCTCATCTTTATGGTGAAGGAGCTGCTGCCCAACCCGCTGTGCTGTGGGAGCCCCTTCCCAGTGGTCTGCTTCTGCTGGGGAAACTGCACACCTGCAAGCTGGTGGGAGACAGATGGGCCAGTGGCACCTTCCCAGTCCTAGGAGTTTCCGCCTAGTAAGAAAGGACTAGAAGCATGGTTAGAAGAGCCAGGAACCAGAGTCAGGACATGTGACCATTAGCGTCTCAGGTTCCTCTCTGCTCAATGGAGACTGAACTCCCCCATGCCCCAAAAGAGGTGTGAGGAGGTTTAGGAGAGACAGCGTAAGAGTAGATACCACCTGTGTGACAGCAGTAGCCCCTGCTATTTGTGACACAGAAATGGGGTGGTGGGACCGCCAGGTGGGTGGGTTTCTTGGCCGGTGTCCCTTCCTCTGACTTGAGCAGCATCCACGGCCTCCCTGGGAGACCCCCAGGCTCACAGAGTGGAGGCTGGCACTTAGATCCAAATCCCTGTATTTGTGTGCATAATATTTGATACTATTTTGTATCTCTGAGGAGAAAGTTCATCCTTTGACACCTCAGTTTCCTCCTGTATAGAGCAGGGATAAATGCTTCCCCCACGGACATCATCCCTGTACAGGAGTCTGACCCAGAGGCTCTCTGAGAAGGGAATTTCAGGGCAGAGCTATTACCTGAACCCATCTTTGTGGCTCTCACTCAGGTGGCAGGTACCTCCGTGCTGACAGGGGTTCTGGACACAGGTGTTGATGGGCACGGTGCAGTCCTTGCCCTGAGGAACAGATAGGGGAAAAGCATCTGGTGAGTGAGGCCTTTGATGGCTGCTATGACTCGGGAGACCCCGGGAACTTCCCAACGGCTGCTGGATGAAGCTGAGATGGAAGTGAGGAGGTCGGCATAAGACAAGGGAGTCTCTGGTCACTCACTGCTCATGAGAAGGGGCAGGAATGTCCAGAGTTCAGGCTCCAGCATGACTGATTTCTGGAGTTCACAGGCTTCTCTGTCCTAAACTCTGGGGCATGAGTATGGGTTGGGGGTCCTGGGGAGTTTGGTTCCCAGCTCTACCTCTTCCTGGCTGATGGTGGGCACAAGCCCTTGAACCTCTGACAGGATTGCTAGGAGAATTACATGGGAGTTTGCACAGAAGGAAGCACTGTGCGTTATGTAACATCCTTGGCACACAGTAGGCATTCTGGAAAAGCTAACAGATGGTATTGCTATTTGTTTCACTGAGGTTTAAATATAACCCACAACCTGAGCAGGGGGAGCTAAGGTATAACCTGTAGACTTGTGGTCTGTAAAGTGGCATCCCACCCCAGTTCCTCCTTGATTGGTTGGTCTGCAGTGGAGTGCCTTGGAGCCTGCAGGGTATCTCTCCAGGCCATTCTGGCTTGTAGAGTCTCCATTGAGAGGCTGGGTGTCATTCTAATGGGTCTGCCTTTATGTGTTACTTGTCCTTTTTCCCTTTCAACTGTTAAGATTCTTTCCCTGTCCTGTATGTTTAGTGTTTTGATTATTATGTGGCAAGGGGTCTTTCTTTTCTGTTCCAATCTCTTTGGTGTTCTTGTTCTTTTATAGGCATGTCCTTCTTTAGGATAGGGAAATTGTCTTTTATGATTTTTGTTGAAAATATTTTCTGGGCCTTTGAGCTGGCATTCTTCTATTCCTGTTACTTCTATTCCTGTTACAAGTGCCTGCATTTGCCCCCCAGTCCAAGGCCAGGCCAGGCTGAGAACTGCAAGGGTTTGGAGTGAGGCAGAGTTGCTTTGGACCAGGTTCCTCTCCAGGGTAGGTATGACTTGAGAAGGTGCCAGTGTGTGGCAGGTGGGGATGATCATGCCAGGTAGAAGAAAAAATGAGGACAAAGGCTCTGAGTAGGTAACCCCAAGGTACAGACTGTAGGCACAGACCTAACATCCCAGGGGTCCTCTTGGCCCATGGCTCCTGCTTCTCTCTTGGGACATGGCTCCTGTACTTTCTTGGGACACACAAGCTGCGTGTGGCAGCACCTAGTAGCTCCAGGCCTGGGGAGGTGTCTGCTGCATATATTTCTTGAGCCATGGGTTCAGTGACTTGGGTGCTTGCCAGGCCAGGGTGATCATGGGAGCTTTCTTCCCACTGCCACCACCACCTGCTCACCATCTGCCTGAGATGAGCCTGTCCCGTCTTCTGTGGCTGCCAGTGCCTGTGATGCCATGGGACTGGGGCTTCCTGGCTGTGTTGTTACTGCCAACTGAGCTTGAGGCATTGGGCCAGGCTAGCCTCCACCGTGGGCCCAGATGCCTCCTCCCACTCGCTTGCAGCTAGAGCCTTAGGCCCCTCTCCAGTAGCTGGAAGACATTGTCCCTGACTGTCTGGTTCTTTATGTGAGTCCGTGCCCCACACAGAGGTTTCTCAGAGGGGAGAGTGAGAGGAGAAGTGTGCTTTAAGGAGCTATCTGGCCGTACCCTGAAGCCACAGTGACTCAGGGCCCCCATCTGAAAGTCAATGTCTGGAATGGAAAGTGTAATATGAATTCTCACTCACGTTATTGAGCACATTTTCCATTCCAGGTCTCATGCTAAGTGTTTTATATTCATGATCAACATATAATGTTCCCAAGAACCCTATGAGAATGGTACAATTGTCATTACACTCCTTTTTACAGATAGGGAAGGCAGACTTGGAAAAGAAGGTAATAGGTCTGAGACTACACAGCAGTTAGTGAAACAGGCGGCCAACAGATGAACCCAGACAGCTGAGTCCGAATTCGGCACCAGGCACCTCTATGCTGGACCATTTATTCCGTTCCTCTAAAAACCTGGGCTCTGGAGTGCTGTGTATCGGAGCCAAGTCTAGGTTGGCTGCTAGATGCCTGAAGGAAATGATTAGTTCTTTTGGATCTTGTTTTTATGTTCCATGAAATGGGAGTGGGGTAGAGTATGTATGCCTAATCTAGAAATTCAAAGTACACCAAACCATCAAACATTTGAGTGCTGACAGGTCATAAGAAGTGGAAAATTCTACCTTTGACCCCAGGAGATGCATCATGGTCAAAATGCAAGTATAGTAAAAATGCCTACAATTACAGGCTATGTGTATATATGAAACAGGCTAATTTCATTATTAGCGTTGGGTTCTATCTTCCAGATATCTTTGTGTGTGTGTGTGTGTGTGTGTGTGTGTGTGTGTGTACATGTGCACGCACACATACACATGGTGTGTACCACAGTGCATGTGAGGTCAGTGGACAATTTGTGGAGTTGGTAGCTGGTTCTTTCCTTTACATGGATACCCATGTATCCACTTTATCTGGATACCCAACTCATGTCACTAGGCTTGTGTGGTGAGTTCTTTTATCCGCTGAGCTGATGCAATGGCCTGTCTCTTACTGAGACCTGAGTCTTGATGACTTGTCTAGGCTGGCTGGTCAGCGGGCTCCATGACTATGCCTGTCTCTGACTCCCAGTTCTGAGGTGATAAACAGGCATCATAATGTCTAGCTTTTTACATGGGTTCTGGGACACAGATTCAGCTCCCCAGTGCCAAGATATCTTAGTGTGCACATGCAAAGATCATAAAATCCAGAAACACCTGAAATCTGAGATGCTTCTGGTCTCAAGCATTTCAGAGAGGGCAATGGCTCTCAACCTGTAGGTTTCATGGGGGGTCACTTAAGACCATTGGAAATACCAGATATTTACATTAAGATTCCTAACAGTAGCAACATTATAGTTATGATGTAACAATGAAAAATAATCTTATGGTTGGGGTTCATAAAGGGTCCCAGCATTAGGGAGGTTGAGAACCACTGATTTAAGGGATGCTTAGTTTCTACCTGCACTGCCATTGCAGGATCACATTACCTGCAAGGTACCTCATAGGTGATGCAGCCCTGCAAATAACAGCAGTGATGATCATGGCTAGGGCCTGGGACAGGGCTGAGTATGTTCAGGGATGCATGCATGGTGGTAGTGGTACTAGAGAGATAAGTATGAAAGGCAGGATAAGGGAACCTCAAAAATGATATAGTGGGGACCTCCCTCCAATCTCAACCCTGTCTGTAATCTGGCCCATCTACTCTGGTGATCTTGCAAGTACCACCCGGCCTGAAGGGTGGTGAGGTGTGCAAGTACCACTTGGCCCGGGCAGAATCCTCCCCGACTCCAAAGGTAGTGTGGTATGCAGGATCTCTTTTAGACCTCTAGGCAGAGCACAGAAATCTAAGAGGCATTTCCTGGTGCTTGAAAACACAGTAATTGGGGCTGGAGATGGAGATTTCTGTCACTTACATGTCCTTGAAAAATAATCACCATTTCCAATGTCTGTCTAATTAGCCCAATTCAATTCTCTCTCACTGCATTTTGCTCAAATCTATGGGACTTGGGATGCTCCTTGATCTTCTTCCTTCTGTCCTCCAGCACACCTCATCTCCCCTCTCTGACAGGATCTAGGCTACTGGCTTTCTCTAAGAGCCTAGGAGCAGTTCCCTTGTCAGAATCTATGGGTCAGAGGGGGCTGGGGAACCACTAAGACACCTTGCTCAAAGTGTGGTCCTTGGGCTAGTAGCCTGGGCAGCTCTTGGGAGCTTGTTAAATATATACCATATCAGGTCTGACCCAAGCTCTCATGAATCAGAACCTAGATTTTAATAAGCTTCCTGGGTACCCGAAGGCTTGGGAAGTACTGCTCTGAGCCACTGAACATATGGCATGAAGTGGTGGAAAAATAATCAGATGTATTTTATTTCCCCGAATCCTGGAAAGATTGTTAGGTCTTAGGAAATGTAGGTAGGCGAAGCACACATGTGATGTGTTTTTAACCTTGTTACAACTCTGCTGGAGAGCATGATGGTACCCTCTCTCAGGTGGGAGGGCAAGGTAAATGGAGAGCCAGTTACCAGGGAAGACTAGGCTGGTTTCGGCATCTGTGCTTTGTAGGCAGTGGAGCATGGGTGAGCGCTTTGTATTTGCAAATCTTAGCTCATCTCTCAAAGGAGGCTAAGAGCTGCTGTCTCTGGATGATTAGGCGTGCTGTGTGAGCTAATGCACCCCAACTGCTTCATTAAGGCCTGGCCGTACACAAGACCAAGAGCAATGGCTATCGTGCTAGCTTATCAAGCACTTCCTGTACGCCAGGTCCTTTTCTAGATGTACTGCACACATGACTGCTTATCTACTTCTCACAGCCTGTGGGATGATGCATCTCAGTGTCCAGAGAAGGCTGAGGTGAGGTCATTGGACATCGATACACAGTTGGCACATGGCAAAGCAACAATCCGCACGTGCTTTTCTGTAATTCCAGAGCCCAAGACACCCTCTCCCTACACTGAACACATACACAGAGGTCTCAGTGAATCTGTGCCCTGAGTTACGTCATTCTCAATCTCTCATCCTGGGACTCTGCTAAATTTAAGGCTTCAGGGACAGACAGCTTTAAAAGGAATCCTTGGGCTTTCTTGTTCCAGGCCCATAGGTGGCACTCTGACACCGTCTGCTAGCAGCCAGGGTGTGGATGAGAAAGCCACCAGGTTCCCCAGAAACTGTCTTCCAAGCCTGTTACTGTACATGCACAGTTCTTTGAGGATGCAGGCACTGTGTTTCCATCACTCAGCCTGTGCAGACAGTGCACAAGATGGGCTGTGGGCTGCCCTGGGCTCTTGGCTTGTCCAGTACACTCAGATGGTACCTGGAAAGCTGGGATCTTGAGTGTCCCATGGGAGAGCGTTGAGCCATAGCTTTGCTGATCCCACTGAGGCACCGAAAGGGGCTTGGCTATTCAGAAACCTCTTCAGGTGAAAGGACTTTGTCTTTGGGGCCATATAGCCTTGAGTTTTAATCCTAAGCCTATAGAAGCCTGGTTTTTGTATCTGTATAATAGGCTTTCTTTGTAGGCTTGCTGGGAGAAAGGGTGAGCCAAATGCCAAGCAGAAATCACGGCATATACTCCATACAAATTAGTATGGAGACAGTGTAATTTATTCTGGATTGTGCTGGGTAAGAAGAACAGAGAAAAAGACTGTCTTGGAAGTAGCTTGGATTTCTGGTAGGATGGATGGGAGAACAGGAAGCCTCAATCCTTTCATTGGGTTTGTCAACTATGAAGGCAGGCTTGGAAGCCCCAGACTATTGAGTCCTCGAGTCCTGCATCCCCTTAGTCCCTGGAATGGCAATCAGGACACTGGGTTCAAGCGACACCTTTACTAAAGGACCCTTTACCTCCCTGGGTTGCAGTCTCCCTGTGACTCACAAAGAAAATGCAGAGGTAGCATTTCTTTTTCATCTCAAAACATCCTTGTCAAGATTCCACGGGTCCTCTCTGATGGACCTTAGCCTTAGCCAATGTGCAGGAGAATAGTGATATTGTTGGCCAATGCCACATACAGGGTGTGTCACATGTGTTGTAGAGTTATCCAGGCTACTCTGGGTCACATCAGCTACCTGGAGTCTCTCTCTCTCTCTCTGAAGCCGGGACAAAGGAAAAGCCTGGGCATGAATGGTGGGCAGAGCCTCCTGCCTTACCTTGTAGCTGTAGGGGCAGGTACAGCGGTACTGCTCCACAGGATCCTGGCTGCATGTGCCATTGTTCTTGCACGGACTGGAGAGGCAGGCGTTGCACTTGGCCACAATGTTAATGTCCACTGGCCCTGGGTAGCAAAACCAGAGTGTGGATGGCAGCTCTCTGAGTAGGCTAGCTCACCTCCCTTCCCCTCTGCTCTGGCTCCCTCCCATCTCTGGACCCAGAGGGCAGCTGGCTCTCTTGAGGCTGTACATCCAATCTGGCAAGAGTCCCATTAATTCAACCACTGTCCAGTGAGTGAGAATCACAGTGGGACATCATACAGAAGCACTTCTGCAGTCAAATCAATTACTGTAATTAGCCTGATCCGATTTGGGTGCTAATCTGCAAACAGTGCACCATAATTAGAACCCTCCTGCATGTCTTCTATTCCAGGAAGTTCTGGGCACAGGCTCTGTTTTGACCTTCTCCTTCTTTTTGGCCCCTGCCAAGCCCTTTCCAACAGAATAGCCAAGGAGGGATGCCAAGGCCAAAGGCACACACAGAGAGTCCTTCCTGCAAGACCTTAGTGGTAATGATGCCACATGGAAAGATGCCATAGGAACGCTTTGCCCTTTTCGACCATGGAAGTTTCAAATATCTCCTATGGTTGTTGTTGTTGTTGTTTTTGGAAGGATTGAAAGGAGGTCATGTTCCCCGTATGAAAAAAGGGGCTATGACTATTGCTGCAAACAGCTTTGAGCATGAGCCATGATATATAGGTCCTATTTAATGGCAGAATTTTAACTGACCTGGAGCAAACAGTTCTCAACCTGGAGACGGGCTGAGATTCATTCTGGTGAGTGACCATTTGTGGGTAGATGAACAGAAGGGCTCCAGGGAGCTCAGGGACCTGTAGGTCCAACTTGGGCTTACGTGAAAATGGGAGGAAACATCTGACCATGCTTGTCTCTGACTGAGGGGGTCCCCAGCGCACAGAGATTTCTCTTGACACACAAGGACAAGCCAGAACCTTCTACATCCCATCCTAGGCTGTAACTCACACCTGTTTAATCAACACCACGACTGTGGAACCCAGAATGTTATTTGGCAAGCAGTGGGGTTCCAACCCGACCTTACACATGCTAGGCAGTGAAACCCATAGACAACTCCTGCCCTTGGTTTTCAAAGCTCCTCAGGTGACTCCTGTCCAGATTGAGTGCCACTGTTCCAGGGCTATTTGAGTCCCTCTAGTGTCAGGTCAGATGTCTCAGAAACAGGAAGTAGAAAGTTAAAATCATCTTACATCAATGGAATGTTTTTCTGTTTTCAGCAGCCACACAGGACACAGCCAAGTTTTAAAGGGAAAATAAAAAACTGAGCATTGAGATGCTAGGAGGTGAGCAAAGGGCACCTACAGACAAATGTTCAATGCAAATGGAAAATAAATTCTGAAACTGAATTTAGGATGCCTCAAGTTTAAAGGTGGATGAAATGAAGGAGATGCCCTGACTGTAAAGTAAGTCAAAAGAACCAGTTCTCTAAGAAAAAGCCACTCGGGGGCTGCTAATGAGAGCCCAAGCTGATCACCACCTTTTTGGGAAATCAATTCTGCAAATCATTTGAGGATCACATATTTTAAGTCAGTCATTTTGAGTCTCTGAATCTTATCTTAGGATATAATACCAAACAGAGAAATACCTTCATGCATTCACAATAAGGGAGAAATCAAACACTGAGGATTTTAAACCAAGAAATAGTTGAGTAAGTTGTGGTAGAAGACAGTAGCCCTGTGGTGGTCAGAAGTTAGAAAAACCGGGGGGGGGCCTCATGGTGTGCTTTTGTGAATTAATTTGGGATACAGATGTGGCTCAGTAGGAGATGTTTGTCAAGATGAGCAAGGCTCTGGGTTTGACCCTAAACACCCACCAAGTGGGGAAGACTCATCCAACCTCTTTAAGGCTTAGTTGTTCCAAATACTAAACATGAGAGTACTCATAGAAATGCTGGGGGATTAATTAAGCTGACACATAATAAGTAAGAGTTAAATAAAATAATACATAAAAACATGTTTAACTTAGACTCTGCCATGTAAAAATTCAGGAGTGAGCCAAGTGGTGGTGGCGCATGCCTTTAATCCCAGCACTCGGGAGGCAGAGCCAGGCAGATATCTGTGAGTTTGAGGCCAGCCTTGTCTACAAAGGACAGATCTAGGACAGTCACCAAAACTACATGGAGAAACCCTGTCTTGAAAACAACAACAAAAACAAAAAAAAAATTCAGGAGTGGTTTGTTATAATGAGTCAATAAAAAATCACATGTACAAGGACAACCAGATGGCTCAGTGGGGTAAAGGTGCTTGGCATTGTGGACCCGAGTTCAGTCCTTGGGAGCCACATGATGGAAGGATATAACCAATCCCCACAAGTGGTGACCTACACACGCACACACACATGCATACACATGAGAGAGAGAGAGACAGAGAGACAGAGACTGAGAACGAATAGTATAATGACGATGCTAATATTACTGGTTTAGGAATGCAAGTTAGAGATGTTCTCAGCCATGGAAAATATACAAAGAAGGAGCCAGTGAGTAGAGTCAGCCCTCTGTATTCACGGATCTGTCACAGGCAGATTCCACATTCGAAGATTCAGCCAACTACAGATCATAAACATCTGGAACAAAACTGTGTCCATACTAATCCCGTACCAGTCATAAAGTCCCTAAATAATACAGTATAACAACTCTGTATACAGCATTTACAATGTGTTATAAGTGGAGACAAAGTATACAGCATGCCTATGTTACCTAGGTTATATGCATGTGATAGGCTGTGGTTTTACAAGTCACATGTGCTTAGATGTTGGAAACACATCGGATCGATCCTGTGAGGGCAGAGATGTGGTGGGCAGACAGCACCTACCTTTGCACTGGAACCGGTGAGTAGGAGTGGTAAGCAGGAGTCTGTCCGCCATGGACTCAGGGCTACTGCATCTGGCAATGCCAGGCTCCTTATAGCCAGCCTTTACCCACTCTGATAACCAACGCAGACTACAGTCACAGTGGAGAGGGTTGGTTCCTAGGGCCCTAAAAGGCAGAAGAAGTTAGGCCCTGCCTGGCCTGGCCCACAGGCTCCCTATCTGTGGCTCCCTGAAAACTCAAGGTTTTGAAACTAAGTTAGAGGAGTCTGGTGTGCAGACTAGAAGACACATGCACAGGCAAATCAAAGCTTCCAGGGTCCATTTCCAGTTCAGTAGATGTTCCATGCCCACATAAGTGACACCCCTCTTCTAAGTGCTCTGGAAAATTCTGTCCTTCACTCTACTCTAATCCTGGCTCTCCAGGGAAGCATTCTGGACCTCTGGCCCCCTTCTCATGCGGCTCTCAAGCACAGGGTCTGCTAGAAGACATGTCCTTCCATGAAAGTTCTGAGACCCAGGTTTATGAAGTAGCTTCAAGCAAGTGAGGTTGAAGCTACTTCGTAAACCTGGGGCCAGAGTTGAATGCAAACTTTTCCAAAGCGATTGGGAAGAAAACATGACTCTCTCTCTCACACACAAAAAGCCTATTTTTTAGCATTTCTATTTTTGATTTATAGAATACATACATGTCACTATTGTAGCCTATGCACACAACATGAAAATAATTAAAATACATACAGAGTAGGAATACAATCTTCCAAACTTACCAACAGAGATAGGTACCCAGAAGATAATGCTACCCGAGAGCACTAGCTAGGGAAGAGAGGGCTGGCCTGGGTCAGGGAAACTGAGCTCTACTCTGAAGTCTCACTGGCTTGATGGGTGACTTTCAGGTCGTCACCTATTACTGATGGTCTCAATTTCCTTGAGCAGAGTAAGAACGGAATACAGAATGGCTGAGCACATGCCTGTTGGAGTCAAGGCAGACGTGGAGCTGGACTGCCGTTCTGCTACTGGCTGGCTGTGCAGCCTCAGGATGAATTCTTTAACTTTCCTAAGTCTCAATTTCCTCAGAGAAAAGGGAATAAAGTGCCTTCATGCTATAAGAAACACAGGGGATAATTCACTGAACGTGTTTAGGGTACGGGAAGGGTTCAAGCTTTCATATCATTTGTCAGGACTGATGATGCCTCTGAAGGCTTCTGAAATGAGACATTGTGTACAGATGGAATACAGTAGCTCAGAAACAGGCTCCTGTCGGCCTTCTGAATGTCAGGTTTCCTATTTGCAGGTCCATCCAACGATGGGTCCAAAATAATTTTTAAAAGTTTCATCTATAACAAACACATATAAACCTGGACTTCAGGTGGGTCCTTATTCCATAACCAACATAGTATAACCATTATTTACAAAGTGTTTCCATTGTAGTAGGTATCTTAAGTGGCCCAGAGACTATTTCAAGTACACAGGAGGTTGTGTGGCATGCTATGCAAATGCTACTTCATTGCACACAAGTGACTCGAGCATCTGTGGGTTCTCGGGCTCCTGGAGCCAGTCCCCTGTGCAGATGGAGGGACATCTGCCTAACACAAGGACAGAATACAAAGTGACGACACCGTGGATGTCACCAGCACCATTTTCTGTTTTTAGTCAATGCACATTGAGAAAGAGGCTACTTACAGGTGGGAAAGGGAAGTCAGATCATTGAAGGAGCCTTCAGGAACACTGGAAATGTCATTGCCGTGGAGGGTTCTGAGGCAGAAGGCACAGGTTAGTAAGTGACCCCATTGAGCCCAACACACTCACCCAGCCCAGCCACGCTTCTGTGGTTCCCAGAGCCCCACAGGTAGTGATATTAGGTGCCACAGCCATTGCGGGGCCATGGCCATTGCTGTCTACAGCGGCATCAGGGGTGAGAGCTTGGGGAGCAAGAGGATGTACTTTCAAACTCCATGAACCTGGGTGAGAGTCAGAAGCCAGCTCCTTTTGGTGGTAGAACATGGGTGGGAGAAAGTACTTTTCTGGCCTCAGTTTTTACACCTGAAGCCGAGAGAGCCACATCTACCTAATGGAACCATTAGAGTTTCAGAGAGGATGTTTTCCGTCTGACACACTGTGGCTAATGCCATCTATTCTGGAGCCAGGCTGCTTGCTTTCAGACTGTCTCTCTGCCACTGGCCAGCTGCAGGGCCTTGGCCAAAATGGCTTATTCTCTCTTGAGCCTCAGTTTCTAAATGTCAAATGTGAATGACCACAGTTAGATTGTCTTGTGGGGCTCTGGTGCATATGTTAGACTATGCAGAAAGAATTTTCTACATAGAAAGAATTTCTAGCATTTTCTAACTGCTAACTGATGAACGACAGGGACAATGGGAACAAGGACTTGGGGGAGACAAAGTGGTGGGAGGTTAAACCAAAACTGAAAATGTATTTACTCATATTTACCTACTTAAAAAAAAAACCAGGAGCGAGAATGGAGGTACCACGTGTGGTGGCTAATGCTGCTCCCAGGATGCCACCGACTGGTAAGTCCCAGTCCCAGTGCTAGGATGGGCTAGCTGCCTCCCCTGAGGACCTTGAAATAATACAGGTATCTGCAAGCGTGGCTTGTTGCCCATCAGAATTAGGGAGAAGACCTTACTGCTGAAGATACCACATGCTTTGGTCTCAGGGCATAAAGAAATCAAGTTGGAACTTAGCTGGAAGCTTCCTCCCCAGTAGCTCTCTCATAGAGCCAGGCAGTGCCGTGCAGGCTGCCGGGAAATAATTGTGACCTTGTGTTCTATAGGGCTGACTGGCCAGGCAACATGTGCCCACTGGTGCTATAATAACAAGTCAGTTCTGGGCAGGGGAAGGCAGGTAACTGACCACTCTCTGCTTAGAATTGAGGCTTGGTCCACATTGGAATTCAAGTCTGGTACTACCTGGCCCAATCCTGTGGCAGAGGAGGTCATGGGGGAAACCTGCTACTTTTTTTTTTTTTAAAGTGGACATGATGTTCCCATTAAAGTGCCTTCTAGATAACTATGCTTATAGTTTAGTTTAGTGCAGCTGTTAGAGCTAGTAAGAGAAATTTCTTTTTGAGTGGCCAGTGGTAACTGCAGAGGTATAACTACCCAAGTGCTGAGAGGAAGTGATTGTTGAGGGCTCAGCCATAAATGAGCATCAATCTGACCCTCTCTAAGACTTAGGAAAAACTGTAAAGGAGAGAGCAGAAAATTCCTAAGAGCTGGAGGAAGTGGGGGAGTGGTGTGGGAGGTTGACTTTTGGACAGGATATAACTGATGCGTTCTTGACTTCAAAGCAGCTATGATCACTTGTATAAGATCTGCACAAGACTGACTGAACCCATCAACAATCTGTGTAGATGGGTAAGGAGGGGTCATGGGCATCTACCCCTCCCTGGTGATCTATAAGTTGCTGGGAGAGGGAGAAACATTTTCTACAGTATTCATGCTCTTATTTTAAAATAAACAAACAAAAACAAAAACAAAACTCCTCAGCTTTAGGGGCTGGAGAGATGGCTCAGTGGTTAAGAGCACTGACCGCTCTTCCAGAGAAACCAGGTTTGATTCCTAGCACCCACATGGTGGCTCACAACTGTCCATAACTCACACATGTGGTGCATAGACATACAGACAGGCAAAATGCCAATACACATAAAATGAATAAATAAAAATTAAATTTTTTTAAAAAACCCTCAGTAGGGGGGTTAGGGTTTAGGGTTAGGGCTATGCTCCTGTCAGTAATTCCAAGGAAACTCACTGTATCACACAAACAAACAACAAAAGGACCATGAAATTAGAAGGGGGACTAGTTGATGAGGAAGAAGAAGGTGATCCACGAGAGTGGTAAGGAGATAAGAGAGGAAAATGGGGCATGAATATGATTAAAACATGTTATACACATGCAATGTCATAATGAAAACTATTATTATGTGTGATTAATATGTGCTAATTCAGATTTCTGAGTCTGATCTACATCTTTGGGGTCTGGGGTGGACCCTGAGATTCTGAAGGCTCCCAGTTGCACTGATGCTGTTGGTTCTGGGACCACAATTCATGGGGAACGGGCTAGGGGTTTCTCCTATTGCTTATGGCAAAGGCTTAGTTCCTTTCTCCTATGTAATACTCAGGGCCTTGTACATGCTGAGTAGGCATACTTCCTTGGTGCCACGCTCTAGACCAGAGGTTTTCAACCTGAGGGTCGTAACCCCTTGACATACCTCTATTTCCATAAGTATTTAGATACGATTCATAAGAGTCACAAAATTACAGTTATGAAGTAGCAACAAAATCATTTTATGATTGGGGGTCATCACAACATGAGGAACTGTATCAAAGGGGTCACAGTATTAGGAAGGTTGAGAACCACTTCTCTCAATCTACTAAAGGCAAGCTGTCAGATGCAGATGATGGAATCATTAAAGCAATGTGACACCTACCTACCCCACCTTCTACCTTGGAACCTCTGAATGCCCAGATGATCACAGTTTGTATAGACATGCCAGGACCTATCTGAGTTCTTGCCCAGTTTGGGCAATCAGTGCCACAAACACTAGTGTGAGGCTGATTGTGTAACCTCATTACACTCACAGTCTTTTTTTGTTTCTGCTTTCTAAGACAGGGTTTCTCTCTGTATCCCTGGTTGTCCTGGGACTGGCTTTGTAGACCAGGCTGGCCTTGAACTCGGAGATCTGCCTGCCTCTGACTCACAGTCCTATGTACTGTGCTTTGTCATGCTGGCAGCAGGAACAGCCTCATGGTCCCCTCTGACTTGCTCCCACCCCCGCCCTGCTGCACCAGCTCCCCTTTCTCTCCTGAAGCACAGGAAGGGACTGTCCCTGGAGTTCCCATGTGGATTGTGGCCCCAATCCATCAGAGAGCCACAGTCATCATTCAGCGTCTTGGTAACATTTTGCCCCTCATGAAGACTACAATCCCATTTCGGACGACACTGAAGACCCAACATCATACCCAAAGTCTACGGGGACTTTGGCCCAGGCCACTGTCTGACCCCTGGGTTCACTGTCTCTCCTAAACACCATTTGTTACTCTTCTGAGGCTGCTTAGTACTCTACTGCCTACTCCTCCGCCCTTGTCTGTTGAAGAGGTGTGTAAGCTTCAGCCATCTGGCCTCGGGCATCTTTGCGTTTGGTGTAGGGCATCTTTGCGTTTGGTGTAGGGCATCTTTGCGTTTGGTGTAGCTCCCGCCTACACACACATGCCCACAGTTTTGAACACCGTCTCTCCGTTACCCGTTCATTCCAGCCCAGGTGCACTCACACCTTCAGAGGGACAGTAGGAGCTCCCCTTTAGGGTCAGGGAGGGACATCCCTGGGGCTCCCTCTGGAATTCAGGCTTACGGAGGAGGTTTCATTTTGCAGGCTGTTAAGTCATTCAAGAGAAACCTCCCAGCCTGTGAGGATGCTCCACAGGTCAGAATGAGGAGATGAATGTGCCCCGCCTATGAGGAAACCCATGCAGGAAAGAGGGCTGAGGGGCGAGACAACTGTACTCATTTCTGGCACACTTTTCCCTAGTCCCAGAGCCTCTGTTACCCTGAACTTTCCAGTTGTTTGAAGGGTAGCCTCCCCCGCCAAGGTGGTTGAGTTGGTCTACTCTCCATGGTCAGGAAGGCCTATTATAATAGTGTGAATTTAATGAGTCAGCCAGCTGTGAGGGTTGAGGGAGAGGTACAAAACCCTTAAGGCCTCAGGTGCTCTAGGACCCAGGGCACGGTCACTTGGTTCTTGTGTACTCCACTTGGTTCTTGTGTACTCCACTTGGTTCTTGTGTACTCCACTTGGTTCTTGTGTACTCCACTTGGTTCTCGTGTACTCCACTTGGTTCTTGTGTACTCCACTTGGTTCTTGGATTTCTTTCAAGGGCCAGTCCTGTCAAGGGTGCTCACATAAATTAGAAGCCTGTAATTATACTTTCCAACAATTTCAAGGCAGTAGTCAGCCCCATGACTCCATTTCTGGACTGGAGGCGAGATATAGTGAACACTGGCAGTGTGGTCCCAAGTCCTCTATCCTACTCCATCTTTTCTAACACTAAAAATAAAAATATTTTCATATAATATATTTTGATCAGGTTTTTTATTTCTCCCAACTCATCCCAGATACTCCCACCTCCCTACCCAGCCAACTCCACACCCACTCCCCAAATCACAACCCTTTAATTCCAGTGAGAAGTTTTCTGGGTAAAGGATGAAAACATATCAATTTCCAATCAACAATGCTCAATCTTTGAGTATGAGATGCATGAGACCAAAGACAGGTATCAGCTAGGCTAGGAGGGAGGTAGAAAGACCTCTGGTTAGAAGCCCAGAGACAGGAGCTCAGCTTTGATTCTGTATATACTAATGCGATTCGGCCATACCCTTTTGCTTCTAACATGAAATCTGCCTGGCAGTCACACCTCTAAGTTCCTGTAAGCTCTCCACACATTTGTCCTTCCAACAACAACAACAACAACAACAAAAATTCTTTTAATTTTTTTGTGTGTGTGTGTGTGTGTGTGTGTGTGTGTGTGTGTGTGCATGTGAGTGCTCATAGAAACTGGAAGAGAGGGTTGGAGGCTCTGGAGCTATAGTTACAGGCTGCTGTGAGTCACTTGATGTAGGTACTGGGAACTGAGCTCTAGTACTCTGGAAGAGCAGCAAGTGCTCTTATTCACTGAGCCAGCACTCCAGCCTCCATATTTGTCCTTGATCTTAAGGTGTCTAAACAGGGTAGCCATATTGTCACCTTCTAGAATGTTCTTTACTCCCTTCTCCACTTACGTGAGCCTCATTGGCCTCATCTCAGCCTTAGAAACAGAAGGACTGACTTGGAAAGAAAACAGTCTTGGGTTCAAATCCCAACTGCATTATCTTAGGCAAAATACTTATTCTTATTCAGCCTCAGTTTATTCATAAGTGAGATGGGGATAATAGAGGCATGTTCCTCAAAGGCTGAAGAATATCATAATGTCACAGAAGCCCTTATCCCTTGGGCAGTGCACAGTGAAGGCTTAACACACCAATGGTGACATTCCAGAAAAGGTTCTTCTTTCAGAGAACCTTGAGATGGGTGGGGTACAGTGATCTCTCAGGTGTCACCTGGGTTGCAAATGCTCCCCAGCTTGACGATGCCCCCTCTTAGAGGACAGCAATGGTGTCTCCCTTACTGTCTGTGCCCACACCCAGGCCAACACTGCAGTTTGTCCACTGAGGGCATTAGGGAAGAGACTGGTCAAGAACAAGTCCCTCCACTTTTCTGTCTGTCTCCAAAGTGACAAGCGTAGACAGGAGTATCTCTAAGACTTCCTCTTCACTGCGAAGTTCCCGCTACATTTTAATGTTCATTTTTGGTTTTGTTTTCATGGAGTAGCCTGCACCATGGTCTGGAGGCTGCCAACACCACCTTGCAGCTCACTACCAGCATTTGCCAGGCTGTCAGAGGTGGGCCAGTTCTCTGGTGAGGCAGACAGGTCCCTCTTGGGATGGTAACAAAGAGTATCTGGAGCCCCTAATGGGGACATTGTAGGAGGGTTCCACGTTGTCCTTAGCTCCTCATGGGTATCAACAGTGCACTGTTACTTCATGGATGAGAAGCTACAAATCTGAAGGATGATGAATGTCTCAGTCTCTCCCTCTGTACACACTGGAGCAGCCCTCCCTGTCCTAACAGATTCCAGGTGCCCCTATGTGGGACTGGGGAGTGACATTTAGGACCACACATACATAAAGCATGTGACTCTATGTGGGGCAAAGATCTCTAAGAGTGCACAGATCCCCAAAGAAGGACAAGAATGCCCACAAGAATGTTCTCACTAGCTGTTTTACATCACAAGGGAAGTAGAGAAAATATTTTTTTCCTCACACAATGTTTTGTACTTGGGCTCCTGACTACTCTCCTGTCTTGTTCTCTGAAATGTACTCAGCTGCACTCACTAACACACACACACACACACACACACACACACACACACACACACACCCCAAACAGACAGACAGACACATGCACACACACACACACACACACACACACACACACACACACACACACACACACACACAAAGAGACACAGACAGACAGTTAAGCAGATCCAGATACATAGACACACTACCTACAGATACACAGACAGACAGACATAGACAAACAGATACACACACAAACACACATGTGCTCGCACATATGTATGTACATCATGACAGGTAATTTGCAATTATTGAAGGCCCTTGGTTTAAATCTTCTACTTGGGACATCTTCTGGGAAACCAGAGAAAGAAGGGATGTCTGCTTCTGTCTCGGTTTGAGGGCCAACACCCAAGGTGTCCTCTGACCTTCACATGTGTACCTACACTCACATACATGAACTCAACACAACACATACTAAAAAAACAAATAAAACTGGCCTCCTCTTTGCCCAGCTCCCTAAATCGCCACCATGCGGCAGTCTTCACTCCTGCTCAATCAGCAGTAGAGGCCAGCCACAAGCCATCCTTTCTCCTGTTCCCTTTAGTCTCTGCTCATTGGTGTCAATGTCTACAAGACATAATTAAGTTTCCTTTCCCACGCAATAGCTAAATAGTCAGCCCGTCCCCATGCTGCTTCTAGTTTTCATCTTTACCTCTTTTAATAACTGTGTTTCATTGACTAGTTGTTCCATAATCTCTTTATACATTTCCCCACTGTGGTCCTGGTAGGTGATATTTAAAATTTAGGTTAAAAATAACAATACAACAAAGACTCAGATTTATAGAGCCTTTCCCTCACTTTGGGTTTTTCTGTAGTACAAATTCCTACATGTGCAATTACTAGAAGAAAGGATACAAATATCATAAAAATGTAGCCCATAAACGCTGTTATTTTTCCTGAATTGGTCCTTATGCAGAAAGTTGCTGCTCCCCACAGAGGCACTTGGTTGGAGTGAGAGGCTCTGAAATCAGTTTTATCCTCAAGACCCATTGTTTCTAGGATGACCATGGTAAAGCCTGCTGACTGTTAACTCAAGAAGCAAGCTCTCTGGTGATGAATGTAGGCATGCATTCCTGGGGCCTCATGATGGCAATGGGGCTGGGGTAGGACACACAAGGAGCTGTGGAATGGGAAACCCCTGGCATGCGGTGATGCTCACACTGTCACCCCAGTTAACAGACAGGTAGACAGGGAAAACCCATTTTTCTCTCTCTCAGAATCTTCGAATTATCCCCATCAGAACGACTCCAAGTGGAACCCATACACTGAGATTCAGTTAAAACTGGCAGGTCTATCTCCTGCCATCCAACGCACCCAGCATTAGACTGAGTGGAGGGCAGGCTGGGGGCTGGGATGGACAGGGGCCAGCGTGTAGTGGAAGGGGCAGCTGGTCTGGCTTTGGGCTGCATGAATGAGACCTATCCACTCCTGCATTGAGCTGGAAATAAGGAAATGGTTTCGCTGATGTTTCCATTCCTGAACTCCCTGGAGAGAGTGGATAACACATAAATGACAATAACAGATTGCACACTGTCAGTGTGGGCCCTTCTCTGCCCCCAGAGAATTGATTCTTAATAACAGTGCAGATGACATGTGGCGGGAGTTGTCGCTGACATGGGTGTTTTGCAGGTCTTAATAAATCACACCAGTCCAGAGCCTCTGGAATGGACCAGGTTTCTGGGTGCTGTTAGTTGGTGGCACTTAGGCAGGAGGCTGGACTCGGCACACTAGGCCAGTTACTTCATCAGCCAGGTTTCAGTTTCCCCATCTCTAAAATGGGTATCATCCTCTTAAGCTCACAGTACTATTGTAAGGGATCAGGAGAAAGAATGGCCCGGCCTGACCTTTTCAAATATGGGGGTTACTCTTACAATACTGATGAACTAAAAAACAGAAGTGAGAAGTTTAAGAGGAGGGTGACATCCCACCATCACGAGGAGATACCTTAAAGGTGACAGCGGAAAAAGCCACAACATCTTCCTTTATCAATAAAATAGTGCAAGGTAGAAAGGTATACAAGTTGGGCCCGGAGTTGGGGCAGCAGTGCCCCTTGCTCCAGCACGCTCCCACGGAGACCAGAACAACAGGTGAATCACTGATCCACAGTCACAGTAGCCAGAGCTGTGGTGTGTGCTTTCCACGCCACATCTCATGTAATCCTAAGATTTGGAGAGGCAATTTCTATCATTGTCCGATTTTTATGGGCGAGAAGACAGACACACAGGGAGGGAGGGGCGGAGCCATGCTTGGGAGCCGGAAGGGTTCTGAAGCCCTCTAGTCTTTGTGTGCAGCTCATCTGCCTCAGTGGAGCTGTTCTCAACTCTAGGGTAGGACAGACCCAAGCAGGCATGAGGTGTATGAGTGAGGAGGCTGCAGTCTACGTAAACCTGTCTGCAGAAATGCAGGGGAAGAGCGCAGGCATGGCCAGGACTCTTGATTTCCCAAGAGAAGGCAGACATCAGGATTTGCTGGTTATACTAAATGCTGACAACTTGTTAAAACTTTGACTTTTTTTTTTTTTTTTTTTTTTTGGAGACAGGATCTTGTTAAGTAGTCCAGGCTAGACTCAAAGTCACTAAAGTCACTAAATAGTCTAGGCAAGGATTGAACTCATATTCTTCCTGCCTCAGCCTCCTAAGGATGGGGATTACAACTGTGTATCATCGCACCCAGACCTGAAACTTTTTTTTTTTTTTTTTTTTTTTTGTAAAAGATACTTGTAAGCCAACCTTCTGAGCTTGGATGGCACCTGGCCTTCAAGCTTGTCATCTCTGGCCTTTGCAGAGGATGCCACTTGCCCTTCTGAAGCCATAGTGAGCACCTGGGAGCAGCCTGCTCATCACAGTGTGGCCCCGTACCCCACTCTGTACTTGTGAGAGGAAGGACACATTAGTGTAGCCTAATTCCCTAATCACAGGGTGGGGTGACCTACCGGATACACAGCCAAGTACAGACTGGAGTGGGGTGAGTGATGAGCGAAAGGTTTATGAGTGGCAGTGTGCTGAGCCTCAGGAACGGCTGATTCATAGAGTACATTCTCTTTACCCCACAGAGTAAATAAGGGTGGCAGTGAATGGTCTTTACACAAGGACAGTGGGGAAGGCAAGAGCTCATGCTATTATCCAGTACCATGTAAGCTGACCCAAGGCCCCGTGACTCACAGCACTCGGAGTGACCGTAGCCCATTGAAGGCATGGACAGGGATGCATCTCAGCCGGTTGTAGCTCAGGATCCTGTGGAAAGAGAAATGACTGCTCCTGTTCTTGTGGGTACACTGTTTACACGGTGGATCCGTCAAAACAAATGTTTCCTCCAATTTTCCTGGTTTAATATATCGACAAAGGGACTGTGGTACAGAGGGAAGAGAAACCTCCTACCACTCCAGGAAGCTCCTGAGCTGGTCCCCCCACCCCAATGTTCCACAGCAGACTGGCTCTCTAATCAGCTTTGCTACCACCCCCCTCCACTGTCAAATGGTGTGTGCTTACAATGTGCAGAGCTAATGGGAAATAAATGGGTCTGAGCAAAATATAATTGTGTAGGAAACCCTCCACTGGGAAAGAACATGCATGTATCCCAGAAGGCATTCCAAAGACAGCCTTCTTCCGAGGTAATTAGCTTACAATTCCTCCATCTGCCAGGCCCCTACCTCTCCTTTTTGCATCTTCTGATGACTAAAGTCTGCCTTTCACTAGGGCAGCCAAGGCCCCGAGGACCAAGAGAGCAAGGCACCCAGGGACTGAGGGGCTACAAGACTGGGTGGCTATGCCCATGAACATTAAACACGAGATGCCACCATACTCACAGCGTGGAGAGGTGGGACATGTTGCTGAAGGTGTAATTGGTCAGCATGCTGATGCTGTTGTTGCTCAGGTCACTAGATAAGGAGAACAGAAAAGCCACGAGTTACTGTTAGCCGCACCTGAAGGAGCCCACAACATGAGTATACCACCTACCAGTCAATCCATTCACCACCACACATGCACCCATTCATCCACCGATCCATGCACTCATTTATCTGTCCACTCACCCATTATTCCCTCATGCATGTGAACATCCGTCTAGCTGCATACTCACTCATCTCCATTTGTCCATCTGTATGTCTACTCATTCTCATATTTATCCACTCACTTTCTCATTTTCCAGCTATCCCCCACCACCCATCCATTGATCCAAATGTTAATTCTCCCATTTACATTGTCCTTGCCCACCCATCATCCATTTATAAACTCATTCATGATTAAATCATTCAATTACATGCCTATTCATTCATCATTCTAACAAAACCTAACACATAAGAAAACAATTTCTCCCTATTCTGGTATGTTTCTTCCTCTGATCAATTCTTCTTTTCTTTTCCTTCCTTCCTTCCTTCCTTCCTTCCTTCCTCCCTCCCTTCCTCCCTCCCTCCCTCCCTTCCTTTTTTATTGAGACAGAATTTCTTTGTGTAGCCCTGGCTGTCTTGGAATCTGTAGACCAGACTGGCCTAGAACTCAGAGATTCACCTGTCTCTGTCCCCTGAGTTCTGGGATTAAAGGCAACAACCACCATTGCCTGGCTAAAAAATTGTGTAGCCCAGGCTGGCCTCGAACTAATGGTCTTTCTGCTTCCATCTCCTTCAGAAATACTACTTGCGTGCACCAGCACAACTGGCCCCTGGTCAACTCTTACACCAGCTCTCTTTCTGTCATTTATTTATCCCATCCAATTCATCTCCTAGGAGGAACAAGGTTGGTGAGAGAAGAGATCTCTGTGCACCACACCCTCCTGGCTTTTCCCTAGAGACAAATTCCCAGAACAGCAGGGTGATTCTTAGCTGCACAATGGAATCGCCCAAGGAGCTTTAAAATCTTCCGAAGCCAGGGTTCCCAGCTTGTATATTCTGGTGAAAATGCTTGTTCATGGGCGTGGCAACAGCATGAAATGACAGCGTGAACAGCTCCTCCCTGGGAGTCCCCACAGCAGAAGTCCATGACCACTGCTACAGAACAGTGGTTCTCAATTGGGGACACTTTTGCTCTACCATGACATGACCCAGACGTTGTTTTGGCTGACTCTATTGGGAAGTGCCACTGGCTTCTAATAGAGGCCAAGGTCACTGCCTCATTTCTCATGATAATCCTGACAACTCTCCTAACCAGTAATGATCCGGTCTAGGATGTCCATAGCTCTGAGTTTGAGAAATGTTCATACAGATATTGGGGACCAAATGGAGGCTTTCTGGAACTTTTCACTAATGGGCCTCTGACATTCACTGTGAAAGAACCCTGCTTGTCTCTTGTGGACTGGCTCCTCCCTCTCTCAAGCAGACATGAGCAACCATCAATTACCACTAGCCCAAGGAATAACTTTACCTCTGTAGGTCCCACCAAGGCAAAGCAGTGACACTATTGAGGGACAGAGCTCATGGGTCTCTCTCATGCCTAGGTTCTCCAATTCCCATTCAAGAGTTTTTAGGCTCTTGGAGGCCTGAAGCTTGATTTAAACCATCTACTTGAAACATCTGGGAAACCAGAAAAGGAAGAAGGGATGCCTGCTTCTGCTCCTGGCAGATCTAAGTGTGGCCACAGCTTGCAAGAAACTGGAATTCCAGAAAGCTCAGGCATTCAGCTTGGAGCCTGGAAGGTCAGCGGCAAGCCAATGGGAAGGTAGTTCAGAGCCATAATGATAGGCTTTGACTATTTCCACACACGGGCCTCGCTGGGCAAATACCCCAACATCAGCCTGGTCCGTTTCCTCTCCCAGCTGTTTCTCCCTGCGTCACGCAGGCATGCAGGTAGAGAGCTGCTGCATTTGTCACAGCTAGCACTGTTCTCTAGTACTCCTCACAGCCACGTCCCACACCACCTCAGGAAGGAGAAACCACCGCCAGCCCAGTGGCGGGTTCCTTACATAAGCGTCAGCTGTCGGAGGGAGGGTAACTCTTTGGGCACCGCTGTTAAGTGGTTTCCTTCTAGGTACCTGAAAGAGAGGTGCAAAGTGATAGATGACACTGGGAAGAGACTGCACACTGCTCCCATCCTCTGAGAAGCCCCCTGCCATGAGCTACCTCCTCATACCCCCCCCCCCCCAACATCTGTCATCTTGTGTGACTGTGAGATCATGCAGTCGGTGATATTCTTCTCCACCAGACTGGTAAGTTTCACGATGGCAGAGTTCTTGCTAAAGCCGCCCTCCACTGTATCTTAGCAGGGCTCTTTACACTGCTGATCCACACAAGGTACTCAGTGCAAATCTGTTTAATGTTAATAAATGAAGCAGTCACATGATGCTGACTCGTCACAGTATCTGAGTAGCAGCAACGCACAGGTGAGCAGCCACTTCCTCCAGGTCACACAGGAACAAATAGTTGATCTAGATCCTAACCTGTGGGTTACTGGTTCTCAACCTGTGAGTCGTGACTCCTTTGGGGTCACGTATCAGCTATCCTGAATATCAGATGTTCACATTATGATTCACAACAGTAGCAAAATTACAGTTACGAAGTAGCAACGAAAATAACTGTATGGTTGTGGGGATCATAGCAACTTGAGGAACTATGTTGAAGGGTCCAGTGTTAGGAAGGTTGAGAACCACTGACCTAGAATTTGAACCTGGGACTCCCTGACAATTCCACATGGCTTTTACTTAAGTCCTGGGAGGGTAGTTGGGGACCGGAGCCATCATTTGTCTTAAGAACTCAGATTCGAATTGAGGGAGACAAGGAATGTGAGGTGATGTTCAGGGATAGTCTACTAGAGTCTCCAGGGAATTAACTGGGGGGAGCTGAAGAGTAGCAATCACAACACAGGCCCTGGACAGCTGGGGGGAAAGCCACACCCAGGGCAGAAGCATCAGCAGGGGGCGCTGTGGGAAACCTTCCTCCCTTGGTGCTCGGTGCTCAGTACTGGCAGCCCACAGAAGAGAAGGGAGGAGACACCATGTTAAAGAGATGCTTGCTGGATTGGCAGTTTTTGGAAGAGGTGGGTTGCCTTGGTTTTTCATGTCACTTTTTGTGTGTTGGGATTTGTACATCAAGAGTTAGATCACTGGTAGATTTTTTTTTTCTTTTAAAGGCAGGTCATCTTTCTTCTAGATACAAAGTCATAGACTAACCCCAACACAGTAACAGTGGATGACTTCATTGCCCCACTCCCACCAACAGATAGTCCATCTGGACAAGAAAAGTAAACAAAGAAACAACAGATTTAATGACATCATAGATCAAAGGACGTAACAGACATTTACAAAATATTCCACCCAAACACTGCAGAATACATATTCTTCTTCAGTAATCCAAGGACTTTCCCCTAAAACTGGTCACATATTAGGACACAAAGCAAGTCTCAGCAAATACTGGACAACTGAAATAACTTATTTTATTCTGTCAGACCACAGTGGAATAAAGTTAGACATCAAGAAATAGAAACCAGAGGAAATTTGCAAACTCATGGATATTAAACAACACACTGTAGAATGATGAATGGATAGGTCATTGAAGAAACCAAGAAGGAAAAAAAAATCTTAGAACTGAATAAATACAGATGGATCATACATGAACCTATACAATATAATGGAAGCAGTCCCAAGAGGGAGGTTCACAGTTGCAAGTACCTACATTAAAAATCAGAATGACCTCAATTAAATAATTAAATGGTGTTCTTCAGGGCCTAGCAAGACAAGAATAGGTCCAACCTGGGCTGGTGAGATGGCTCAGTGGGTAAAAGTGCTTTCTTCCAAGCCTAGTAACCTGAGTTGGATTTTGGACACCCTTTAGGTAGAGGGAAAGAACCATGGCCTACATGCTGTCCTCTCTCCTCCACATGAGTGCGCATGAACATTCACACACGAAACCAGCATTATCCTGATACCCAAACCAAAGAAAGACACAACAAAAAAGAAAATCGTAGACCAATCTCCCTGATGAACTTAGATGCCAAAAAAAAAAAAAAACTCAATAAAAGATCTGTGACCTGAATTAAAAAATACAACAAAATGATCACTCACCATCAGCAAGTTGTCTTCATTCCCAAGAAGCAGGGACCTTTCAACATATGCAAATCAATAAATGTAACACATCATAAAATGGACTCAAGGACTCTGAAATCACAGGATCAAGCCAACAGATACAGACAAAGGCCTTTGTCATAACTGAATACCTTTTCATGATGAAGCCCCCAGGAGGCTAGGAATGGAGGAAACATACATAACTAAGAGTGTCTACCATGAAGTAAAGCCAACATGCTAAATGGAGAAAGAGCAGTTCGATTAAAGCCAGGAACAACACAAAGGTGCCCATTGTCATCTAGTCAGTATAGTGCTGGAAATCCTACCCAGAGCAGTAAGAGAAGGGAGAAAAAAGGATACACACAGAAAGGGATGAAGTCAAATTTCTTTATTTGCACGTTCTGTGATTTAATACCTAAGAGACTCTAAAGACTCCACCAGGGGTACTGGGGAGATGGCTCAGCAGTTAAGAGCACTGGCTGATCTTCCAGAGGTCTTGAGTTCAATTCCCAGCATATGGTGGTGGCTCACAACCATCTATAATGGGATCTGATACCCTCTTCTGTCATGCAGGCATCCATGCAAGTAGAGCACTGATACACATAAAATACATGAAAAAAAAAAAAAAAAAAAGACTCCCAAGAAAATTCTGAGAGCTGATAAATGCTTTCAGTCAGGTGGCAGGCTACAAAATTAAACACAAAAATCAGCAGCCTTCCTATATACTAACGGTGCAAACAAATAATTAAGATCTGAAAGAAATGAGGGAAATAGGGTTGGGGATTTAGCTCAGTGGTAGAGCACTTGCCTAGCACAAGGCCCTGGGTTCAATCCTCAGCTCAAAAAAAAAAAAAAAAAGAAAAAAAGAAATGAGGGAAATAATCATATTCACAGCACACTCAAAAATACAGAAAAATATCTAACAAGTGAAGCAAAAGACATATACAATGAAAATGTTAAAACAAGGAAGAAGGAAACAGATGAAGATACTAGAAGATAAAAAGACTCTCTCATGCTCATGGATTGGAAGACTTAATCCTGTTGGAAGTGGCTGGCCTACCAAAAGGGATCTACAGATTCAATGCAATGCCCATTAAAATACCAACGTCATTCTCTACAGAAACAGAAAACAACAACAACCCATTGAAACTCACATGGAAGCATAAAGGACCCCAGATAGATGTCGCAATCCTGAACAAAAAGAAGAGTGTGGTAGTTATCACTGTACCTGATTTCCAGTTATACTACAGAGTGACAGTGATAAAGACAGCAAACGACAGGCACAGAACCAGACTCGGGTCAATGACAGAGGAGGAAGGACTGAGATACAAGCCATGCAGCTACAGCTAGCTGAGTCATTACCAAGTTGCAAAAACCAAACCAAACCAAACCACCACCACCACCCTCCCCCACACATACAGACACACACACACACACACACACACACACACACACACACACACACACATGCTGAGGAAAAGATAGGTTCCTTAACAAGTGGTTCTAGGGAAACTGGACATTGACAGCACAGGAATACAGCTGGCTCCCTTCTCCAAGCCTGCACAAAATCAACTGAGATTGAAGACCTTAATGTGAGATCTGAAACTCCAAAGCTGTTAGAAAACAAAGATCTGGGCACAGCTAAGGAGTTTCTTCTCCTGACTCCAGTCACTCGGGAAGTAAGGTCAACTACTGAGGGACAAAGGCAACCCCATGAAATTAAAAAGCATCTGTAATGCAAACAAAACAAAATGCCCAACAATAACCCAGTTATGAGAGGAGACAGCCTATAGAATGGGAAAAAAATCTCTGCCATGGATACATCTGACAGCTGATTAATATCTGAAATATACAAACAACTAAAAAAAACCCCAAAAACTGAAGAAACAAACCAAAAACCCAGTGAAAGAAATAGGCCGAGGAACTTAACAGAGAATTCTCAAAAGAAGACATATGAACGGCCGATAAATATTTTAAAATGTGCTCAACATCCTTAGCCATCAGGGACATGTAAATGAAAACTACTTTGAAATTCCATCTCACCCCAGTCAAAGGGCTGTTATGGATGAAACAAATGACAACACACGCTGTCCAGGATACGTGGAAAGGCAGACTGTTGCCCACTGTCAATGCGAGTGGAAATGGTACAGCCACTATGGACATCTGTCTGGGGGTTTCTTTAAGAGCTAAAAATAGAATTTCCAAATGACCCAGCTGCAGTACTCCTTGGTGTGTACCCAGAAGACTCTCCATCCTACCTCAGAGACATTTGCTCATCCATGGTCATCACTGTTCTATTCACAATAGCTAGGAAATGGATTCAGCCTAGATGTCCATCAACTGATGAACAGATAATGAAAATGTGGCACATGTGTACATGGAATTTCATTCAGCCGTAAAATGAAATTATGAAATCTGCAGGAAAATACATGATGGAACTGGAAACATTGGACTGAGTGTGGTAGTCTAGGTTTGGAAAGACAAACGCTGAACATTCTCTCCCACATGCAAAGGCCAGCTTCTAATTTTTATATATGTGCATTTATGTGGGAAACAATGTGTGTCGAGATAGAAAGGGGCCAATCAGAGAGGCGGGAAAAGATTCTCTAAGGTAAGGGGAAGTAATAGAACACATGTGGCATAATAGTGGGTGTGGGAAACAGGAAAGGTTTACATGGGGATGGGAGGCAGGGAGATGGGAGAAGGAAAAGTATGTGTGTGTGTGTGTGTGTGTGTGTGTGTGTGTGTGTGTGTGTGTGTGTGTGTTATCAGTCCAAACTAATGATGTGTGAAAAAGCCATAAGGAAATCTGTTACCTATAAGCCAATCAAACGTTCTATTAAAAGTGAAGCTTAAAAGTAGGTACAATGTGTGGGTAGATAAACCTGCTCCCAGAAGTCACAGGTTATTGAATGAAAGTCCCAGTGCCATATGTGAGATACTGCTGTTAAGAGTTGTTCAGGGAGGTCCCTAAGGCCCCCCCCCCAATAGACACTACACACAATTGTCACTGCAGTTCATTGCCTACCAGAACTGGACAGGAAGTCCCTATCTTTGAAGCTATTCGATGTCCTGTGTGCAGGACATGGAGAAACAAAGCTGGAGCTTGCTGGCAACTTCTAGTTGGCTAACTTTCACTGTATTACAGGGTGCTCTGTAGCCTACTGAGGAGAGCTGCCCTCAACACTCTCAGTCAGCCGTGGACACGCGTGCATGCAGTACCACCACCGGCCAGGTAAGTGTGCACTGTGAACAAGGTAAGCGTGCACTGTGAACAAGCCTCCAAGGCGAGCAACCCAAACGAACGAAGCTTACTGGATCATAAACAAAAGGGATTAAAATCTAGAAGTGGGGTGAGTGAGAGAGAAGGAAAGCAATCAGGGGAATGGGAGGGAGCCAGACAGGGTGGCACTAGGGAGTGAAAAAGATTGAAATATACTGTGTATGAAAATGAAATGAAAGTTACTGCCGTGTATAATTAATATATGACAAAACATTTATTTGTTTATTTATTTAAAGAATATTTATTTTATCTGTACAAGTGTTTTACGTGCATGTATATGTGTGTACCATGTGTGTGTGTACCTGGTGCCCATAGAGGGCATTGGTTTCTTGGGAACTGAAGTTACAGATGGTTGTGAACCACCATATGGGTGTTGGGAATTGAACCCAGGTCCTCTGCAGGAACAGCCAGTGCTCTTAACTGCTACGTCATCTCTCTAGGCCCAACAAAAACATTTTAAAAATGAGCGGGAGTTCAACGCTGAAGATGTCTGATGTCATGTTTGGAAATAAGGGAAGAGGGGCACATCTGTGTTACAAGGGGCACAGGACAGTAGGCCCAAGCTACAGATGAAGATGCCTAACAGACAGGACTCTTTTCAGACATACAGTGACCCACCCAGACCGCAGGCTCCTGCACAGACTTGCTCAGCTAGGATGAGGCAGATTCTGCAGACTGCAGTTTCACGGGAGCAAGCTGCCTCACTGTAATTGTGTGGTCCTGAATTACAAAGACACTCCTTGTCATGTCCCCCTCAGGAGGGGCCACAGGCCAGTTTATTCACCCCTCCACTCTAAGTCCTTTCCCTCAGGCTTCCTGTTGCTGAGGACACAAGTGGAGATTTGTTAAGGACACTTTCAAGATTGCCCTGGCTCTCTGGGGGTGAGTTCCTTCTACACAGCACTTGTCTGCCTGGGGCCTGTCTTCAGTTCCATGAGGTCGCTGCTCTTCTGCTATCTCAGGGTTTCTCAAACGTTAACATGTAAATGGCCTGGGATCACTTGAACAAAGCTGGCTCTGATCCAGAAAGTCTGGGGTAGGACTGGAGAATCTGCATTTCTAATATGTTTGCTAAGACCTAATGTTGGGTGACAAGTTGCTAACACATGGCTGTTGTCTTAGTTAGGGTTTCTATTGCTGTGAAGAGACACCACGGCCATGTCAGCTCTTAAAAGGAAAACATTTAATTGGGGGCTGGCTTATCGTTTCAGAGGTTTAGTCCATTATCATCATGGCAGGACACGTGGTGGCATGCAGACAGACATGGTGCTGGAGAAGGAGCTGAGAGTTCTACATCTGGATCCATAGGCTGCAGAAGCGACTGTGACACTGGACATAGCTTGAGCAGCTGAGACCACAAAGCCCACCTCCACAGTGACACACTTCCTCCACCAAGGCCACACCTCCCAATAGTGCCACTCCCTATGGACCAAGCATTCAAACACATGAGTCTATGAGGGCTTTACCTAGTCAAACCACCACAGCTGGGTATCCACGACCCACTACAAAGTGACCAAATTGAGCAGAAATGGGTTAAGAGGGAGACCTTGGCACTGGCAGAGAAGTTGAAATGTATATCATCTTCAACTGAGACCTGGAGATTCTCCTCCAGTGGCCAGCCCTGAGGAAGCCTCAGGGCACAGAACTCTGGGCAGGACTCAGAAAGCCTCAAGGTGCCGGGGCATACCGGGTAGTGTCCTCATTTGGTCCTTTCTTGTGAGCCTGTAATGTGTGAGGCTAAGCTATGAGCCAAATCCCATTTCCTGCCTCCAGGAAGCTTTATTCCAGGGGCTAATCAGCTGTGCACACACTTAGGTTGTGGTCTCAGGCCAAGGAGCTGAGCATCCATTCATTCACTCAAGCATAAGTATTTATTAAGCAGCTGCCATGTGCCAGGCACTGTCTACGCTGGATTTGAGACAGCCATGAACGAAGAGATCTAACGCTGTGCTTTGGAGGGAAGGTGCAAGGGACTTTGGTGGAGGACTCCAAGGGGCTGGAGGCCCCGCTGCACTTCCAATTTGCTCTCCAGAGCCTAGTGCCTCATCCCACATCACAGCCTCCTGACGGCCGTCTAGCTACATGACCTCATGTGTTTCGGTAAATCCAGAAAACCCTAGGTAACCAGTCAAACCACAGAGGGCTCTGCTACATTTCAGAGAAGTTGGAGTCATCTGGGCTAACCATGTTAACCAAGGGTAGACTGAGCTGTTTATCTCATCTTCCAAGAGACTGGGAGAAAGGAGAGGGGGCCACCAAGCTTCTCAAACAGTCTCTATGATGTGCTCAGGACGCTGTGTCTGCTTTAGTCTTTGTATGCAGTAGGAGTGACTGAACTGAAGAGCCCAGCGTTTGCCCATCTGGAAGTCTTCCATCTCCCTTTGCAAACAAAGTGAACCACCTGAGTTTTGTTCCCGCCTGCTGTCAGGATCTCTGTTCCTTGTAATGGCTACCAACTGCAGATGCTAACTGCACCTATAAAGTCCATTCACAGAAACATCTAGACCAAGAATTTGACCGTGATAATTGGCACTGCAACCTGGCCAAGTCCAGACAGGGAATTACAAGGGCCTTACATCCCTTCTCTGGTTCATCTCATGTCTGACCCTGTGATGACCTCTGGTTGCAGTGGCGCTGGCCTTGTCCTTCCCAGAATCACCAGAGAGGGTGGTCAGGTCAGCTCCCTGCCTGCACTGGTCCAGCCTCTGCCTCTTTGTCAAGTTTCCTCCTGTGATATCACCCCTTAATCCCTTAGCTTCAGCCTGCCTCCCACATTTCAGCTCCCCCACCCAAAGGTGACATTGTAAGTCTCCAAGGCTCTGGGCATTACATTGTGTTTCAGTCCCTGGTGGCAGAGTCTGTCTGTGGAGTCATGTCAGAACGCTCACTATGGCCTTCCCACACACTGGCAGCGGCTAGGCTCAGGAAACGTCATGAAAATCCCAGAACTTCCTGAGGGAGCTGCATCTGGCACTACTGAGCCAGAGGGAGCTGCTTTCGGTACTGGGTACAGTGCCCTGGTGTCATGGCTTGGAAGACACAGAATCAAAAAACTCTGCTTCAGAAATGCAGATGCAGCAGTGAGGGACGCTGCCTTTGTAGGAAGCCCTTGATGAATACTCTCAACTCCAGAGTTGTCTATAGCTGCAGTGGGGCCCGGAGGGACCATTCAGAAGCCTGCCCTCTGCCCTCCGGCCTCAGAGCTGCTGCAGCTTTTCTGGCAGGTCAACCTTTGCATTGACCTGAATTTAAATGCTCTCTTTCAGCCCTCACTCCTGAGAACACACCTGTCTTGCATGAAAATCCACACAGATCTCCTTGCACAAACACCCCGGCTCTCTGCTTCCATTTTAAGCTTTGCAGAGCAGACAGGTTCTCACAAAAAATTCCAGGACCAGCTGAATGAAGACGGAGAAGGCAGCCACCTTCCAGGAGACCCCCACTCCAGGCCAGGATTTCCACCAGAGGAAAAGTAGGGGAAGCTCAGCTGCCATTCTGGCTATCTAACAGCTGTGTGCATTTAGGCAAGGCACTTAACCTCTCTGAACTTGTATTTATATAGCTGTAAATGGAGCTTAGGATAACCGTTACCACGAAGTATTATGAGGGTCCCTATGGATAGATTTTAGTGTCCAGCACACCAGTGTTGAACAATTTTTAAAAATGCATTCAAATACATATATATTCATATATGTATACACACACACATACACACACACTCCCCTCCACCTAGTGACACACATGATTAGCAGAAGAAAGCTTTCACTTCCTCTCCTGTTGCCAGCATGTTTTGCTGTGAGGAGAGTGACATCGAACCATTCTGCTGATCACGACATTTGTTTGCTCTTGTGTATCCCTATGTGTGGAGAGCCCACCCTCCTCTGGCCCTCAGCCGGCACATGACCATCTCAAGTTCCCCAGCACACACATCCCCCAGGGATCCAGGCATTTGAACAGAAGACCTTCCTACCACCAGCAGGGGCTTCTCCGGGCACGTGCTTTCTTCCTGAATGTTCCTGGGGAAATATGACTCAGCCACAGGCTGGTTTTCACACCGCGTCCTCTCTCCTGAGTCTCCAGGATCAGGGACATGACTGTGACCCTGACCGCTCTACTCCACCTCCAGTCTCCTGAAGCATACCAGCTGACTGCATGAATGAGTGAAGGAGCATCCTGCTCCCAGCCTCAATCCTTGCCTCACACTAGGCGTGAGTTCCCAGGGTGGAACAGAATCCCAGCTCTACCAGTCTTCCTCAGCGCCCTCAACCGCCTGAGAGCACTGACAAGCATGCTCTTCTAATGCTTCCTGCTGAGGTGCCTCTGGGCTAGGCTCACACTAGGACCCTACCATGCTCAGAGGAAGCCTCTCTCCAAAACTAGAGTGAACTGCAGCTGGCTGGGGGTATCCTCTGGCTCTCCCTGGGTCAAGGTGTGCTGGATATGTCAACGCAACACAAGCTAAAGTCATCTGAGAGGAGGAAACTTCAATTAAAGAAAATGCCTCTGTAAGATCAGGCTGTAGGCAGGCCTATCAGTCATTTTCTTGTCTAGTGATTGACAAGGGTGGAGGTGGGAGGGGTGGCAGCCCTCTGTGGTTGGTGCCATCCTTGGGATGGTGGTCCTAGGTTCTATAAGCAAGCAGGCTGAGCAAGCCAGGTGGAGCAAGCCAGTAAGCAGCACCCCTTCATGGCCTCTGCATCAGCTCCTATCTCCAGGTTTCTGCCCTGTTTGAGTTCCTGTCCTGACTTCCTTTGAAGACGAAGTGCTACTGAGGTATAAGCCAAATAAATCCTTTACTTCACAACTTGCTTTTTGGCCATGGTGTTTCATCGCGGCGACAGGAACTCTAACTAAGACACACAGAGAGTCAAGGAATATAGGCAGGCTGGGATGTGACTCTGTTTAATGCTGGGAAAGCATGCCCAGAATAAGGCACGAAGAGGCAGCCCCTGTGCAGCTGCATGGCTCCAGAAGGGCCGTTGTCAGCATGGACTGAATGGGACATGGTGCCCAAACAATAATGGCAGGACTCCTGGTCTGTCTCTTCCTGCCAATGCAGGTGACAGACCTGGCTGGATATCGCAAAACCCCAGGAAACTGCTCACTAGGCAGCAAGAAAGGGACCCGGGCTTGTGCACTGGGAAGTGGTGCATTCGTCATACTGTGGCGGGGGCAGACAGCAAGAGCTTGAATCTGTGCTCTGCAGCTGTTGGGGAGGTTGCTGTAAGCGGGCTCTGGAAATCCAAAGCTGCGTAGTCCGCACTAGAATGTGGAAGTTAAACAGCCGCCCTCGGGGAGGCGGGAAGAGCAATGGCTTCCCCAGGCTGGAAAAATGAGGGAAATGAAGGGGTTGGGTGGGTAATGGCACAGGGAGCAGGTGGGCAGGAGGAAAGCGCTGGAATACTCTATACCAGTGGTTCTCAACCTGTGGGTCGTGACCCCCCCTTGTGGTAAAATATCAGATATCCTACATATCAGGTATTTACATTACAGTTCACGACAGCAGCAAAACCACAGTTACCAAGTAGCAGCAAAAATAATTTATGGTTGTGTGTGTGTGTGTGTGGGGTGTCACCACAACACAAGGAACTGTATTAAAGGACTGCAGTATTAGCAAGGTTGAGAGCCACTGATCGACAGCGTAACAGAAGCTGTGGCAATGATTCTGCCCCATTCAATCCAGCCAGCAGGGAGCTCCGAATGACACGCTCGTGGGGCTAGGTACCATGATTCCTCTACTCTCATCATTACGTGGATTTAAAAATGCATGGGACCCTGTAAGTATCCCGTCACTCTGTCAACTGAAATAAAAAAAATTACAACGTCACTCAACCTTCCCAAGCCTTAGCCATCTGATGGCTAAGATCAGAATGATCAGGCTCGGCAATATGGCTCAGCAGGTACGGGTGCTTGCTGCTGAGTCTGACCATCTGAGTTCACATCCCCACCAGCACTCACATGGTAGAGGGAGAGTACCGATTCCCACAGGTTGTCCTTTGACCTCCACGATGCACTCTGTGGCACACGTGCCCCTATTCCCACCAAATAAAGGTAAAAATAAATAAATGAAAATGGGAAAGGTGTTGCTCATCCAGGAGTGTGCCCGGCAGGAGTAGATGGGGCCACCTATTTTTAAACAGGCCACACTGCATGCGGCACACGGGTAAGTGATCTGGCAGCAGTGTGGGGACAAGACTTCTTGCCTCCCTCTCCTGAAAGCCAGTGCAGGCAGAGTCTCCTGGATTCACCCTCATCTCAGAGTATGCTGTGTCTTGGTGTTAGTCACTGGCTGCCCTGTTCTGAGTGCATGTCCACACCCCATGTAACCAACAGCCGGGGAGAAAGTTCCCTTCAGCTGCTTTCTGGAATCCCACCTCCTCTCCTGAACCTGTTGGAGAGAGCAGCACCAGGTTCTCCCCTCCCCACAATGCATCCTTGGCATCATCTCTGGCCACAATCATTCTCCAAGACGTGCCAGCCCTGTGTCTGCCTTCCCTATTCCCTTTCCATCTTTTTCTACCAGGCTTTGGGTGTCTACACAGCACATACATGTGCACATCGCCAGTCTGCATCTCAGGATGTGGCAGACCTGGTGTCTGAATACTAATCCCTTCTTCCGGTGACTGTGTCTGGTGAGGAGTCAGTCATACACCTCTTTTGTCTTGGGGATATCAGTTAAAAGATGCATTCATGGTTATGGTTTTCAGGCAAAAGTCAGAACCCAAATGGTCTGGGTATGATATAAATAAGGGCTGAACTGTGGATTGTATTTCCCCAGCATCAGATTCTCAACCCCTCACCAAGTCTCAAAGGAGATCCAGACTTGACTCCCATGTCTGTCAACGTTCCAGTAAATGGAAGCAAACACATTTTCAGGCTTCAGTTATTCTGGAATAGCAAGGCAGGCTCACTCAATGATAAAAGAATATTTGCAGAGTACTAACTGTCCTTTCTGCTATCAGGGAGGCACTGCTTTGGCAGAGTTTCTCTGTGACTTGGAGGGCTGACATGCTTTGCCCTGATTTTGAGAAGAGTCTGTAGGTCCCTGTCTTAGGGTGTCTATGGCTGGGAAGAGACTCCATGACCACGGCAACTCTTACCAAGGAAAACATTTAACTGGGGTGCAGTTCAAAGTTTCAGTCTATTATCATCAGGGTGGGACATGGAGGCATGCAGGTAGACATGGTGCTGGAGGAGTAGCTGAGAGTTCTACATCTTGCAGGCAACAGGAAGTGGTCTGTGACACTGGGCGTAGCTTGAGCATAGGAGAACTCAAAGCCCACCTCCAGAGTGACACACTTCCTCCAACAAGGCCACACCTCCTAATAGTGCCACTCCCCTTTGTGGACATCTTCTTTCAAAACACCACAGTCCCCCTTTCAATCAGGACCTGGATGCTGCCTATACCGGGTGTCTCCCTATATTCCTTGCTGGCTGCTGTAGTGACTGCTAGCTTCTCCACATGTCACCCACAGGTCCCTGAGAAACTTTCAGAAGTTTGGGGTCCAAATTATTTTTGTAATATTGAAAGGTATTATTTTTCAGTGCAGGAGAGATGACTGAGCAATTACGAGAGCATACTGCTCTTGCAGAGGACCTGAGGTTGGTTCCCAGCGTTCACACCAAGTGGCTCAGAACGGCCTGTCATTTCGGCTCCAGAGGATCTAATACCCTCTTCTGGTCATGATCTCTGTGGGCATCTGCAAACACATGCACCCCAACCCACATATAAATATCACTAAAAATAAAATACAATCTTAAAGAAAAAGATCAACCTCCTCCGTTTTGTACTCAGGTCACATCTGCACTGGTGGCATAAAAATCCACCAGAGGATGGCAGCTTAAGGACATTAGCTTAAGGCAGATGATGGGGCCTAAGTCACTGGGCTGTCACTTACATTAAAATAACAAAGCAAACTACAATGACAAAGCAAGCCACACTTAAGGCCACCCTTGACAAGGCAGGAAAAACTACCAGCAGAAACGATGCCAGACCCCTGAGCACTTGCTTCTTTAGCAATTGTGTGATAAGATAAGCCTGCACACACAGCCTTTCTGTAGCCTGTCAAAGGCTTGGTGACATCCCACGGCCTTGCTCATTGAACTAGCTGCTTCAGGATCCTCCCACGAAACACTATTTCTATTTAAAGGAATGACTGGTAGCATCTTTTCAGACAGGGGCATTTACTAGAGTTTCTGGAAAATGAGTAAAAAAGAGGACACAGGGCAAAGCACAGATGGTATTTGTTGCCAGTGATTGAATTGGGCCTTTCACATGAATATTAATATTTTTGAAAACTTGGATTGAGCTCGACAGCCCCTTCTCCCCCCTTGGTTTTATAAGACAGAGTTTCTCTGTGTAGCCCTGGCAGTCTTGCAACTCACTTTGTAGACCAAGCTGGCCTCAAAACTCAGAGATCTGTCTGCCTCTGCCTCCTGAGTGCTGGGATTAAAGGTGTGTGCCACCACTGCCCAGGGACAAGCTCCCTCTTACTGAAGACTTTTCTAATGGGAAACTGACCAGTGGGCATGTCAACGACACAAAGTTTTATCTAATGGACAAAGGAATGCATCATGACCTGGAAGAACTTCATGACTTAGTGGACTGATCTAAGCGACCAGTGTGTGATGCTGTAGATCCCAGCTGGGGGACAGTACTACCCAAAGTGAACAGACTAGTGTGGTTTAGGGTAACAGAAGAGGTGAGTTCACGGATACAGATGCGTGTTCCCCGTGGCAGCTACCCATTCTGAAGATCCCACCACCTGTGGTATGATTAATGATGAAAATCCACCCATATTGGAAGGGACTCTTAAAATGCTCCTTCCTGTTCCAACCACATGTCTGTGTGAAGCTGGCCTTTCTCCTTCAACTTCTCCTGAACAACTAAAGGATGCAGAGCAGACACCAGAGTTGCCATGAAGCCAGAAGACCTTAAAGATTTGCAACAACCAGACAACATCACCCTTCTCGCTTCAATTGCCGGTGTGTCTCAACAACACACTACTTATATAAATATGTGGTGGGTATAGAATCATTTTTAGACAGAATAAGAGATAGCTATTTTGAAATGGTCTGTGGTAGTTTCTCTGTGTCAACTATCACAGTGTACTTGACAAGCACATGTTCTTGGAGTGCTGAAAAAGGTCCCAAGCTGGGGTCCCAAGGCACTGTGTGCCAGGCCTACTGGCCCTCACTTTTGAAACTCACTGTCCTGCTTCCTCATGCCTATTTGGTCCAGGAGATGGTTCAGCACTAGAACTGAGTTCCTTGGAGTGCACTAGAAGCCGTGCTTGGCTGGGAGACATCATCTCTTCCACAGAAAAATAATTAGAGGTCCTCTAAAGGCACAGAGCCCCAATTATTTTTGCTATTTCAGTCTCTGTGCCCTGAACCTTAGAGAAAAGCACTCATGAGCTGTCTTCATGGCATTTCTGTATTTTGACACGTCACTTGGCACCCATCTGGCCAGGAAGGAACACATTCCAGGGCCATTTTCTGCTGCTCCTCTGCCTGGACACAGCTCACCACATGACACTGTATTTGTTCACCCAGACTTTCGAGGGTTTAGCCTCAGCCTATATCCATGCTGACAGGGACTCTTAGTGACTGTCAGACCTCCTTTCCTTCCCTGGGGCTGCCAGTCCCCATGACAACCTGTCTGAGCACCAGGGAATGCCAGAAGTGACAGTCCCACCGAGCATCTGTTTGCATTCTAAAGGGCTGGTGTGCGCACAGCACAGCCCACGTAGGAGACACTGGCCTGGGAGGTGAGAGAGATTCCCTGAAGGAATCTGGGTCACGTCACATTTTGTCAATTATGTCTGAGGCTGTGAGCCCAGATGGCCCTAGCAGAGGAATGGACCTGGGGTGTGCGACGGAGTTCTGATACACGAGTGTGGGCAGTGTGTGTGGGTGTGAGTGATGGTGTGAGTCTTGCAGCTTGGACACCCTGGTCTACTTTCAGCCCCCTCACTTCTGGGGTCTCCACTGGTGGAGATACTTCTTTCTATCTGTCCCACTTCTTCTGCCCTGCAAGGGCCCTGCTCCCGCCCCGCCCTTCTGATCATAGCCTCAGTGTCGTGTACTAGAGAAGCTTTCTCTGAGGAGCACACCTCGGTAAAGCTCTCCTTTGCATCCCCCTGGAGCTCCAGGGACGACAGAACAGATGTCTCCTTTCCCCAGAGAGACCACAAGCCCTGTGAGTGCTGGGCCCACCTGTTTTGCTAAGTGTCACCTCTCCATGTTGGCAGCAAGGCTGACTGACATATGAGGCACCTCAGCCCCATGGGATGATGGTACAGAAGAGGGCAGCGTGACAAAGCACAGGGAAGGGGAGGGCAGTGTGACAAAGCACAGGGAAGGGGTTGCCAGCCTGTGCCAGCCCGTGATGTTCTTCTGCACCAGATGGCGAGCACCTATGCTTGCCGGAGAGCTAGGCCGATCTGCCGCTGAGCCAGACAGGGTGCTGCATCCAGGACTGTGTGCCCTCCAAAAAGAACATGGCACCTGTTTCATTTAACTTGGAGCTTCTGGTCCAGCAATGAGATCTGGGGGGTGACTGTGAGGAACCCAAGTTGGGAAGATGTTCTAGAATGGGAGCAACTGAGTGCCACCGCCGGCACATCACCTGCCTGACGGGATGGCTCAAAGGAGGGATGGGTTCCCATTGGGCCTCCAGTGCACGAAGAGAGCCTTTCGTAATACCCTGTGCTACCATCAGGGTTAGACAGAGGCTTCACAGGGTCCAGTCAGGCAGGGTCCAGCATAGAGGTAGCCTATACATTCTGGAGGGTGCAAGAAATGTGTGTGGCAGCCTGCTCGCACTCTGGAGTATCTTTAGAGAGAGGAGGCTCAAGCATGCCTCTCTGACCAGATGGAGATGTGTGGAGTCGGCCTTTCCCTTCAACCCCCGGCCCCAACACCAATCAAAGCTCCCAACCACTGTCTGAGAAAAGCTCGCTGGTATCCAGGCATGTCCCCACGCCCTCCCTGGAGATGCTGGGGTACAGCAGGAAGGTTGCTGCTGATTAGGCTGCAGGGGCTGGGGGTGGTACCTACAGTTCGGTCACATCCTTCGGCATGCCTTTGGGGAGGGCATGGAGCCCCCTGTTGCTGCATCGCACCACCGTCTCCACACAGGTGCACTGCTCAGGGCAGCGTGGACTCATCTGGCAGCTGCTGTCCTCGTTGCCTGTGGGGAACCCAGACAGGGTGAGCATGGGAGAAGATGAGCCTCACCAGGAGAACAGCTGGCCAGAGCTGGCTGGCAGCGCCAGGCTGTTCCCAGTAAAGGCCAGCTCTGCCTGGCTCCAGCAGTGAGCCTGCGCCAGAACTGAAGGTAGCTGCTGGGTTCTTCCAATGTCAGAGGGGAAGGATGCATGCTGGGGAGCATGGGAAGGGGCCGACGCAGACCCACGGCCACAGATAGAAAAGGGGGTCCTGTCTATCCTGAGGAATAGACACACCCAAAGGAGCAGCCAGCCAGAGGCAGAGCCCAGTCCTTTTTCTCCTCTCCACCCGCCACTGTATAGTCATCCCTATAGGGTGATGAGCATGTCACCAGCCCAGTTATAATGCACCTCTTTCAATCTGCAAACAAAGTCTTCTGTCCTAAGGTAACAACAAAAAAATTCACCAAGTAAAGAACTATACTGGCTTGGGTTCATGCACTCAAATATGCCTTCTGCGGTCCTGAGACCCAGAGCCTCAGATTTGGGGGTTCATATCTCTTAGTCAAATAGCAGGAATTTTCTTGAAGTCTATTTTGCATAAGTACATACTCTGACTTTCATCTTAACAGAGACAGGAAGACCTCCCTGTCCAGTTGTGTAGGCTGCGCACAGTACCGAGTGGCATACTGTCTAAGAGGCATCAGGTTCACCATGGACACGGCAGGGGAGGGTACCAGGCACAATGGCATTCATAGGGAGGACAGTGTCTTATATGAACAAACACCTTGTCCTAGTGAAATCAGTACAGATGTACGCCTGAGGGAAGTAAGGTGGCTTCAGAAAGAGACACCGTTTCTTAGTCTGAGGAACAAGCCATGTGGGCCAGCAGCAGACCCTCAGAGGCCTCAGAGCAGAGTTCCTCAGAGCCCACGGGCAGGAGGGTAGAGTGGAGTCAGGGGTCTCAGCAGCCTGCCTGCCTTCCCAATTCATTCCTTCTTACCGTCACAGGTGAAGTCCTGGATGGCCACGTCTTGGATGGGAATCTCCTTGAGGAAAAAGGGCTTCTGGCATCTGGGGTTCCCACTGACGATACGACGCTTCCTCAGCCACCGGCCGAGCCAGGCTAGGTGGCAGTTGCAATTGAAAGGGTTAGACAGGAGGTTTCTGAGAGAGAGAGAGAGAGAGAGAGAGAGAGAGAGAGAGAGAGAGAGAGAGAGAGAGACGAGAACACCTTTAAGTGGTCATTGTCCATCCTGACCCTAGCTCAAAGGCTAGGGGCCACTCCTGTAGCCCAGGCTAGCTCTCCCTGGGCAGTGCTGGGGTCTTGGTAACCCTTCCTGGAGAATGCCGAATTTTTCTCTAAACCAAGGGGGATGAATGTAGCTGCCCTCAACCATTTCCCAAGCTAATGGGTGTGTTGTGACCGCCAGCCTTGGCCTCCTCAGTCCACCAAGCCCCAGTTGGGCAAAGCTGGCAAGTCCTCTGTGGACAATTTCCTCAACTTGAAAATGGTGTTCATGTCCTCCTTCCCACTGGAGATGCCTGCAGTGTGTGGGGCTGGATGTCAGTGTACCCGACCTGAGGCAGCTGAGCCCATTCCTCCCCCCCCCCCCCCCCCCCCCCCCCCGCGCGCTTTCTTCCAGCGGCGTCGGCGTCAGTACTAAGGTTAGTTCCATGACTGTCAGAGCTACCCACTGACTGAGTTCTGTGAGGCTGGCATCTCTGCGGGCCTCTGCACATCCAGAAGCCAGCCTGTGGACCTCCCACAGGTAATTCGCTCCTGTCTAGGTGGTGGCCTGATAGACCATTGGGGGAGGGGACGAGGGTGATCGCAGTCATCACTCTGAGTGCTTGCCCCAGGCCTGGGACCCTGCTAAAGGATGTACAGGTCTATCATGCCACTGAGGCAGAGGCTGGGGGAGGGGAGGGGCAGGCCACGTGGCCAAAGGAGGGAGAGGAGAGGGGCTGAAAGGAGGCTTCCCAGGCTGTGAGCTGCCATCGCACAGTCCTCAGGCAGGGTGTGAAGGATGAGGTCAGAAGGGCTCGGTCGCAGGGCAGAGGGGCTCGCTAACTGGGAGAAACTAGACGGCTGGCCCCAGGCCACTCCGCAGCTCCACTTTTGTTCCAAGTGGGCCCGTGACAGTGGGTGCCAGAGTGGCTGTGGCTACCACTCTGTCACTTCTGAGCAAAGGAGAGGGGACAGGTGACTGACTGCTGGCTAAGGGCAGCTGAGGCACAAGGCAGCACCGTCAGCAAGTGTAAAGTGAACGAGCGTTGAGAACTCTGTCCTTGGGCCTGGCTATGCAGTTCACACTGTCCGCAGGACTGGTCCTCACAACAGTCATGGGAAGTGGACTGTGCTGGGGGGGGGAATGGTCACACTGAGATAAAGAAACAGTCTCCTAGGGTTTGAACCTGGGACACGTGACCCTACAGTCACAATCACTATCCTATGCTGCCGCCTTCCTAATGCAGGGGACTCCCTGGGCAGGGTGCTACTTACAGGTCCAGAAGGCTGGACTCCTCCAACTCTGGCTTTGACAAACACCAATGTAGACAGGATCACCTTTTAAAAACCCACTGTTGATCACACCCTGGGTCTACGGCAAAGTGTCAGTGTTCTTAGTGTGCTTTGGAAACCTAAGCAGCCCTGTGGCCACACAGACAGACCCTCCTCTCCAGTCTCATCTTACACAGTGTCCTTGCACACTCAGCGCAATGGCCTTGCTGGGCTTTGCACATTTACTCTGCTCCAACCAACCACAGGGCCTTTGCACGGTTGGTTGCTCCTGCTAAAGGAAATGCATCTCCCACTTTCTTTAACAAACTAATCTTTCCTACCGCTTCTCCACAAAGCTCGTGTTGGGCTTTCCCATCATGGGGACAATTCGCTGTGCTGCCAGCTCCAGGAAGGAGGAGCCAGGTCTACAATCCTTAGTTCTTAGGTGGTAAGTGACACATAGGGAGAGCCTGACTACATAAATGTCTACTAAACAGACAGATGTGACCTTGGCCACCGTCGGTGGGGAGCTGGGATGTCAGAAAGCTCTGCAGGGAGGCACCCAGAGGAGGTGGGCAGCAAGGCTGGGGGAGCTCACATGGTGGACAGGGAGACGAGTGTGGTGAAGGCTCCAGGGGTGATGGTGGTGACCCGGTTGTCATACAGCGACAGCAGTCTCACAGAGCTCAGGCCAGCGAAGGTGTCATTGCTGACACAGCTGATCAGGTTGCTCCTCAGCATCCTGGAAGAAGGTGGGAGAGGAACATGGGTAGTGTTCTTGCCTCTCAAAAGGTGAACAGCCATCTCCTGGCCAGTCACTGTTCAGGTTTGTCTGGTGATGAGCAGGACCTGGATTCTCACTGGGACAAACACAGGTGTCTCTGAATGTGTACTTCACACACTGTGTGGTGGTCTGTGTGAGAATGGCCCCAATGTTTGGGGCCTATGCTTGAATGCTTGGTTCCTAACTTGTGGAACTGTTTGGGAAGGATCAGGAGGGTGGCCGTGTTGGAGGAGGTGTGTCACTGGTGGGGGGTGGGCTTTGAGGTTCTAGAGGGCCATGTCATTCCAGGTGACTCTCTCTGCCTCTCTCTTTCTGCCTCACAGTTGTGGATCAGATGTAAGTTCTCAGCTACTGCGCCAGGGGCATGGACTCTTTCTCTGAAACCATAAGCAAGTCCCGTGTTTTCTTTTAGAAGTTGCCTTGGTCACGGTGTCTCTTCACAGCAATAGAAAAGTAACCAAGCCACACCGTAAACACAAACCACGGCTATCCATGTGCACCTGGACAGCTGGTGTGACTGTCAGTGTGCACATGTACGTTCAGGAGGAAGCGGACCCACATTTGGGTTCAGTGTATGTGTATGTGCATGACTGTGGATGCTTGCTTGCAGATGTATTTAGGGGCACAGCATGTGTTTCTGTGTGTATGAGTAATGGGAACATGAGTGTCTGTGTGCATCCCTCAACATGTATGTTTCTGGTATCAATAGGCACATGATTGCATTAGGGTGGCTCTGAGTGGGATGTGCTTAGGTGTGTGGATATGCTGGTGGGCTCATCACGTCAGCTTCTTTGCATTAAAGGTGAAAAGGTCTGATGCTGTGGGTAGGAAGTGAACCCACAGGCCAGGACAGTGCCTGACTTGGCTCCCTGTCCACAGCCTTCACAGTCCGGCCCTCATTCCCCTGCTTCCTGCCTCCCCGCTTTGGACCTGTGCTCAGGTCTGGGTACTCACAGTGTCTTGAGGCCGCTGAGGCCCCGGAACATGCGCCCATGCATGGTCTCCAGCTGGTTCCCTGTCAGCATCAACTCCTGCACGCTTGCTGCTCCATCGAAGGCACCCTCTCGCACCTCCTTGATCCTATTGTTGCTCAGGTTTCTAGAAGGAGGGGGTAGAAGCAGGAGGATCAGGCGGGTGGTGGGAGCTCAGCCTCCGGCTCCCTGACATTGGGTTCCAGCATCTGTGCTCTGGGACAGAGAACCACTCCTCTCGACAGGTGGAGTAACCCACAGAGTCCAGGACTTACACAGTTTTCAATGTAACCATTTTTGAGTGCTTTGGAAGATTCGCTCTTATTTCTTCCCTTCACCAAGGGCTCCCACTGAGCAGTGGTCTTCAAAGGAGGGAGTGAAGATATTTGAGGGGCCTGTAGGTCTCTCAGTAGGAGGCCTTACAAGCAGACACCTCTTAGTACTTGGTGCATATTTCTTTTTCAGGAGAGGCCAACCACCATAACCTCCTTAAACCCTCGAACACCATCCGAAAGGTACCACTGTCCAATGGTATGGATGAGGACATTGGGTTCCAGGAAAACTGAGTGACTTTTCTAGATTCACACAGCTGAAAGAGCTGGGCTGTGAAGCTAGGCTTTCTGGGACACAAGAAACATTTCATTGACCAACCCCTCCCTTCTATACGTGATTATTTCTGGAGATGTAAGGACTTGCTCCCTTGTATAACTGAGCTGCAGAATTCAAGCTGGGAGGTTTTGATTTGTGTGTGTGCGTGCGTGTGTGCATGTGTGCGTGTGTGTGTGTGTGTGTGTGTGTGTGTGTGTGTGTGTGCGCGCGCGCGCACGTACACGTGCACATGCATGGGAGTACAGGTGTGTGTGCCTTGGCCAAAGGTCAACATCAGGTATCTTTCTCAGTTGTTCTTTGCCTTATTTTCTGCCACATGGTCTCTCACTGAATCTGGAGCTTGCCTGATTCAGGTGGACTGATGGCCAGGGAGCCCAGGGACCCACCTGTCTCTTCTTCCCCATTCTAGGATTATAGGTGCAGTAAGCACCCCACCAACGGACTCATCTCCCTAGTCCCGGGATCTTGGCTTTCTCACAGCATCCCTGTTCCTACCCAGCCCTAGTGTGCCATTGCTGAGTCTGCCCCAGCTCTGAGAGCAAGCCTTTTTCTCCAATACCTGGTGTTCACAGCATGGGGGACCATGCTGGAATAGTGACAATGGGTGGATTACTGCATAGCCATGGAAAATTCTAGTTCCCAGGGTTCTTTCAGAAGCCAGAAGTAGGGATCCTCTGGCCATCCTGTGGTCCAGGCTGAAGGCACTCATGGTTTTCCGTGTGGAACAAAGCCTGATGGTGCTCATACTGTGGACGGGAAACTCTGAGGATGCAACTGACTCACTGAGCATGCGAGGTTGTCTGAACTGCTCGGCTCACAGACACTGGCCACATGCCCAGACCTCTTGGTGGGGGTGGAGATTGCTTCATGCCAAAGCCTTGGATGGATATGGGGCCATACCAACCCTTTCACAGAGCACAGGGATGAAGCCTCCCAAAGGGACAAGGGACTATTTGAAGCACATGATGAAATAATGGTACCCAAGGGCTCAATGTCAGACATTCTTCCTTTCCCATGGGTGGCCTGGGCACCCAGGGAACAGTAGTGCCTACCCCTGTACACAGATGTAGAGGGGACAAACTCTAGTCGGTCCATTTTAAAAATCATCTTCTCTTTGTTTCTTCCCTGTTCCCCAACCCCCTCCTCTACTGCTAACACCCCCCAAAGTCCCTCCCCTAAAGCCTGTTAGCTGGGGCACTCCTGAACTGGGATCCATTTCTGTGATAAACTGGTACGCAGCCTGTTTCCTTATCAATTCCTACAGTCTTGGTCAGGAACAAGCCAGGAGCACAGGGAATGCATGGGGGGGGGGTAGGGACAGAATAGGACCCCTAAACTAGATTAGGAATTGAGGTCAAGGCTTTCCTAACAGTGTTAGGCTCCTGGGCGAGGGGCTGCTTGAGGATTAGCAAGCAGGGCTGGACAATGAAGACCAGTTAGAGCTGTGGAGGGGGAGGTGCCCATTCCCTGACATCTGTTTCTTCAACAGAGCAAAATTAACACCCCATTTCTGTAAGGTTTGCGAACTGCATTTCCTTAGCCTGGGAGAATGAAAAACAGAAGTAGGGCGGGAGAGACGGACAGTTGTATGTAGTACTTTCTAGAAGAGCTGGCTGCTGTTCCCTCCCTATCCATCAAAGCTGGGCTGACCACTGGAGTCTGTAGTGGGGGGTGGGGGCAGAGTGTAGCTTGGAGCAAATATTCTAGAAAACACGTGTATCTGGATTTTCTTTTCTTTTTATTTTTCTTTCTTTTTAAAAAGACTTATTTATTTATTATGTATATAGTGTCCTGTCTGCATGTATGCATGCAGGCCGGAAGAGGGCACCAGATCTCATTACAGATGGTTGTGAGCCACCATGTGGTTGCTGGGAATTGAATTCAGGACCTCTGGAAGAGCAGCCAGTGCTCTTAACTGCTGAGCCATCTCTCCAGCCCCGTATCTGGATTTTCTAAGAGCTCTGACATAGTCCCAATGAAGTGTCTCCCTGAGACACTGCTGCTCCCAGGAGGCCTCAAAACATAGATGGAGTCAGCTAGTGAGCTCTCTCCCTGTCTCCACAGACCTATCCAGAGAAAGGTGCTTCTCTGTGGCTCTAAAGGCCCAGCCTCAGTGAGGCATGCTGGACCCCAGGGGTGGTTCAGAGGGCTCACGTGTACTGCCTCTGCAGGCTGCTGTGTGCCCGACTCCATTCTCCCCAAAGAACACAGAGGCACACAAGGGGATTCATGCAGCTCCTAGCCTGAGCCCAGGCAGAGGAGGCCACAGCTCTGAACGTGGAGTCTCTTTCTCTTTTCCTTCCCCCTTTCCTTCCCTCCCTCCTGTCTTTCTACACCCCCCCCCCCGCCAAAAAAAAGGGTCCTAGGGGTGGTACTCAGGGTCTCAAGTATGCTAGGCGAGTGTCCTACACTGAGCAGCTCCCAGCCACAATGCTTTGAAAAGCTGCATGGAGCTGTTCTAGCAAAGGCCAGAGGCGCAGGAAGCACAGCAGGGTCCAATCGGAGTCAGAACCAGGCACCTTAGAGCCCTGGCCCAAGTGTGAGGTAGCTCAGCAGGTCTACCACACTGGCTTCAGCCACTATACTGTCAGATATCCTGACCCACAACCATTGCTGTCGGGGAGTGGGGTAGCGGCTGGTCCAGAGCACAAGAACTCTTCACTTGACAATGGGCTGCAGCTGGTGGTCTGGGGCTGGATTCACCCTGTGGGGTCTTAGTCAGTTGGTTGGTACTGATGAATGTGTGGATACACACACACACACACACACACACACACACACACACACACAAATACATGGGTACACACACAAAAAATACATGGGTACACACACACACAAACACACACACATGGTGATACACACACATGGACATACACATGGATACACACACATACAAAAATTCATGGATACACACACAAACACACACACAGACACACCACATGGGGATACACACACATGGACATATACATGGACAGACACACACACACACACACACATGGATGGACATACACAAACACATGGACACACACACAGACACATATACATGGTGTGTCCATGTGTGTGTATCCCCATGTGGTGTGTGTGTTTGTGTGTACCCATGTATTTGTGTGTGTGTGTGTGTGTGTGTGTGTATCCACACATTCATCAGTACCAACAAACAGACACACACATATGGGGACACACAGAGATGGACGGACAAACACATGGATACACACACAGACTGCTTCCTGCTTGAGTTTTAAACTCGGACAAGTTACTTAACGTTCTGTGTCTCTGCTTCCTCGTGTATGGAACAAAGCAATCCCAAAGCCTTTGGTGTTGCTTGGTGAGGGCGACATTAAATAAACACCAGAACTTTCTGGCACAGAGCGGACAGTAAGTGCTGACTGCTGGCTCTCATTGGTTCTGTTACCATCCTGGTCTTCAGAGCCTTTCCAGCCACGTCCCACCTTTACCCTACTCCCGTCTGTGCTGAACTGCTGTTTATGTATGTAAATGGACACTTCAGGCTGCTTGACCCAGATGTCTGGCACTGGATTCTGACATCTTCTCTTGCCAACACCTTTCATCCTTATTTCTTCCGATTTGTTTGTGCAGTATCGGGGATTGAACCTGGGGTCTTGTACATACTAGACAGGCACCCCTCCTCTGAGCAGCACCTTGCCACCTATTTATTTCTGCTCCTCCTCATCATTCACAGGAAAAATGAATTTATTCTCACTATGCAAATGATGAAACTAAGTACCCCCTCCCCCCAAGGGTCTCTTAGGATCACACAGTGGACAAGAGCAGAGCAGAGCTCAGGTGACTGCAGGCCAGCCTGCAGGTCCTGCCCCACACCTGAATGTTTATCTGGCCTGGAGCGGAGGGGGATATTCAGCAGCCTCAACCTTCACTCCTGCATGGCAAACATGGGGACTAGCCGAGTGGCGTCTGCTCTTTCGGTTGAGATCTGAGCTTGCATTTGGCCAGGCTCACGTCTGCTGCACGTGGCTGAGGAGGGAGACCAGCTGCCTCCTGTCACACATTCGTATTCTTGTTTCCCTTGGCCTCTGGTAGTATTTCTCTGTGCTCACATCCCCATCGCAAGTGGGAACACAGTTTGTGTGACTTTCACCTAAAAGGCGTGTACGGGGACAGTGTCTACTTTGCAGAAGCAGAGACTCCTGGGATCCCTGGGCAAACAGGTACTTGTGCAGCTTGACTCATTTCAATGCCTTCCTCACGTCCATATTCACCTCCACATCTGCCTGGAGGGTGAAACCAAAGCGCCCTTTTCTCTGGTTAGAAGTAAAAAGGACATGTCTAAGTGGTTGCTAATTGTGCTGGGTCCCACAAGCTCACGGGTGCTGGGCCACAGAGACAGCCTTACCAACCTTCCATGTGCCCCGTCTCAGCTGTCCCCTCAGAGAGCTAGCTCATCACTTGCTCCAGACAGGCAGTTATTTACAGGGGCCTTTGGCTAAAGGCAGTGGCTGTAGTCAGCAGGGACGCATTAAGTGGTGCCCCTGAGAAAGCAGCTGTAGGGCCTAGAAGGCGTCTGTTCCCTTGGCTGCAGGGTACTGATGGGTAGAAGTCTGATGAACAGGAAATGAGGAGTTACGGACAATCCTCATGATTCATGATTCTTCTATTCTATATCACCAGGAACACTGAGTGAGCACACACTGAATCACTGCTCCCGGGGAAACTAGATGAGGCTCCTGTGAGGCCCTGGTCATGGCATTTCCATCAACCGATCAATAATAAGCTTGTTCTGTGAGTGTTTCTGCTCAGACACTGTATTTACTATGCTATTGATCCATCAACATCGTACTCATGGCCAGCAGTGCTGGGCTCATGCCTGAACAAATGCACGAGGCTTCTCCACAGCGCGTGTGCCCTCAGTGAGGCACAGCGCAGCCCTCTCAGACTTTGGGTATCTAGACAGTGTGCCAGCACTGTGCTTGGGCCAACGTTGGCACTCAAAAGCACAAAACTGCAAAGCACACGCTACTGGATAAACCGTAAAGTGGATACTGACTTACAGTGTGAGAGCTGGACCTGGAAGGCAGAGAGGGCATCCCCGTGTTCAGCCTCAGCTGGGAATGTGTGGCCCAGTCAAGGGACGCATGTTGGGGTGAGTGGGTCTTTCGCTACCATCTGTATGTAAATGACACAAACAGCTTGAAAAATTGTGATGTTAGAGTTGCATGAATTTTGGTAGAGATGAGTTGGTACATATAGAATTGGTAAGTAACGATGGACCGCATTTGCCTTGTTGAAGAAATAGACGCCACTGGGAGATACGGGGTATGGGGGCGGGTAGGAAGGACGGTTAAAGACAAGTGTGCCCTGGGAGTCAGCCCACCTCTCTGTGCTGGCACCTCTGCAGAGACACTCAGAAGGGGTGAGGAGGGAAGCAAGCCTGACCTCACACTGGTATGACCGAGGTGAACCCAAGTCTAAGAGCCAGTTTTGACATGTATTCAATGTGTGGCCTTAGAGAGGCCATTGGACTTCTCTGAGCTGTGGCTCCCTCCCTTGCCCAGCACAGAACCTGAAGCCAGCAGAAGATGGCTGAAGGAAACTAAAGACAGTGATATCCGTGAGGTGGGCTTGCAGCCCTGGCCAAGGACAAGGGCTATCACAGAGGGCAACATCCTTCTTGCTAGTCTTTATGACTTGGCCCCAACTCCTTGGAAGGGAGAGAGGGTCGGGACAACAAGTAGCCATGCACTATGGTAGCCAGAAACAGCATGTGGGTCCTTTACCCAGACTCTACACAGACTAGCGGACTCTGTGACCAAACCTACCAAGAGCAGCTGGGGATTCCTTTCTGATGCGCCCCTCCCATGCAGACCTCACCCAAATGCCAAGTATCACAGGGTCCCAGACACCCCTATTCCTTTGCTGTTCCAGGTCCAAGTACCCTCTCCACCTTCTGAGGCAGATGCTGAATGTGAGGACAGAGACAAGTAGAGGGGCCACAGGAAGGGAGATCAGGAAGTGTGGAACATACAATCCACCTGATGTCTGAGAACTCAATGACAGCCACACTTCATGATGATCTGGGCTCTTTCCCGGGGTTTCCAGCCCCAGACACAGCAGGGTACAGGGGGAAGCTCAGGGGCAGGAGTGAAGGGTGAGGGGCAGGAAGCTGAGGTGGCTGCCAGGTCCCCCAACTTGACTTACATTTTTCGCAGGTTGGGCAACTTCTTGAAGATCCCACTGGCCTCCAGGACAGAGATGTCATTGTCATTCAGTCGCCTACATGGGAAGCCAGAAGAAGCTTAGCTAGTGGGGAAGCACCTCCTTGGCTACCAGTCTTTCTCACATGGTTCTGCTTGAGCTCTGCCTGTAACTTCACACTCAGTAAAGTTCAAGGGAATCACGAACAACTTTGGCATGAGCCTCCTTCATGGGGCAGTGGCTTCTTGCATACGCTGAATAGATATCCATTGTTCTTTAAACACAGAGACAAATAACAAGTACCTGGCTCCATTTTATGGGGATACTGATGGTAACCCAAGCTCCCAGGGAGGTTTCCTCAGGGTCACCCGAGCCCAACTTGCTCATCTCTTCCTGACCACTTCTGTCTTCCAAGGGGGCTCCGGGTCCCTGCACCCAGCATCTCTGTGCTCAGAGCCTTGCTATGCCCTCCAGGGACTACAGAGGTCATAGAGAGCAACACCAGCTACAAGCCTGCCACTGTGTGTCCAGGGCTCATTCTGTGCCAAGAGTCAAGAGGAATACTGTGCTGGCATCTCTTTCTAGACCTTCTGAAGTGTAAAGGGAGACATTACCCCCCTCAACCTCCCCCCAACCCCTGTTACAGCTTGAAAACTGGGCTTTAGATCTGAGAGGCAGCTGGTCAGTCTCAGGGAGGCTGGAGGGAACAGAGGTGAGGTAAATGTCAGGTCTGTTTAGCCCCACAGGCCATCCTTTGTTCTCTACCATGCTTCAAGTTTTAGTCTGTCCCTTTATAGACCTTGAGAGATTGTTTGGAGGCTCTATCAGGGAAGGTCATCCTCTGCAGCCAAGTGTGCCACTTCTGGGGGTATGCACATGGAGCAGTGAAGGAGGGTGGGGACACTCACCTAGCTGGCCAGATTGGCAGAATCAACCCTGGTGATCAGTGGGGTGACAGATGTTGCAGCCAGATTGTCCTCACACCCTTGCCCAGTTTTGGACAAATCAGTGTCCCTTTCTAGCATGGCTATTAGGAGGCTCAGATATATTTAATCATCTTAGTTGTGTTTTTGCCCAGTAATAATTTTTATTTAATATCGATTTTTCTGGTGATACTGTAAGTTCTGAAGGGCCAGCAGGTGCCACTTGCTTTGTTCATTGTAGAAATGTAAGCCTAGAGCAGTGCCTGCTTTATGGTGAGTGTTCAGAAAACATTCATAGAACCAGCGAGTGGTCTTTGTTGGCAAGCAGCCTGCCCATATATGTCTGGGTATCTTTCTCAGCCAAGTACACGGAAGACCCCACTCGAGTTAACTCCAAGTGACTAGGTATATGTAAAGAGACGTAGGGAGTGTGGTGTTCTCAAGAGGGGTGGGACTTACAGGTCAGTGGTATATTCAGGGAGGTGGCTTGGGATTCGGGCCAGCTTCTGGTTGGAGCAGTCCACAACGGTGCCCTCACAGCGGCACTTCTCAGGGCACACGAGGTCCATGAAACACTCACTGCTGAATCTGTTGCGGTAATCCTCAGAGCCTATGTGGGGCCAAAGAGGGGGTTGTCATCATCATTTGGGTTTCCTGGTGGCACAAGGTCTAATGTTGTGGGGAGTGGAGGTGGGGCGTGCAGTGGCTGCAGGAGTTGGGAGGTATAAGTAGGTGTGTGTGTGTGTGTGTGTGTGCAGGCTTGGGAGAAACTGCTTATATGGTGAGATATTGAATAGCAGACAATATTGATAACCATGTGGCCATCTTGCTGGCCACACCCTTCATCTACGTTGTCTCCCACATGGTCTTTTGTCATTCATCACTTTCTGTTTTCCAAGAAGCAAGGCTTCAGATCTGTGGGCTCTTATGCGTTTATGGGTTATGGACCTTTAGAGAAGCTGACTAATGTTGCAGATGCTCTGTTCAGAGAAATACCACAAGGCACCTACAAAGAATCCAGCCTATAGTTGTAGGAGATTCCTGGCTCCATGATGTTTACCATCTGTACACTGGACATTAAGATCGGACTTTTGTGGGGGCTACTGGAGGGTAGGACAAAGGTATGAGAAGGGCTCACGTACTTAGAGGCCTTCCTGGCCTTGCAGGCAATGTATGAAGGAGACCAGATACTCATTTGGTGCTAAATGACAAGCAGCGTCTTGCCTGACTCTGACTTCAGTGAGGATGTTGGAGTACTAGGGTATCCGGAGCCCACAGCTCTGATGCTTTGGGAATTTGGCTTACAGCTGCCTGAGATTTCTTCATTTTATTGTTTTAAGAGAAGTCAGATATTTAAAATATATTGGCAATGAATCCAATTCTCAAACACAGTGAAAACAAAATGCATCCGAGGGTCGGACCTGATTTCCACATAGAGAGGAAGTTCTCTTTAATGCCAGTATAAAAGGCTACTTCGCATGAGCTAGAAGTTGGAGCTAAGATTTATTTTTTTCAAAATTTCATTTCTTTCAAGGTCATTTGGTGATGGCAACAGGCCTGACAGTCTGAGGTCTCTGAGACATGCCCGTGGGGGCACTCAGACAGACCTCTGGGAGCACATGAATTATGCTAGTGGCAATGGGGAGGGGCGTGTGGCTCTCCTGATGTGAGGCTGTTGTGCTGGGGCGTATTCACACTTCACACCCCCATTTCTTAGCGCATTGCTAGGTATAAAATGTGAGCTGAGGTCATGTTTGTCTAAGGCACAAGTGGGATGCCACCAGCACCTGAGGATCCATCCTCTGTGTATTCCTGAAGTGTTTGAGGAACACCGCATGCTTGGTGAACGGCTTGAAGCATTAGCACAGCGACATGGTGTGAGCAGTCCCTATGTTGTAGCTGTACACTTGGCCAGGCTTTGCAACTTCCTAGCTCCTATGTCCCAGGGGTTTGTGTGAAAATGAGATTACACCAGAGGCAAGGTCTCCAGGAAAAGGTGAGCAGGGTGAGCCTACTCTTGTGCCTCCTAGATCTTGACAGAACATCTGGTGTTTGGAGGCCACAGAAACGCCACTGAAGCTGATGGTAGCAACCGACAGTTACTGCACTTGAACCAGCAGCAGCCGGCTGCTCTTCTCCAAACTTCAAATGGGTGGTTCCTCTTAATCCCTAGGGTTAGAACTTCACTTTGTCGATGAAGAAGACCCTAAGGTCTACGGGGGTTGCTGCAGAGCATGGTGAATAGACTAGCTCTCAGAGACCCGCGTGACTAATGCTAAGTAGCCTTTAGTGTGCTTTGAGATTGAACCTTTATCCCCAAGTCCAATGTGGTGGAGGCAGACAGAGTGGGTCTTTCCTCAGTGAGCTATGACAAAGAAGCGAGCCAACGCCCGCCTCCCTCCCTTACTCTTGCATACTCTGCTCTGGTTTATCCTCCGGTGGTCACTGCTGACTGGGAACAAAATCGGTGGGCCTCTCATTCTCAAGTGACACTATCTGAAACCAGGAGTCAGTCTGGAGGTATTCTTTGGCTCCTCTCTACCTTCCCACCCACTTCCTTCACCTCCCTTTGCCCCCGCCCCCCTAGACTTGTACAAACAGAACCTATGCACATATTCCAGAGTTTTACCACAGCTTCCTGGCCTGCTGTTTTATGCAAATCTTTTTCCTGGCTTGCATGCATCACCCCACCAAATAAACCCTGAGTCTGTACCATTTCTCTTTAGACACATCAGAGTGCTGGGTTATTCTGTGACTCTTGCCAAATGCAAATTCATTCTGTCCTTGTCAGTGGAGGTACATGGTTATGTTGTAGGGGGGCATTGCGCACATGCATGGTTATGTTTCCTTCAGAACATGTCTGTAATGGGATACTTGCAAAACAGAGGAACCCTGACTCCTGATCAAAGGCAGAAAGACAGGAGGGAGCCCAGTTTGCACTTCACTGTGAGCCGGCCCAACGTGCACTGGCTGGGGACGGCTGCCTATGAAATGCATTTTCGTTTTAATCAAGGTGAGAGCAGTCTGTAGTTAGCAGGAATCGCTCTCAGTAGTATCGTTGGGTTATAACTGGCAGACCTCTGCAGTGGAGCTGCTGACCCATTTTAATGAAATGATTTTGCAATTAGATTCGATGGACTAATGTGTTCTCTCTAGCATTTTTCCCCCTGCTGTTTTTGTTATTGCCCTGGTTTGTAATAACGAGGGGGTCGGAAAGTGATATTTTATACGAGTGGGAACCAGAAATGTTAATAACAGCCTATGTACATAACCGAAAAAGTTCATTTCCCAGTCAGAGCCAGCACGAAATGCCACCTCCGTCACTTCATATTTCATTACGGAAGCTACCCAGGGTTCCTCGGAGCCATTTGTTATGCCTAATGCTTGTAACTACCCAAAAGTATTTTTAACTTTTCCAGAGTCTTAAAAGTCAATTTCAATCTCAATGCATATTTGTCACTGCCAGAAATACTTCAGAGGAGAGAACCAACCAATAGGTCTCAGCTCCGCCTTTCTGGGGTGAGCTCAGATGGGAGGGATCTTGCCGGATCTGAAGTGGGGCCAGAAAGTTCAACCCCAGGTGGAGCGGCCTCCGATATCACCTAGCCTGTGCCTGCCTCTGCCCTTGTAGGCCTTTCCCCCACTTTCAGACATCTCAGAACAACAACACATGGTACACAATCATAGACAAACTTTAATAGACAGAGGTTCGGGGAAAGGCGAAAATCGACAGCAATTTTTTATTTTATTTTATTATATACCCTTGTTCTACACCTACGTCTGGGAGGGAGGTGTGAATCATCTAAGGTTCATCATTATCTGGTCCGCAGGGGAAGCCAGTCACGTGTTCAGCCTTCTCCTCCTCTATCCCAAGCATCCCCAAGATGGGCGAGACTAGAGGGAGAATTTCACAAGAAGGAACTGGGGTGGGGGTGTTCGAAGGCCTCTTGGGGTTTATCAGCTTGAAAAGAAAGTGACAGGGACAAGCCAAGGGACAAGTCATGAGTAGTGAATGGAATCAAGGACATTGCACACAGACAGACATCCATTCCTAGGCCAGGCTAGGGGAACCAGACACCTGTGGTTGAGAAACACTAGCTGTTTTGGAATGAGTTTGGCTATCATTTGGGCATGAAACTGTCCCTGTAGCTCAGTCACCTTCCTGAAAGCAGAGGAGACACCCGTGTGCCTACTGCCAAAGCATCACGGAGACACAGAAGAAGAGCGCTATCATGGATTCGTTCCCAAAGGCCTGGCCCTCGCCTGACGTGGGCAGTGCTAAGAATGTCCCCTCTACACGGAGGGAAAGACTCTCCTCTCTGTAGGAGGGTTTGCTTGTACCCATGGTGTCTTGTATGCTCCTGTTATAGAAGAACCACTGAACAATGCTTTCTCCTTTTTACTCAAGTCGTTTCTAGTGACAGATGTGAGCTGGAAAGAGAATGTGAAAAACACCTTCAACACCCTATCAATTCAAGTCAAAGTTTCCACAAATTTTCCTTTCAAGGCAAAGAGTGTCCAGAAGAGGAAGGGCTTGACAGCACTGAGGCAAAGCACAGCCAGTTGGGAACTAGATTACCCTGGGCCAGTTAGTTAATATCCTGCCTCAACACTCTTATCTGTAAAATGGGATCTAAAGTGTTATGGAATCAGGGTGACGATGTGAAACATCCATAGCCTGGCCAATACTAAGAACTCTGTATATGTTCAGAAGTTCAGAGATACCCATTAACTCATCTGTGGCTGGGGCCCTTCTCTGAATCACAATCAGAGAGGAGATAGTTAGAGCCATGCAGCTTGGTAGGGACACAGAATCTTGTTCCTACTGTTAAGTATGGGTTTGTGCCCACCTTAGTTCTTACTCATGGAATAAGATACAGATTCTAGCACCAAACCCCAACAAAGTCTACTGGTTATACCAGGCCCAGGATTATCAAGAAACAAATTAAAGAGAAGGTGCCAAGATCCCTCTCTCTGTGGTAGGGACAGCCATTGTCTGCAGAGACCTCTCCCGGCCTCTGAAATGGCACCAGATGAAGAGCCCCACACCTCCATGGTAACTGTGGTCCAAGGTTAAGAAAACACCAGGATCTAGGTCTAAGTGTTCATGAGGAGTAAGAGGTGGGGTCAGAAGGAGTCCCAGTGCAAGTTCAAGGTCTCAGGCCCACGTCGGTTCCACCTGTTCTCATGCTTACATTCATTTCAAATGAGGTACATGCCAGGAGGGATGCTGGATTATCATGAGCAGGATGACTCATCCTTTGCATTAGCTACCACTCAGTGACCTGGTGCCGGGACTCTCCCATGAAACAAGGGGGCCTATGCCTTAGATACACTTGTCTTCTTCAAATGGGAAGTTGGAACCCAGCTGTCACCCTCAGGGGTCACTAGAGAACTAGACTTGGAGCAGAGTGACTCCATTTGCATAGGATTTGTGGATACTCCCAGCATGGCCCCTGTGGGTTTTTCTAAACCCCTGTCGCTATGCACCTGACTCCTTCAGGATTCCCACCCCCTTCCCTCTGTGAATTAAGACTGGGAGAGGTGGGTCTGGCAGGCGCGGTGATCCAGAGCAGAGAAGAGTCCGGCGGTGGCGGCGGCGGCGGCGGCGGGCCATGCTGCAGGAGAGAGCGATGCTTTCCGCGGTGCTTGACAGAACCATGTTCCGTTTCCATCGTTCCACCACATGGTTAGATCAAGCACAAAGGAAAGCCCCGCGGCAACTGGTCAGAGTCAAGGTCAGGAGGCAGGCATCAGAGAGAGGACAGGAGAGCGCAGAGGAAGCAGCGTGGAGAAGTGGGAGCCAGAGCAGGCCCCCCGCTGAGCGTGATTAGTGCCAGTAGTGCGTTCCACGGGATCCTGCCAAAGACGGGGGTGGGGAGGGGCGCCTCCCTGTGCCCTGCCCCAGGGAGACTCAGTAGGACAGAGGGGCAGGTGGGAAGCCATCGGACACTCCTACCCAGGAGCATCCCGGCAGACGACATACCACTTACATACTGAGCCCCCTGGAGCCTGCAAAGTCTGCCCCAACCCACCATGTGATCTGATATGACATGAAAATCAGCAACGCATCTTCTCACGCTCTGTGACCCAGGGCTGACCCCTCAGCTGAGGGGCCTCGTGGCAGTCTATGCCTTTTAATGAAAGAGATTTCCCATAGTTCTCATCAGTCTAACACAGCATAATCTCTTCTCCAGGCAAAAGCTCCCTTTAACATCCCACGACTGAGGAGGCTCCTGAGTACCTTGCAGGGTCCCTGGGTCCCTTGGGCTGATAGCCAATTCACCCCAGAAGGCTTGAGGTGTGGGAGAGGAAGAATGTAGAATTAAAACCACATATTCTCAGCTGGATAAGGAAGGGAGAGTCAGCGGGGCATTAGGTTTGAGAACAAGACACCTACAGTCACCATGGTCTGTGAACACATGTCTATTGCATGGACAGTGGTTAGAGGCTGGCTTCTGATAAGGGCCTTTATCAGAGTAAGACAAGCATGCAAAGGGCTGGAGAACCAACTGATTAGCTGAAGGGTAAGATATCTACCTTTAGGGTCTTTCTGATTTCTACATCCCTTTTCTGGCTGGGAATCATGGGAAAGGATGAGGCAGACCCAGTCAGGGGGTCTTGTGTGCCATGGACTCCATCTCTATATCCCATCTTCCATAGGTCAGGCTTCTTCCTACTTGGCATCACACTGGAGTTGTGCATATCTCAAAGAAATAGTGTCACAGCCAGTCACAGCCACCACAGCGAGGTGGCTGACCATCCCTGCTTGAGACTTGACCTCTGATAGGAGGGAGAGGTCACTCTCCTCTACCATATGTTTTGGGGACTGGTTCATTGTCCAGATGTTCTCCTTCTCAGCATTCCAGTTGTCTGCAATGATGGTCCAGTTAGTATACACCCATGTCCATGCCTGGCCCCATCCACAGCTCTTCCCCCATCCTGATTTTACAGACTACAGCTGAGAATGGTAAGGTGGGTTCCACTGCAGTTTGACATCCAGGGCTGCAGAGCTTTTGGACACTCTGGTTCTAAGATTTCTCCTGTTAGTTTGATCAGGACCTCAGTGTGAGCAGGGCACATTTCACAAATTTTAGAACCTCCTTGTGTGGCTGGGAAGATGGGCCAGCAGGTAAAGCCATGTGCTACACTAAGCCTGGTGACCTGAGTTTGATCCCCAAACTCCACATAGTGGAAGAACAGACTCCTGAGAGTTGTCCTCTGACCTCCATACTTCTGCTGTTTTATGTTGCATGCACAGTGCACACGTACGTGTACACACACACACACACACACACACACACACACACACTCCAAACAAATAAAACATAACATAATTTATAAAGTTCCTCCCAGGCCTTCTCTTTGCTTTGCTTCTCTAAAGGGACTTGGAGGGCCCCAGAGGCAAATGATCTGGGATCTTCCTAGTATACTAAAATCACCATAGCATTAGTGGTCATGTCTAGAAAATGATAGCCTGAACTTGGGGTTTTTCTGCCATGGTTCTCAATTTTGTTTCAAGAGTGGACTGGATGAACTCTGAGGTTTCTAAAGTGTCCCTGAGCTGTACCCAAAGAGTACTGTACTTTAAGAAGAAGCCGTTCTTACAGAAACAAAGGGGCACAGCCTGATAGAAGACAGGCAGTGTACTTTAGCTGCCAAGTGCTCCCTGGGGTGGGGCCTTGCTGAAGGACTTAATCTGATCCATTAGATCACCCCTGGTGGACACATACACCCCTAAACTGATCTTGGTCCAGGGTGGTGGATGCAGCTGATAGAGGCAGAGCAAAGTGGCTGGGAAGCCAGACGCCCTACCCAGGGAGAGGCTGTGCATGCTGCAGAAGCAGCCCTCAAATTGGCTCCTAATCACATCAGCTGCCTTTGCAAGAGGGCTGCTTTTAGGGGAAAGTAAAATGCAGAGTTATTATCTGTCAGCTCAAGTCCATGTCATCTGCCACTCCTCACCCCTCCCCTTTCTGGAGCTGCCTAGAAACACAAATCTTCAGGGTTATGGTTTCTGTATCCCCCAAGGCCAAGGGAGGTATGAGTCCTGTTTGTTTTTTTTATAGCCAAGGCTTTTGGAGCTCAGTGGTAACCTCTCTGCTCCTCCCCAACAGCTACATAAAAGCATACCAAATGCTCCAAGTCAAGCTCATATGGATTCTGAACTTCACTACCTCTACAGGAATAGGCTTTCTGCTTAGTATTTTTTAAAGTGATATTTTAGACAAAGTCAACTCGAGAATTCTGTCTTCTTTGCCCTGTTTCTTTTTTCTTGCTGCCCATTTCTGCCTCTCATAGGAGGCAAGGTAGACAGGTAGATGCTGGCACACCTAGACTGAACATAGCTTTATTGTTTCCTAGTTCCACAGTCTAGTTCTTGTCCCCTACTCTGTTCTTTCTGTAAGCATCACCCATACTTTGCTACCTGACCCAGCCTCAGTCAATGCTAGGTCACTGCCATGACTCATATACTATAGGGCACCTGTCATTGGGTCCAATGTTGACTATATCCCTGTACCGCCACCCAGGGTTTAGATGCAATCTGAGGTCCTGGTTATGGGCAAGACCTTACTCATGAGACTGAGGGTCAAGGATGGCAGGTGGCTTCCTGCCCTCCTCGGACTTCATCCTTTCCATGGGAACCACTAACTGGCCAAGCTAGTTAACTCAGACCTGAGTAGGCAAAGATAAAAGAGGGAATGCCAGTCATGAGGAAAGCCTCCACAAGGACTGGTCTGATAGAGATACACTTGGTGTGGGGGGAGACTTTCCACCCAGAAATGTTACCAGACTTCAGGAGGAAGCTAAGAAAGTGTTTGGGGGTTAGAAGTGGATCCAAGAGACTAGGAAGAAAGCAACTCAAAGCAGTTGGAGCACCTTCCTCCTAGATATTAAACAGTGTCAAGGAGAGAGTGATGTGGAGCCTGGTCCTGACCCTACTGCCTGTGACTGTGATGTGCAGGTGGCCCTTCACCTTGGAGCCCTCCGCTCTCTCTGCTGTAGAGCAGGGTCTCACCTGCTGACTTCAAGCAGCTACTAGAAGAAGCAAGTCAAATTAGGATCACTCAAGCACTGTGCCCCTCAAAGGAAGTCATCTCTCTTCAGTCACCATGCTGGGGAAGGCAAATGGGCAACCAATGACACCCTACCACAAAGTCCCCGCATCTCTCCAGACCCTTCCAGCTATTTGCCTCTGCAAATACAGTAAGATAAGGCTAAAGTTTATCATACTGGTGACACATAGGACAGAATTTGACTTCAAGCACAAAGAACATGGTACAAGAAGCCAAAATCCACCTGCTGGTCTGCTGATGGCCAGTCCCCATGCTGGCATTGTTCCTGGGCTGAGCACTCTCTGAGATGGGTGGGGGCACGGTTCTTGCCCAGACACACCCTGTAGGGGTTGGCTCACCCCATCTCAGGGCCTCCTGCTGATGGTTTATCAGCCAGGGTGAGCACAGCTCTGCTCTTTTTCTGTAGAAAAAGAGAAAATGATAACAATGTCTAATTGCTTGCAGCCACTGGTCAAGGAGACCACCTTTCTTGCCAAGGTGGGCTGTGAATTCTCTTGCCATTTGTCTCCATGTTCTTCCTGGGTGGGGTGGGGGAGCAGGGAAGAAGACACTCTAGACAAGAGCTGGGCGTGGGAGCTCAGGCTTTGCTTCTACTCACAGCCTGCTGTTCCCTGTATCATCAGAGAGCAGCCATCTGCTTCAAGGAGATAGGGAAGGTGTTTGTGAAATCTTAACCTGACCCATTATGGCTGAGGGCTGTATTAAAGCTTGGCTGCAGCCTGGCCCGGGCTGTATATTTCTGTGCCATTTAGGGAATCTGCTTCAGAGACTACAAAATAAATCTTGGCCTCCTCTCAAGTGCACGTGTGTGAAGGCTGCCCTGTCTCCCAGCTTCCACCAAATTCTGGGAGGGAGGGAGGGAGGGAGGGAGGGAGGGAGGGAGGGAGGGAGGGAGGACCGACTGTGCCTGGGTTCTGTTTATCCCAAGCTGTCCATCCCTCCCCCCATGCTTTTATTGTGTGAGTGTGTTTTATTTTAAATCCATAAGGTAATTGGTTTTCTGTAGGGCTAACTGAATTTCCCCAATTTAATTTGCAAAGATGCTCCCCAGGAGCCATTACAGCGCTCGCCGGCCTCCAGATTGGATTATTGGCCTCTCTGGGGCTGCTGCATTCTGAGTCAGAAAGTGGGGCCCCACTCCAGTAACCTGATTACCTGAGCAGCGGAACTTCTTGCTTTTGATCTGGCTGATGCGCTTGTTGGCCAGCCGGCGTGGGCTGCTGCAGCGGGCCCCGCTCGTCTCAATGGGGTTGTCCTGAAGGTAGTCAGCCAGCCACTTCAAGTGGCAGTCGCAAACAAATGGGTTCTGAGCCAAGTGGCTGAAAGAGGGACAGAGCTGTTAATCAGGAGTGACCTGCGGCACCTTGCTTTACCACCACCCCCCCTGCCCGTGCTGGGCCCTAGCAAACTGGGTTGAGGCCCTTTCTTCACTGCCCCAGGAGGTCTGGAGGGGGTGCTGCTCTCAGAGAGGATTCAAAGAGGGGCTCTGAGGCCAGCTGTCTGCTAAAAGCAGCACAGATGCAGCCAACATCTGGTCTGGGCAATCAGCCTCCCAGTTCTCCCCTCTTGAGGCAGGACCCACTGCTGACTGGCTCCACTTCACCCATGCTGACTCTGATGGGTAACGCCAGTCGAGAGCTTTGGCGTGTACACTTACAGTAACATGCATTTTAGTTCTCCAAGCTGGGTGGTACCAGGCACATAAGGCAGCTAGCATAGCGCCTGGCTTACGGTGGGTGTTCCATATATAGTACTGGGTATTGTTGCTAGTCTCCTTATCACCAGGGGAGTGCTGTGGGTGTCGCCTCCTCTGAGCAGTAAGAAAACTCCACAGCACTAAGCCCGGAGCTTCACACGTGGTCGGCATTCAATAACAAGCAGCTGTTCTCATTCTATATCGGTCCCTGCTTCTCACTACTAGGAAATAAGTACCAACTGAACTTCCAGGGTCTCTAGGAGACCCCCAGGCTCATTGCAGGCCTGGAGCTGGGGCAGAAATCTGAGGTTGGAATTGTCCAGACCACAGACTGAGATCTCTACTCATCTGTTCACCTGCAGTATTTACACACACCGGCAATACTTGGGAGTTGAGGGCTGTGTGTGTGTGCGTGTGTGTGTGTGTGCGTGTGTGTGTGTGTGTGTGTGTGTGTGTGTGTGTGTTATCCCCAGAAAGCCTGTATCAGAGGCTTGACTTTGCAGGGTGCAGGAAGCTGCCAGAGGGAAGGGATGGGGATCTCACAGAGACAGAGACTGCCTAGAACACTACCATGGCTACTGTGGTTATGAGCACAGCTCGAAGGTTGTATCAGGATTCAAATCCTGTTTCATACTGACTGTGACCCTGAGTATACTACTCACTGTCTCAGTCCTTGGATTCCTCACATATAACCTGGGGGTGACAGTGGCCCCCTCCTGGGTTGCTGTGAGGTTTACATGTTTGAAAGTGAGATATGCTCTCAGCACGGCCTGGCCCCACCAGAATGCTCAATACAGTTCAGTGCTTTGCACCTCATTTCCCACCCCACCCCCCACTGCAAGCGCTAGAACTCCTCCCCCAGGGCCTCAGCCCACCCTCGGTTTGGGGGCAGGGGTCTGCAGCTGCCAGGGCAGTGTACTCACAGGGTCTGGATGGACTGCAGAGGAGCGAAGAGCCCCTTGCTGATGGTTTGTAACTTGTTGTCGTACAGAGAGAGCAGGTTGAGGTTCTGCAGGTCCTGGAAGGTGTTCACCCGCAGGCAGTTGATCTTGTTGGCGTTGAGAAGGCTGCAGGCAGAGGAGACCTCCGGTCATTGCCAATGGGAGCAAGGGCTAGCTGCACCTGTTGGTACTGCTGAGAAGCAGCCATCCCTCATCAACGTGGCCCCGAGGTTCTGCTGCAGCCCAGAGAAAGAGGGGCTGCCTCCGGTGGCTTCCGAGTCCCTCCTCACTTCCCCCCACCACCATGGATGCTGTGCTACACACCCTACCAATACCTGCACCTGGCTTTGTACCTGCAGCCCTAGACAAAGGCTAGGAGAGGAGTCCAGCATTGTATTTTTCTACTTTAGAATTCAGAGCTTCCAAGAATCCCAATGGGGGAAAACATCATTTGGTACAATGGTTTAGTAGATGGAGTCAGGGCAATTTTTGATTCAGAGAATTCCTTGGAGCTTGTTTGGATCACTTATTTCATTGGAAATTGGATCAAAGTTATAGGCCATCCTCCCAGGGGAGAAATGTGTCCCTGTGTAGGCGCGCGCGTGCGCGCGCGCGCGCGCGCACACACACACACACACACACACACACACATACACACACACACACACCCCTTCCTTGTCTTTATCACAACCTCATACCTTCTTCTGTTGTGGAATAGAATATTTGTTTAACTATGTAAAGATATGTTCCATTTGTGTTGTGGAGAATTGTTTAACTATGTAAAGATATGTTGCTATTTCATCTTGCCTGCCTGAGGCATCTGATTGGTCTAATAAAAAGCTGAACGGCCAATAGCTAGCCTAAGGCACCTGACTGGTCTAATAAGAAGCTGAACAGCTAATAGCTAGGGAGAAGAGGGCTAGGCAGGGCTAGGCAGGGCAGGCGGGCAGAGAGACAAGGCCAGCCAGCTGAGGGCTAGCCAGTCAGACACAGAGGAAGCAGGAAAGCAGGATGGACAGTAAGTAGATGAGGTAAACAAGCCTCAGGGCAGCACATAGGTTAATAGAAATGGGTTAATTTAAGTGGTTTTTTTTTTGTTTGTTTGTTTGTTTTTTTTAAGCTAGCTAGAAACAAGCCTAAAGCTAAGGCCAAGCACTCACAATTAAAGAATAAGTCTTTGTGTTGTGATTTGGGGGCGGGCAGTCAAAAAAAGCCTTCTACATTCATCTATTACTCTCCAGCCCCACTGGTCACCTGTTGTTCCTCAGGCACACCATGGCTGGTCCTCTGAACCCTTTCTCTACGTCTTTTCAGAAAGGCTGGCCTCTTAGCTCAAATGGCATCTCCTCAGGGAGACTTGCCCCAACCCTCTCACCCTCCTCAGGGAGGCCTGCCCTGACCCTCTCACCCTCCTCAGGGAGGTCTGCCCTGACGCCCTTCACCCTCAGCAGGACCCTATAATTCCAGTATTGCCCCTCACAGCCCCCTATACAATTCCTTCCTGCCACTCACCTCAGCCTGTGACTTGAGGATATTGGTTAGTTTTCTTATTTGCCACGTGTGTAACCTGTGGTAACATAAATGTCATCTCTTCAATTTCTCCCTTTGCTTATCTTTTCTTAGGACACACAACCCAGCTCCAACAGGGGTGTCTCCTTGAAGGGAGCTCTGATTTGGGTTCAGCTTTCCTACCCACAAGTGACCCTTTCTGTTATCATCATAGCTCTTCATACTGTCCTCTCCTTCACAGAACACCACAGGAAATGGCTGAACCACTGGTCCAGCAGATGCTCTGAGTGCCCCAGGTAAGATTCAGAATGCAGGACTGCTAAGTTGAACCAATCTGGGTGCTGGGCATTTATTTCTCTTATAACTCAAGACTGACTGGTTGTGCCCTTGAAACAATGGTAAAATCATCGCTCATTCCTTCTTGAATGAGAGGGAAAGGAACCAAAGAGTAAAAATGTTGAAGTTTTAGACATCAATTCTCAAGGCAGGCTCAGAGCTAGTAGCTCCCTGGGTGGTGAATGATCCGGGATGCAGAACAGGCCCCTTTGCTTCAGGAATGTCTGTGTACCATAGTCCACCAGGACTGGAGCTGGTGCTGCTGGAGCTGCCCCTGGGTGCCACCCTCCCCTCCCCTGCTGTAAGCCCACCTCCCTTGCAGTCCCTTGCGCGATCCAGGTGCTGGCAGGCAGCTGTGGCCATGACAAGCAGAAGAAGAACTGCCTGTTTAATCTGGCTAATAACAGGCAAGGTCCCGAGGGTCCACACAGATGTCCTCCTGCCTCAGAGTGGAAAAAAGCTCACGTTGCTAGAATACTCTTTGTTTTCTGAAGTGCTTTCTCGACCCCCTGTTATTCTCTCTGTAACCTGGGCAGATGGGCAGAGCCACCTCACAGTTACAGGTGAAGAGATTGAAGCAGAGTCTGAGGGCTTTGCTCAAGGTCAGGAGAGTTTCCGGGGAGCATGCTGGGAGCCATTATGATAACTAGGTCTCTGGAGGGCTCAGACGCTTCCTTCTGAATGCCTTATCTACCCCGCCCATCTGCCCATCCCCTCCATAACCCCCCTCCCAATTTCCTGTGATTTCTATATTAAATTGTGGTCAAGGTCATTCTAGGTGGGGACATTTGAAGGGGACTGTAATATGAACAGAGTAACAGCCTAGCAATCAGCTCAGAAATGTATCTTTCACATACAAGCTTTTATTTATTTATTTTTAAATTTTTAATTGGTTAATGAATGAAAAAAGTTTTTGGGAGACAGGGTCTCACTATGTAGCTCTGGCTGCCCTAGAAGTCCCTATATAGACCAGGCTGGCCTTGAACTCAAAGAGATCCGCCGGCCTCTACCTCCTGAGTGCTGGGATTAAAGGCATGTGCCACTATGCTTGGGTATCTTATTTTTTAAGTAATTGGTAAACAATTTGTTCTAAATATTGATATTCAAGGCCTCTGAGAGCACCATAATGCCAGAAATGTTAAACTATTCAGTAAAGATACCAGGATGGCTTAGCCAATGGCCTGAGGATCCCCTCTTCCCTACCATTTTACAATAAGACTTCTCTATGTGTCAAAAGTTAGAAGTGTTATGCAACACACACATACGTGCACACACACATGCACATTAGATTTTTGCTTTTTCTTGGAAAACAAATTTCAAAACCTCTGGCGATGATTCCAGTGCTGGCAGCTGTGGACACAGTCACCGGCCAGACATATACTCTCTGCCATAGTCCTCACTCCTCTCTATGTCCCCCACCCCACCCCCTCAAGCTTCCTTGCTTGAGAAGGCTTCTAGACTTGACACTCTGGTCCAGATTCCTGAGCCCAAAGCAATGATATTTGGTTCTGGGAAGTATTTGAATCAGACAAGGAAGATGGCTCTGGAGACAGAGAAGCAGCAATTCTGCCTCGCCTGGAGCACATATCTAGACTGAATGGATCTTGGCAATACTCCTTACTCACCAGGTCCAGCTTGGCTTCCTCTGCTTGTCTGGACGCTTCTTTGTCTCCTATGGCTCCAAGATATCTCAGCACGGGCTGTTTTTTCAAAGAGGTGAAATATCACAACAACCCAGGCTGGCAGAATTACTAGGCAACAGCTCAAGGTGCAGAGCTCATGAAATGGGGGCCAGAAGAAGACAGAGAAGGGCACAGTCTCTTGGACACTCATCCTTTACCAGCTGCTTGGCTCCCCAGGGCACAACGAGGAGGTGTCGGGAGAGATAAAATTAAGCTGCTTATGAAGAATTAGATGCTTCGGATGGCCTTCTGAATTTGAGCCCCAGCAAGATCTAGCAGCTTGTCTCTGTTCTTTCTCTTTTGGGGGAAGAAGGCTGGCAGCTACTCAGCTCAGTCTGGCTTCCATAAAAGGAGCTTTGAGCTATCTGGTCCATGGGCAAGAGATGAGGGCATTTGGAAAGGACCAAAGGATGGAGCAAAAAAAGACTACAGGCTCAGTATCCCTTATCTAAAATGCTTGGGACCAGAAGTATTTGGAATTTCAGACTGGGGCATATTTGTGTATTTATAATGAGAGATCTGAGGGAGGAGACCCAAATCTATCTTCATTTATGTTTCATATACACCTTATAATCAAGGCCTGTAGGACTTTTTCTATGATGATGTTTGCATGCTGCTGGGTTGTGTTGTTGTTTTTTGACTGTGTGATCCGTTGCAGGAGGTTAAGTGTAGAAATTATGCACCTGTGGTGTCATCCAGGTGATCAGAAAGGTTCAGATTTTGGAGTGTTTTGGCTTTTGGGATTAGGAATGTTCAAACTGTATGTGCAATGGACTTTAGTAATTAGAGCATGGACATGGGCTTCCCTTGTTGGCTAGTTTTAAGACTCCTTGGAGTAAAGACCTCTACAATATTTGATCTGATTTGGTTCATCTTCCTTTGAGGAGCAGTAATGTAAATGTTTTTAGAAATGATGGCAAGAAGGCTGAGTCACACCTATATGCCAAATATTTCCCACACAACAGCATCGAGATCACTTTTGTTTTTCTGATGAGAAAACTGAGGGTCAGAATGAAGACAGACTTGGTCAAGTTACCCAACAGTGAGTAAAACCTCAGCCTGTGTGACTGCAAAGCTCACCTCCCATCCTCTACCTAAAATCTATATGCATTTTCTCTTGTCTGTGTCCCTTATCTCTGCTGCATGCCTAGCTTGGCTAGCTTTGAGCTGTATGGGGTATACTTTGGGTAGACAGAGGTCTGGTTGGGTCTAGAAGACCCTGCCTATCTCTTGGGAGTGGAGAGGAGTCTCATCTTGGGATGTTCACTACACCGTAACTGATCCAATGTGGCAGTTTCTATATCTTGTAGTTTTGTGAGGTGGGGGTTCCATGTTCATGGATAGCTAAGTGTTGTTGAGGGAGATGGTGTGTGGGACTCTTTATTCTCCTCCCTGTGAAGCTCCCCCGAATTCTGGGACGACCAGGAGACAAGAGCATCCTCTAAACTTGGGATGTTCACATGCCTCATCCCAGAGGCCTCTTTCCCAGCTGAATACACTGACTCATCTGTGCACAAGTGTCTCTAGAGCAGAACCAACTCTGGGGCTTCCAGGTCAACCTACTAAAGGAACCTCAGGAAACACGTGAGTATCGAGAGGGTGACGAGGCCACGTGAACAGTGACCTGACAGGTTAATCCACACTAAGCACCTGTACTGACACCATACAAATATCTAATCCTCCATAGCCATACTTAGTAACTGCTTCCACCTTTTAGATGATGCTGTGATGACTCAAGGGCCTAAAATAACTGAGTAGTGTTCCCTGACCTGTGGATGGTAGGTTAGTCTAACCACTCTGCTACCCTGATACCTATACCTAGCCCCTCACTAAGGGGAAGTGGGAGTCACCTCAGGCTATGAGGAGGTAGAGGATTACTTCCCCATCAAACTTAGTGATGATTTTGCAATAATATAAAACAAGAAGAGCTGTGTTCCCATTGCAGGAATGAGAGGAGAGCAGCAGATAGCGGGTGAATATATTTGCACACGTTAGCCCCGAGTCACGCTACTGCCCCCTGCTCGCTGGAGCACTCTGGACTTACACATATGTTTTATGTCAAGAGGTATTAGCACCCCACCCCCCCATCGACTTCCCAACATAACCGTGCTTCTGGGAGATAATCCTTTCCAGAAACAGCTGCCTCCAGGAGAAGCAGGGTAGGAGACACAACGCCAGAGCTTAGTGGGGAAGGAAATACCCTGAGTCTTGGGTGGAAGCAGATCTTATGACTCATGCCCTGCTGGGGGAACCACCTGGCCTATCAGAAAAGGCTCAGTGCTAGTAGCAGCTTGCTGCCTCATTTGTTCAGGGTTCAAGTGGTAGTGGGGGTGGGGTACAGGGAGACCATGAGCCCATTGAGATCTCTCTCCAAAGGCCACTGGAACCCCACCATCAGCCACCACCCCTGCTCCTATCCCATCCTCACAGGCCTTTTCTGCAGGGTTTGGAAAACACAAACATCTGGAGTTGGGTTTAGTGATAAATTGCATTAAAATCACCTTGGCAACTCCAGCCAGCCACATGTTGATTCAGCGGCCCAGAGCTATCATTCTGGGTTGTATTTATATTCTCTACACCTGCCCCAAGGTCTGCAGAAAGAGGTGGTTACTACTCCTCTTTAGAGAGTGTTTGCCAAAGATGCCAAGACCAGATTCCAGATTCCAGAGAGTGCAATGTCTTCTCAGAAAACCAGAGTCAAGACAGAGTGCAGCGGCCTTTCCAAGAGAAGGGCTGAAACTCTTCCAGGAAAGATCCCAGGGGGAACCCAGCCAGAACAGCAGTACTGTGAACTTCCTCTTCCTGAACCTGCAAATCAGTTTCTGTTTCACAAACACGTGCACACAGCAGATTCACGGGAAGAGAAAGATGGCACCAAGGGCCTCTGGCATGACCTTTTCTTTAGCTCCTTCAGGGGAGAACACTTTTAAAAGAAAGTGTCAAAAAGGCTCTCTACCATTAAAAGTGTTCTATGTGTCTCTAGAGAGGTATTTGCTATTACACATGGGCATAAAGTATTAGTATGGATACCAATTAAAGGAGCTATTATGGACCCCTGACTAAGCTGGGGGATCTCCAGGCATCTTTCTCTCATTAATATGCCTGTCTTCTCTTTTATTTCATTAGAATTAACCCTCCGCTATCCTAAATTTCTTTATCCACCAAGTGTAACAGGATTAATCTCTTTTCATGTTCCTCTCCCCTATGAAACATGGGGAATTATTTTTGACCTTCAGCAACTTGCTGACGCCAGATTGAGGAAGACTTGACTGATTTCTAGTGCCACAGTATGGAGGCACTCTGGCCATGATCAGACTCTTCCTGGAGCTTGTGACGGGTCCTCTGATCCATGTTATGCCACACACTCATAGGAGGGCACAGGAGGACCCCTCCGACTCGAAAGGTGGTAGAGGTGACTCGGTCCTTCTCTCCTGCTCATGGCTACGCTGTTGTCACTGGCCTTGGGTTGTCATGGTCATGCCAGAAGGAACTGAAACAAAAGCATACAGCATCGCCATCCGGTGGCCTATCTGAGAAACATGCCTATCTATCCACTCCAGGGACACGGGAAGGCCTGGGAACAGTTATGGTTTTCCTAAAAGAATCAGAGGAGAGCTGAGACCCAGAGCCTAGAGAGGGCTATGCCCTAGCTGTTGGGTACTCAAGTGACCCTGATTTTAGCTCTACTTGGTCTGCCCCGACACACAGGTACTGGGATGGTCATTTCCCTGTATGATTGCCGCCTGGTGACTAATCAGGCCTTTAAGAAGAGAGAACCACTTACACAGAACACTCCAGATCTTAAGGCTTTCCTTAGGAAATGCCAGACTCACAAGAAAGGGAAGAATCCTCTTAAAATGCACCACTGAAATGTGGTGCTTTTGTTGCAGGAGTGGATTCTTCTTCCCACCCAGCTTCACTTCTATGTCTCTGGAAACAAGAGCTCCTAGGTTCCTGGTCCTGCAATTTACATATGAGCGATCAAAGCCAAGTTAATTAACCCTCAGTTCCTCATCTGTAAAATGGGCCTCGATCAAAATACTTCCCTTGTAGCATTGTTGAGAAGATTAAATGGGACTGCATCTGTCACTGCTTAGACTAGCCCCGGACATATTAACTACCCAGTCACTGCTAGGTGTCCTAGATAGCAGCAGCAGCAGGACGTGCATGGGAAGCTGCTGCTGAGGGAACGTGATCTCTGTGGAGCGAAGTTGTGTTCACTGCTCTGTAATTGGCATGTTGCTTGGCAAACTTCAAGAGCCTCAAATGGTTCTGTCTGCCTTCCAAGAAAACGGGACAACAGGTGCCTTAACTTACTCCAGGCTGAAGGCAGTCTGGTTTGGATGAAAACCTCCTGGAGCAGGTTGAAAAGCTTCCACCTCTGATGCATGCCTCCCTGCTCCCCCCACTCCCCCCAGTCCAGTAACTTTCCAGGGCATGCCGTGAAATCAATGAGTGTTAAATGAAAGCTCTCCCTTCCCCAGGGAAAGCTGTGACGGCACAGCTTGCAGCTGCCCATCAGAGAGGGAAATGACAGCCCCAGTGACATACTGACTGCTTTTCCTGCCTTGCAGACAATGGGCCGCTAAGTTACAAAGTGCAGCCTCTTAGGGCATGCCTACCTGCCGGCTGCCCACACAGGAGTAGATGCCCATCAACTGAGATGTCCCAAGAGCTCAGGGGGATGGAGGGGAAGCAGTTAGGATTACATGCAGGGGACACTTTCTGTTCTAACCTTGGCTTCTCAGGTGCCTCCCTGGGTCACTAACTCCCTCCCTGGCAGCCAGGTTCAACAAGGAAGCTGATAGACTATCTCCCATCTGGGACAATGAGTGTTGTTAGCAGCAAACAGTGAGTGGCTCTTTACACAGTGAACGAATGCCGGGACTGGACCTTCTCAGGGTTAATTACACGGAGGTCCACTAGCTACTCAAAAACATCTGACGGCAAGGACAACAGACTGCTGAGCTTCTTAGAAACGGGGATTGAGGTTCAGTTTAAGAATGAGCTTTTCAGCTTCCAACTGTGCGGCGAGGACTTATTATAGACACCATCAGCCAAGGGAAGACAGGCAGATTTGTCAGAGAAGGTATGGTGGGATTGCAGCGCCAGCCAGTACAGCTACACTCATGTGTTATGACCCCCCCCCCCCCCCCGTGTGTGTGTGTGTGTGTGTGTGTGTGTGTGTGTGTGTAGCCCGGAGGCTCATTTGGCCCGAGATCTTGGACATTAAGCTAAGGATGTAACCCTTGGGAGGTTACAGGGGACAACACCTCAAGTTCAGGGTCAACTCCAGGGACAGCTAAAGCTTGCCCGTAGAAACCCATTTGGTGAAGTCTCTGAGACTGAACTCTTATTAGTGTTGGTCATCTGTCCACAGGAGCATGGCAAGCAAACACCAAAGTGGCCTGGCTGGGTACGTCCTGAACCGGGCATATTTGGAAGGATGGCAGCTAAGTCCAGAGCAACCAGAAAGGAAGGGGGGGGGGGGCGGGATTAACCAAGCACAAACATCCATTTTGGTCCCTGTTAGTGTCACAGGGAAGTGCCAGAAAGAAAATATCCAGGACCCCTAGGCATGGAAGGGACATTTCCACTTTCAGATGACCAATCATTCAAGGGAAAGGGAGGAGGGGATGGGGGAGACAAAACTCCCATGGACCGCCTCTGAGTCAAAGAAGATGAAATTATCCAGTCAACCAGGGTATTCTAATCAGAGCCTTCTTATCAGACTATCTCCAGCCAAATGAGCAGAAATCCAATCTACAGCCCGCTGAACCCTAAATTCAGTCTAATGGGGACCTGCTTTCCAACTGCTCAACAGCAGGCCAGAACCAGAGATGATGGACTCCAGCTCTGCCCGCGGGTTTTTTCTGGAAAGCCAGCCAGCCTGAGTTGTGTCAACTCCTGGTCTCCACAGAGGGAGAAGCGTTGCCTTTACCCCCTAGCTAGTCAATTCCATCTGCTCAAAGTGGTTCTGTTCAGCTGGCCTGCCTTTCATGCCCAGGGAGGGGGCTTGTCACCTCGTGACTGCTGTCAGCTTGTAGCAGGGACACATTTCCTTTGTTTAAAAATACTCTGTTCTAGAATTTTTTGATACACACCATTCACAATGCCGGGCGCTTTGATGTCCAGTCCATCTCTCCCTAGTGTAAACGGGCATGGCCTTTTTCTTTCAATGTCTATCATAAAAGGTCACTCACACCAGCCTGGCTGGCCACAGCGCCCCCAAACCCACCTCCAGGCAGATGCTATTCTTCTGGGGATTAATGGCTATAGTTAACCAGCCATGTGGTAGCAGTTATTACTTAGTTTCTCTGCTAGGGGCAAAGAACTCCATCTGTGAAACGCCCAGATCCTTGCAGAGCCCTGGCATGTCATTCTATAAAACAGCCTTAAAGACTCAGGAAGGGCTAGGACCTTTGAACACGGATCCGCTCACCTACAGCCACCCAGAATGAGATGGACATGCAAGAGGAGGCAGGAAGATGGAGGGAACAGAGAGGTTTCTCCCTCTCTGCTTTTCAGCTTTATCAAACCAGTCTGGCAGCTGATGTGCTGGACCTACAGCCCAGGAACTTAATGGCCATTTCATTTCAACGTTGTTATACATCCTGGGGCAATCTGTCCAGGGACTTGCGAGTTTAGGGTGTGAAGAGATGGCAGGGCCAGAGGAAGTTTGTCTTTTTTCTAGATGTGTCCCACCTACTGCTTTGTGTCTATGGTCCTGTGCCTTCTCCCCTTCCAGAGATCTGGCTGGTCCATAAACTTAAGATTTTGGCACCTCCTAACTGGACAAGGGAGGCAGGGAGTCTGGAACCTCTTCTTCACTGGGAAATGGAGATGATAGATCTTTCTCCCTTCCTCCCCCATGGACCACATGTAGCCCAGCCTGGCCTCACACTCGTCACTCTTCTGCTTCATAAGCCCTAGAATTAAAGGTACACAACACCTTGCCTGACTTGGGAGTGATTTTTTTTTGAAGTCATACAATTTACCAAAACAAAACAAAACAAAACAAAAAAACCCACATGCAAATCTGTACTCAGATGAAGGCCAGTGAAATGCTATCACACGCTATTCAGGGAGCTGGAAGCCTTTAGGAATATATGACCATGAAGAGTACTCACTTTTTACACTTATTTTGCTGTGTGATGCAGGGCAAGTCATTTACCTCTCTGAGAGCATGCTCATAGGGTACTCAAGGTCATTTCTTAATACCGACAGGAACTATGACAGTCATATACACATTTGTGCACGTGTGTACACACAATCATGCACACACACACACACACACACACACACACACACACACACTCCCCAAACCATAACACATGAATGCAAATATACCAGCACCTCATCACAAACCAGGGATGATTCTTGCTCATCATAAAATCTTCTAAATAAGCTGAATTCCTTCCTCTATTTCTCTACATCAGAGTTCAATTATCTTCTTCAAACATTTAAGCCCAAATGACCAGAATGAAATAAATAAGCCCAGAGCTTAAAACTTGAAGTAACATATCTTTCTTTAAATGAAATAAACACTTCCCCTCAGCCTGTCTTACCAGACAGTCACAATGCTGACCGATTATGTTTCTTCTCTAATGGCTGCTCCCCACTCACACCCCTCACAAGGTCACATGCCTACAGGCAGCTATTTCAGCTTTCAGACTAGAGTTTGCCTTGGGAAGGTTTTAGTTCCCTAAATTCTTAGTACACTTTTGTAAGATATTTCCTCTTGCAGGATTCAAATTCTTTCTTACTTCCAAGTCATGAACCTACTGACGGCACGCGCTAGGGCCAGGGTTCTGGACTGTATCATTTAGGCTTATGTACACTGGCCTTGGTGTTCTCTGCCAACACTCTGCCTCTCTGGCCACAAAAATGAGCCCCTGGAGAGGAAAGATGGAATGCACAGAGGCTTTGGTGTCAGTATGATAGGCATAAAGTCAAAAGAACTCTCCAGAGCATGGCTTAACATTTTCAGTGTGCACAAACAGTCACGAGAATGTAAAACATCACCAGTTCCTACTCACAGCAGCTGTAGGGACACCAGCCCGTCAAACAGGCCCTTGGGAATCTCTGCAATCTTGTTACCATAGAGCACCCTGGAAGAAAGCAAATGACAGCAATCAGCAGGACTTAAAGGAGGTGATCACCTCGGCCAGTCCCGGGGCAAGATCTCAGGTCACCCGCCTCCCTGATCTGCCACATCCATCCCATCTTCTTATCACGGAGACAGAGGCAGGCAGTTCATCCTGTGCTGGGGATGCCATCCTGGAGGTGAGGTATGACAGGCTCCATCTTGCTGCACTCCAGCCCAGCCCAGCCCATCACCCCCACAAGGAAGGAGCAGCCCTTTGTGGTACCTTCTGAGCTGCAAGCGTGACTCACCCCCCACAGTAAATAAGCAGTGTGGGAGGCCAGCCTGTGTCTTCAATGGGTATTGATCAGGCTGAGCCAGGCTATAGAATGTTTCCTTTTAATAGCCCACTGCATCCTAGGAATTCCTGAGCTGAGTTCTTTAATCACCCATCTAGACAGCAGGGCTACGGGTGTGCGGGGGCATCTCCAGATGGTGCAGGCATTGCTGAGTTGAGGCCCTGACTCAATGGGGAGGCAGGAGTTTTGCTGTCTCAGATGATGGCAGCTTCCACTCTCTATCTCCCTGCCCCACTCTCTTAGAGCTAAGCAGAAAGGAACTCAGATTTTTTTTTTCACTTCATCTCTCAGGCCCACAATGTCCCCCTACTATTTCTTGGCCTCGTGTTTGGTGACTGAAGAAGCCTGGGAAAGGAATATGGGTTTACCTTTCAAGCCCAGCACCTAGCAGGTCTGTAAACCTGGAACGGAGGCTCTCTGGGCCTCTCTCTGCTTCATCTCATGACAGACTCTGCTGTCCTTGGGGTCCAGCCTCCCCTTTGATCAGGAAACAGAGCTAGAGAGGGCTTGGTTTGTGTCTGTCAAAACCCCTTCTCAGGCCTAAGTTCACGGGCTATGCAAATTATTTAATTCCCAGTCCGATCTCGAATCTAGGCTGACGGTCATTTGAGGCGGCAAAATATTAGAAGGAATTAACAGTGAATGAGTGTGAAAGAGGCCCTCTCCCCCACCGACGCCCATTTCCAGGAGCCACTGAGAGAGTGCATTCTCCACCAGCCTGCGGGTGTGTTTCATTAATGCTTCAACAAATTAATGACTAAATAGAAGTCAGCATGATGGCGCAGGCTCACATTTGTAATTTATATTAATGTCCCACTGCTCACTGTGCCAAATGTAGTAATGCCACCGCCTGCTCGTCTCAATGGATGTCAGAGCTTCCAGAGTGGCAGGAGCTGCTGGGGGTGGGAGTAGGGGAGCTGGGGTGGGGTCCTCAGGCAGTCCATCACTCTTCAGCATGGAGCATCCTCCAACCGAGCGGTCAATCACCTGCCTATGCATCAGTCTCAAGGTGCCGGCCAGCAGATCTGTGTGGCTTCTCACCTGAGGCCTTGCCTTGATTACCTTCACTAGCCTTTCGTATCTGAGCCAGAACACCTCTCCTTCTGCAGAAGTCTCCCAAATGTTTTAGCTAAGATTTTCCACCATCTATTATCTTATTTTTCTCCTCCCTAGCACTTACCTTCATATTAGCTTACATTACTTACACATTTATTTAGGCTTAGTTTATTCTTATTACTTTATATGTATGGGTGCTTTGCCTGTGTGTATGTCTGTTCATCATGTGTGCACCTGGTGCCAGCAGAGGTCGGAAGAGGATGTCAGATCCCCTGCGACTGGAGTTTCAGTCAGTTGTGAGCTGCCATGTAGGTGCTGGGAATTGAACGCTCTAGAAGAGCAGCCAGTGCTCTTAACTGCTGAGCCAGCTCTCCAGCCCCTTCAGGCTTAGTTTTTATGTTCTTCCTTTAACTCTCCTGAATGTGATGATGTTACAGGGCATGCCCATGGCTGGGTCTCTAGAGTGGAGAAAGAGAAAGGTCTAGTATAATAAATGCCAGCTGAATGAATGTCCGAATGAATGAACAGGTGTGGGGTAAAGGCTCTCCATCCCTTTACCCTACACGGTCAGCTTCATGAGCCCTGGCGGCTTCTCTATTCAGTTCCTGGTCATATTCTTAATGCCTATAACTCTGCTCACTTACAGAGTTACCTGCTAAATGGAGGAATGGATAAACAAAAGTGGAGAGGTACTTCACTGAAAGCTTGGTATGCACCTCTGAGTTCACTATTGGTGTGCCAATTTCCTGTTTGGCAACCAGACTTTGGATTTCTTTGCCAGACAGGAATCATCCTGCTATCTTGAGACCATTCCCAAATGTCAGCTAAGGGAGCCAGACAAGGGGAATGGGAAGGTTAAGATGGGATCCTGATAGTAGGAGCCTCTCTGTCTCCTCTCCTCTGTGGCACTCATCACAATAAGCAGACACTAATCTCACACACGGCCCTGTCTTTGATATCCCAGCCAGATGTTCTGTTCGATAAATGAAACTAATTTACTCGGCAGGCAGCAGACACCAGCTGAATCAGGGACTTCCTGTCCTCGGCCCCTGCCCAGTGGGATGGGAGGATATGTATGTCTTGTTACCTGCATGCTCGTAAACTAGGCAAACAGGTTGTGAAGAGGCAAAACACGGATTGCATGCCTGTGAACACCCTCTTTATTGTCTGGGGTGTTGAAGGGAACAAGGTACTAGATAACACAGGTGAAACCATCACTATTTCTGATGCCACCTTACGCTGAGAGGGCTCCATCACAAGGACATCAGGAGTGAAATTCTAGACCGACATGCTGGCTCAGATCCTATCTCTTAGATTCATTAGTGTGTTTTTACAGAAGTGTTTTTCACTAATTTAACATGCTCTCTTTCTTCCCCCTTCCTCCCTACTCCCTCTCTGTGATGTATGTCAGTGAGTGTGTGTATAGGTACAGGTTGTGTGTGTGTGTGTGTGTGTGTGTGTGTGTATCTCACCTGTGTGTATGTGTGTGTGTGTCTCTCACCTGTGTGTGTGTGTGTGTGTGTGTGTGTCTCACCTGTGTGTATGTGTGTGTCTCACCTGTGTGTGTGTGTGTGTGTGTGTGTGTGTGTGTGTGTGTGTGTGTGGCTCACCTGTGTGTATGTGTGTGTGTGTATGTGTGTGTGTGTGTGGGTGTGGGTGTCTCACCTGTGTGTATGTGTGCAGGCCAGAAACTGGTGTCAGATATAATCCTCTACTGCTTTCCATTTTAGATTTTGAGACAGGGTCTCTCAGTGAACCTGAAGTGATGACCGGTGAGCTCCTGAGAGCCCGCTGTCTTTCCCCTCACTCCCAGGGCTGGCTTACAAGCTGTACACCACTGTGCCTTGCTTCTCTGTGGAGGCTAGGGATCCGGCCTCAGATCCTTACGATTGAGCAGCAGGGAGTATACTCACTGTTACCTCCCCAGCCCAGAGTCTTTGCTTCAGTCACTGTGTGCTAGGTACAGTTTGAGGTGCCAGGGTTCCAGATGGGAACAAAAACAGTTAAGGAGCTTAGATCCATGGCAGGTGACGCCACAGATTATGTTTTTAAACCCACAAGACTCCTCGAAGAGTACCTGGTATCAATCAGTGCCTGATAAATGCTGTCAATTATTGTTATTACTGTAATATGTCAATCATCCATATTAGGCAAGGCAGGACCACTGTCTCCATTTTGCCTGAGGAAACATGCAGAGAAGGCTCAAGGGACTGCCCCTGCCCTGAGTGAGCTGCTGAGGGGATGGGGGAAAAACACCACACTCTCTTAGCCTGGGAGTCTAGTGGCCCTTGGTGGGTGAGGCTTTGAATCTCACCACTGAACTAAAAAAAAGGAGGGGAGGCTTAAAAAATCCATGGAAGGGTCATGGGATGGGGTAGATCTTTTCTGAACACTAACTACGAGGTTGGAATAGCCTGAAAATCAGAAAAAAAGGAAATGCTGCCCTCCTCCACAAGGCCCCAGACTGTGGGAGGAGGGGCAGTGAGCCATGGCCTCCTCTCAGACATACATTACCATTCTCTCCACCTGATCTCCCTGTCTCCCGAGACAGCACTGGGCAACGTGGGGTGGAGGGGGGGGTGAGGTGGGGGGGGAGGGGGGGTGAGGTGAGAGTCAAGATGCATTCGAATTAGAAGCCGATAACTGGGAAAGCCGCTGGGCACTTAATCAATAAAAATAATGCATGTGAGTTGTAGAAATATTCCCCAAGATCAATTTCCCCTGAAGAAATATTTGTTTCTTTTACCAGATTGCCACAAGTGTGTAAGGGAACATAAAGCCTTGATAAACACCTCCTGAAAAATACGAACGTGCCTCCCACCCCAGCCCCACTTACAGCGATGTGAGTGATTTCAGGCCCTGGAAGGCATCTGGAGCTATGTCCGATATTTGATTCTTGCTGATGTCTCTGAAAACATTAATGGGAAAAGTCTGAGAACATGGCTCACAGGTGTGATAAGGCTCTTCCTGAAGTATGCACCCAGCAGTTCAGTCATTCAAAACTGGTACAGAGTAATTCATCAATCAAGCAGCTTATTCACAGCATAAGAGGCAATACCTAAGAACATGTCTCTTACTGCCTCAGAGTAAAGTATTCCTCTGTATGTCTTCTCGGGGTCTAAGGGATGCCCACTTGAGTCTTGCCTCAATAAAACAAACCAAAACCAAAACCAAAACCAAAACCCAAAACCAACTAACCAACTAAAACAAACAAACAACCCCCCCCTAAAAAAAAAGAACCCCAAACCAAAACCAATGTCAAGCCAGGGCCTTGGTCTCAGGTACCATTATTAAGTATTTAATGGTACAGACAGAGCACCATGGGCTCCACCCACCCAAAGGCCAGGCCAGGCTCCTTGATGCATCGCTTTCTTGTTTTGTACCCCAGTAGTGATTATGGAAAGCCCTGTGGCATTTCACCTCCCCAGTCATTGTTCATCTCTGACCTGAAGGAGGATAGATGAAGCATCCTCTTAGCTGTGTGATAGAAGCAAATCACAAGTCTCTCAAAGAATGCCTTTGAGACATGGATGTGTCGCTGGCTGGGAATGCTCCTCATTTGGGAACACGCCTAGGGAGGTGACACATCCCGAGTTTAAGAGGGCTGCTGTGGGTTAGAAGGATCTTCCAAACACAGTCAGTGCACATGGTGGCTAGCCTGGCCTCAGAGGTGCAGGTGCCATGGCTAGCCAGATTTCAAAGTTGCTGGTGCAATGGCCTGTCTAGTCTCCCAGATGCAGGGAGCCCTCTGCTGTATACTTTCAGCATCCCAGTGAGAACGCGGCCACAGGCTCTTGCTAACGGCCCTTGTGGAGGGAGATTTCTTCTCCTCAGAGTTATCAGCTCAGGGCTGGCCTTTGGGCTCCTGTCACTGGCAGGAGGGATGCACCAATTTCCTCCGACAAGAAACTTCTCCCACTCAACAAAATAAATCAATGGGTCCTTGCTTTTGTGTAGGAGAGGGAGGGCTGAGGTCTTCCCAGGCCAACAGGAGGAGACACATCTGAGAAGATTCGTAAATGATGGCTGCCAGTGGGGCCAGCCACCCAGCCGCACCAGCCTCTTAAGCTCACACAAAGGAATCTCTGTCCTGTCTCCCTCCTTCATCGAACAGCCTAGAAAAAGACCATTCAACAACTTCTGCCGAGACCTCTGCTCCCTTCTGTCCTCCTTCCAAAGCCTGTAAGTTGAAAGGTATTTCCCAGGTTAAGGCCCCTCCTGCACAGCTGTCTGGTTTATCCCTTTAGCTGGCGAGATCACCTCAAACAAATCCAGATTGTGTTCGCAAACTTGTCAGCTTACACTGGGTTTTTCTTTGGCGCTCCATTTTTGTATAAGGGTCTTAACAAGCAAATACCCTGGATTATCCTAATCTTGCTCACCCTCAGGGTGGCTGCCTAGAAAGCATTTTAGAACAGGGTCTGCTCACATTAGTGTGGAGGACCATTTTGGGTTTTCCCCCTCATTGTGGGATGTCCATTCACGGGGCTCAGACCTCTACCATACAGGAAGTCCCCCAGCCACTGGGAAAGATCCCTACCTCATCTGTGCGGGGGACAGATTAGGGTTTTAGTTCACAATGAGAACTTTGGGGCTCCACTCTCCTTGGGCTATATCATGAGGTGAGATAATCTTCTAGTTTGGAAGTGATGGATGATGGGAACCGGAAAAGCGATCGTTTGATGAGAATAGACACTGGTAGTCACTTAGGACTCCCCACCCCCTAATTTTTTTATTGTATACATTTATAAATTTGTAATGTGATGTTTGGGACTATGTGTTCACGATGAAATGGTTAAATCAAGCTGTTTAGTGCATTCAAACCCTAGGAACTTCTCTATTATTACTTGTAAGGACATTTAAAATCTACCTTCATAAATTTTCAAGTAAACAAAACACTGTTATTAACCAGAGCCAACATGGTATAGGATAGATACATCTTTTGAACATCCTCCTCTAGCCCAGCTGAGATTCTGTATCCTTGGACATCTCTCCAGTACCACTCCATCTCCACCATGGCCCCTGGAGTGTCGTCCTACCCGTTGCTTCTCTGGGTTGGAAATTTCGATTCGTGTATATGATGGTTTGTCTCCACTGTCAACTTGACTGGATTTGGTAATCACCTAGGAGATATACCTCTGGTTGTGTCTATGAGGCTATTTCAAGAGAGGATTAACTGAGATGGAAAAAATGGACTCAATGTGAGTGGCACCCTTCAATGGGCTGGAGTCCCTGACTAAATAAAAAGGGGAAAAGGGAAAAGCCTGCTGAGGACCAGCATTTGTCTCTCCCTGCCTCATGATGACTAACTCAAACAGCCATCGTATGCCATCACTTTTATGGATTTCCTACCATGATGGGCTATATGCCTTTTTCCCATCACTTTTATGGATTTCCTACCATGATGGGCTATATGCCTTTTTCCCATCACTTTTATGGCTTTCCTTCCATGATGGGCTATATGCATTTTAATGAAAAAAAAAAAAAAGACATATGGGTGTTTTGTCTGCATGTATGTCTGTGTACCATGTATGTGCAGAGGTAAGAAGAGGGTGTCAGATTCCCTGGAACTGTAGTTACAGATGGCTTCCGGTCATGTGGGTGCTGGGAATCTAACCAGGACCTCTGGAAGAAAAGCCAGTGTTCTTAACTGCTGAGCCATTTCTCCAGCCCCTGTATCCTTTGAAACTGGGCGCCAGAATGAACCCCTCTGCCTTCAAGCTGTTTAGTCACAGAAGAGAAAAAGGTAACCAAAGCGGTCTCTAAGTGGGACGATGTGGATCTCTAAGTGAGACTATATGGCATATTTAAAGACTGCAGGAAGAAACAACCAACCCGAGAGGTTAAGGACTTGGAGCTGTTAAGGCCTTGACACAGGCATTTGGGTAGTGAGTGGACATCTTTACCTCTGGACCTTCAGCTCAAGGCTGTTCCTGATGTCACTAAGCTGGACACAGTAGACAGTCTTGGTCAGGGCTCGAACCCCAGAGTCACTTGATTTGTTAAGGCAGGAGTTCACGGCACCAGACAACATACATCCATGTATTTACTAAATCTGTAAGAAGTGTGCACGCAGGAGACCCCTCGGTCATACTATGTTTGTTTCAGAGTCCAGTCATGCTGAGACCCACTCAGTCCTCTGCAGCTATAAACTGAATGACTAAGAGAGACCGGCTTTTCCAGGCTGGAGCAGAAACTTCAGTACATAGAAGGGATAAGCAAAGAATAAAAAAAATTAAGAGACTAGGAAATCTTACAACCTGTGGAAGATTTGTTCTAACTCTGTGCATGCAAATGAAAAGAATTGGTTTGGCTTTGAGACATGGACTGGCTATATTGCTCAGGTTGGCCTCAAACTCTCTACCCATAATGCCTCAACTCCCAAGTTGGGATTATACCTGAACCACCACATCTGGCTTCAAAGAACTCTTATAATGCCATTCTAGCAGAAGAGCACAGGCTTGCCCTCAGTGTTAGGGCTGTCCACAAGTCAACTCTATAAAACCAGGAAAACTGTCTCGAGGATCCCATCTCTTATTGATACGGGTTTTCAACTGGCAGCATTTATTTTAATACTGTGGTGACCATTAGAAATAGGTAAGAGTAGAGCCAATGATTCATGGATAATTCTATTTTTTAGAGAGAAACTAGAATGTGTTCAGTCACAGTCAAGAGAGGAATTTCCTCCTGTTAAATATTATGTATAAACTATTCATGGTCACCTAGGAGGAAATCATGATTAGAGTCTAAAATCCATTCACATCTGAGACTTATCCGAGCCTACACCATTAAACAATAGTCTATATTTTTGAAATTCTATTAGTCAAAAAAGTTTAAGTGATTTCTTTTTCTGCCTTCCACCCCTTTGTGGGGCATCATAATAAATACCCGTAGCATCAGAAGTAATCAAAAATTAAATTCACTCTCCAGATCGTGACTGATAAGGTCTTATGAATTTTGAATGTGCCCATCGTGACAACTCCAATAGGATGGAGAAGGACAGTAAAACACAGCTAAGCTCTAAATTACCTGGACTTCACAAAAAATTAGAACAGTAACTTCAATCATGCAGGAGCTATAGGTTGGAGGCAGTCACTGAACTCGTCATTTTTCACCAAAATTACTATCTGGGTGCATAATCAAGCTGGGCTTTAAAAATGAATTTGGGGGATGCATGGAGAGTGAGCTGGAGAAGCAGGGCACCAAGAGATGAATGACCCAAGATTTTAAATATTAAGGCCTATATTTATACAGCTCTTCCAGAAAGGATGCTGCCGAAGAGAGGGAAGGAGCCTGTGCTTTGGAATTGCACTAGGAGAAAATCTTGTTTGCTTTGGCTTTCCAGGGAGATGGGAAGTTGGCTTCCTGAGATTGGAGGGTAAGCCTACTAATGCCACTGTTTCTTGGGCATATTTATTTTTAACATGAAAGGACTCAGTAGACCTGGTTGATATGGGCTCATCCCACTCAAGGGAAATCAATGAACAGACCTGGTATGCAAGAGAAAACAGGATGGAGTCCACGCATATTTTTCATTCTCCAGTGGAATGAAAACAGCACACTGAATACCAGGTTAGGCTAACAGTTTCCTCACATGGAAAGGGAAAGGGGTCTCCCTTTAGAATCTTTTTAAAGGAAAAAAATTATGTATTTACTTGTATTTTATGCCTGCATGTATGTGTGGTGTGAGGGTGTTGGGTCCCCTGGAACGGAGTTATAGACAGTTGTAAACTTTCATGTGGGTGCTGGGAATTGAACCTGGGTCCTCTGGAAGAGCAGCCAGTGCTCTTAACCACTGAGTCATCTCTCCAGCCCCTCTCTAATCATCTAATCTAATCTAATCTAATTTATCTAATCTAATCTCTGTGATGGGTCATTTCTGAATCCCATTTTTGTCTCTTCAAATACTTCAGTGCTGAGTAACTCAGAGATAAGGTTTAAGGTCATCATGTGACCAATATTGTCCCCCATGGCAGGGATGATGCATGTGTGCAGTCTCAGACTGCTGTGGTAGGGAGGCTATATCATGCTGACATCACCAGCATGATGTAATGGTGGATGGGGTACCAGTAACTATGGTTCTGAGGATGTGGGTTTTAACCATGGTCAATTCATATGACTACAGTCTTAAACCATGTGCTCATATGTTGGGCATAACTTCCAGGGCTAACATATGTCACTTAGAAGGGAAAGCTTTTACTGTGGTCTCAAGTGCTCACGTGACCTACCCTTTACCTGTACTTCCCAACAATCCCTACCCCCAACCCTTCCTTGCTTACTCCTCTTCATTGGCTATGAACTACCATGCATGATTTCCATGCCTTCCATTTGCCCTGACTGTTGCCTAGGACAGCTTACCAATTTCTGATACTTAATTCCTTATTTGTTTTGTGCTCTCTCAACTGTAGTGGAGCCTCCATGAATGTAACTTTTCATTTTTGTTGATGGCTCCATCCAGACTGGCATGTTGCAGACATTCATTTAAGTATTAATAGTATGAGTGCATGCCTGTTTATAGGAATGTGAATGATGGTAGTACAAGAAGAGGTGAAGCCACTATCACATTGCTGTTGATACCATCAAAGCCAAGGGCATTAAAGTTGGCCAATATGGCTCTGGGGGTGGGGCAGCTCACCTGCTTCTCTCATAAGGATAATCACTTTTTTTCTGGTCAGAGAGGCTCTTAGCTCTACATGCTGAAACTCACAAACCTTACCAAGTGTCTGTAACATTTCCTCACAATCTCAGGAGACCAGCCTAGACCTGTGTGAGAAGAGTGGATGTGATCTATCTATCAGGTAGAATGCCTACTACACACTGTAAAGCCCTCTACCCATCCACCCTCCCATGGAAACATTCTGATAATGTCTTCCCAAGGGAAACTCACATTCGCTTCAGTTTCTTGTACTGGGTGAAGGCTCCTGCAGGAATGGATTTGATGGAGTTCTGTTCTAGGCGTCTGGAGAAGAGAACAGAGAACAGTCAATTAACCAACCACTTCTCACCAAGGGACCACTGAGGGGTTACTGTATTCTCTGGCCTTGAGGACAGGATGGTGTCTCTTAGCAAAAAGCACAAGGGCACAAGGCCGGTGTCCTGGTTGTGGGAGACAGGACAAACACTGCAATAGCCACAGTGTTCAACTGTTGGCCTACAGAGCCTCATCCAAGGGTCCAAGAGCTGTCGGAGGAAGCTGGAAAGAGGAATCAGGGACTTTGGTGCTTGACTATTAGCAGCTGCCTTTGGAGGCAATTGTGCTCTTCAGAGAATGCTGTAGGAATCAACCAAGCAATGTGTTGAAAAATTCAATGTCACAAAGAGAAGGAAGAAAGAGACAGACCACGGGACCACTGTGTTTCCCTGCCATGGAAGCGTGTTGCTATTTAGTTGACATCTCAACCGCAGAGCTAATGGCAGAACTGTCAGCGGCTGACTTCACTGTGGCACTTTTAATATTTGGGTGAAACAGCCTTAACGTCTTTAGGCTTTCAGCATGACATTCTTCAGACTGGCTCCTCGAGAGCCTGCAAGCCTCAGGGACCAGGCTGGACTCTTAAGATGCTGCTGGAATGTGTGCCATATACGTCATATGAATTTTCTCAAATGCTCTTACTCTTAGGACTCGGAAAAATAAGAGATGCTGCAGGTCCAAAGCCCAGAACTTACTGGGAGGAGAAGGGGCCATGGGGAGTAAGTGAGCCTTTCCAGTCTTATTATTTCATCTCTCAAATGCCTTCCCACCGCTAAGAACTGGTGTAGTGAGAAACAGGCATGAGCGGCAGGTGGGACGCTCTATTACAGATGATAAATGACACCCGAGCCCAGGCTGAGGACTCAGTACCTCATCCCCATCCATCTCCCTTCTCCCCAAGGTGCAGATCTTTTCATCAGCTCCTCATTTGGCATGGCTGCTCCCCAAACCCTCAGCTGGGAAGACGAAGACACACACACACACACACACACACACACACACACACACACACAGAGAGAGAGAGAGAGAGAGAGAGAGAGAGAGAGAGAGAGAGAGAGAGAGAGAGAGAGAGAATGAATATGTTTGGAAGGTGGTGTGTGGGGTGCCGGAGGAAGAGAGGGGAGGGACCAGTTCCCTCAGCGCCTATGTCTAGTGGATGCACACTTCTGGCAAGGCGGATCCATTCATCTTGAAGAGTAATCCTCACTGCAGAGTGGGGGAGACAGTCGTATTAATTTGTGCCTCCACGATCTCATCTTCATTGGGGGAACAGAGTATTTGTTACTGGAACCGCTAATGGAGCAGTTTGCCAGCAATTTTCCCATTTCAAACAACATCTCAGCTGCTAATGTGGAATGGTTTGTCAGGCCTACCCATAACACAGACAAATCACTCTCTAGGCAAAGGGAAGGGGGAATGAGCAGGAGCCCAAAGAGGAAGGGCGGGTGAGAGGAGAGGGAGCATCAGGACAGATCATTCTTGGCTGCTGGATGAACACGGTTTACAAATGAGACTGCCACGGTCTGTTAGCAATGTCTTTGTGCCCTGCTGGAGGGGGTGGGGAGGCCACTTTCCTGGGACTGCAGTCAGAGGCAGGTTGGACAGGGGCCTTGTTGGCTGACTGGCTGCTGGTGAGTCACCAAAGCTTGCTAGAGGGACTTGGAGACCATGGGCTACTGGATACAGCCACCCACAGAGGCCGTCCTGACAGAATTTCCAAGGACGTTCTCATTTTCCAACTGAGTAGAGAGTTCAGCAGCGATTTCTCAGCCAGGGCTACAGCTCTGCAGATCTCTGCGGCAACGCAAGCTCTCCAGGCATCGTGTGAGTCACTTGCCACTCAGGAAAGGGATTCCATGGTTTGCTGCCTTTGGAGAAAAGCATTGTCTACAAGGATGGTGACCCTTTTCCTTTTTGACAGGGGAATTCATGGCTCCTTGCTGTAGCTAGAAGCCTGTGTGTGTAAAGCAACTTTGGGTACAAGTTCTGTTATCTATCTGTACATTTATAACCAACCAGCCTCCACTTTGGCAAGTACTTGGCACGAGACCTCAAGGACTTTTAAGAGAGGCTGTTGACAGAGTTGAATCCAAGACAGCCCATCACAGAACTGAATTTCACTGCTACCATATAATCAAGAGAAACATCATTTATGGACTTGTGTTGTTTATGTCTATTATTTCAGCTGTACTGGCCCATTTGCAGACAAAAGAAACCTCGAGGGATCAAATAGCTTGTCAAAAAGAACAAAGCTAGTTAGCGGTGGAATTGATGAGTCTTATTTCTATCCTTTGGTCACATTTCTTGTCCCTATTTACGAAAATGGGTAAACAGAGGCTTTCTCAAAGTCACCAGAAAGTCTGAGGCCTTAAGACCCCACTGACATCACAGATATAGATTTTCAGTAGATAAGGAACCTCTCAGAGCTGAGGAATGAGGGACAGAGACGTAAATACTGTCCAGCTCTCTGGATCCATGGGCTCCATGGATTCAACCAACTGTGCTTAAAAAAAAAAAAAATTCATAAGAAGGCATCTACTTCAACATGGATAGAGTTTCTTGCCATTATTTCCTAAACAAAGCAGTCTACTTACACAGTACTGACACTGTTAGGTACTATGAGTGGTTAAGAGGACTTCCAGGGTACAGGAGGACGTTCATAGGTTATACCCATTTTATATAATGGATTTGAGCATCTGAGGATTAGGAGTTTTGTGGGGTTCCTGAAAGCACCCCACCCATGCATATATAATATGCATATGGAGTACAAGGGAGTGAGGCTTGTCCAATAGGCAAAGAACTCCAAGCTTAATCTATTAAACCTGGTGGAGACCTTGGCTTGTATCCTGCAATCCTCAGATTTTCTTACTCTAGAGATGGGCTTTAGCTGTATTTCTCAGCCTCCCATTGGACCCTTCATGGAGTGTCAAAGGCATGACATGCTCAGGAGGCAGTGAGACTGCTTTGGTGGTGGTGATGGTGTAGTTGTGAACTGCCCATGTCCCTAAGTAAAAAAGCCAAGAGAAAAGACAGTAACATTAAGAACTAACAAGTGTATAGAGGTCAGTCACTGCGCTTTGAGTCTTATATGGCATGTCAAACTTAATATTTACACACCTGTGAGGTGTAGCTATAAGTTCTTACCACCTCCCTTCTCTCACTCCCTTCTTTTGCGACACAATCCCCTTACATCTAGCCCAGGCAGAAACAGAATGTATGCTCTTCCTGCTGTAGCCTCTAGAGTACTAGGATTACAGGCATGCACCACCATGCCGCAATTCCCTAACCCTACTTTAATCATGAGAGTGCTGAGCTGCAGAGAGGCAAAGACACTGGGCAATGTTAGGAGAAGCTAGAGCGGGCTTTCAATTCAAGTTCATCTGATTCCAAAGCCCTGACTCTCAACCACCGGGTTTCATAGAACCGTCATTCTGGTTCCCGCCGGCTCATCCGCAGGGAAAATGGCCCTCCTGTCAGGGGAATGGGAGGGTGCAACGTGTACATGTGAATGTACACGGGCACACAGTCTCACAGAGCAAGGACCTTGAGGTGGTTGAACATGTCACCCGTCCTGCAGCTTGGAACAAGGAGGCAATGATCTAGTCTCCCAATGAATACGCATCATTGTAAAGGACAAGAAGCCCAAGCATTAGGAAAATCTGTCACATTTCAGGCAAGTCTGAAGCCAGCAGCTGTTTTAGGACTCTCGTAACTGGCACATGTGTCTTGCTTTGTCTGGCAAACATTCTTCAGGCTGCAAACAGATTTAATAGAGCTAGCATAAAAACAAACATACAAATCAAACATCCAAACATCTTCTTGCACCAGCAAAAACAATGGGAACATCTGATGGGGGTTTCAGCCATTTGTTCGCACTGTATTGATTTGTCCTAGTTCCTCAGGTGCTCCCTTAATGATGTGTCATTTGCAAACATGCGACTGAACACGATATATTTCTGGCAAGACGTAAGTCACCATGAGGGCAGAAAGAATGCAGGGCTATGTCCAGTATGGGGGTGCGCCTATCAGTCACCCCATAAAGGAGATCCTGGGGCTATGTTAGATGCTGGCAACGATGATAGGATGATGAACATCTAGCATTTATCAAGGGCTTCTGAATGTCAGACAGGGTGCCCTTCATACACTGGCTCACCTATTCTTTTCTACAGAGAGACGAAGCATGCAGTACTGTCCATGCAGGAGTGGCCCAAGAGGTCATTTTGCCTAAGATCATGAATGGAAGCCAGACTGCTGTGACCCAAGTACCTGGCTCCTTAACTCTAGGCTCTACTATCTCAGGGTTGGGAAATAAAGAAAGTGTATTCTTCCAGTCCTTGCCAGTTAAGGAGTTTCTTAATTGCCACTGCTCTTAGTTTCCTCTGACTCAATAACTCCCCCACTCCTCTCTCTCTCTCTCTCACACACACCTGTTATATGTGCATGTGCATTTGGAGGTTGGTGTTGGGTCTCTTCCTCCATCGACCCCCACCTTTATTACTGGACCTGAAGCTCAATTCAACTAGGCTGACTGGTTAATGAACTCCAGGGATCTGCCAATTTTGGCTGCTCTCCAAGGCTGAACTATAGGCACAGACTGCCATGCCCCATGCCCTACTTTTTATGTGGCTTGTGAGGATTTGAACTCGGATCCTCATGCTTGAGCAGCAGGCACTTTATGGACTGAGTCATGTTCTGAGTGCTCTGACTTGGGAATGCTTGTTAGGATATCCATGGAGACCCTGAGGAAGGAAGGAAATCCCACGTTTCCCAAGCCATCCTGAGATATCCGCTGGAGACCATACAAGAACTCAGAGTTCAGAAGTTCAGTTCTTGATACTTGATTATGTCTAGAATAGGGCTGAAGAGAATCCCTTTCAAGGTGTACCCTGAGCCCAGACTAGGCAGTCCCCTTCATTACTTCTGGTCTTAGTAGTGAGGTGTAGTCTCCTCCACTTAATTCATATGTTGGGTCTATAGCGAAGATGAGGAATGTGGGCAAATCTGACATATGCCCTCTCTAATGGACTGTCTGCAGAACACCTGGCATTGCCTATGGGACACAGAGGTAGGTGCAGGCACAGTGCCAGACTTGCTATCCTTATGAGGTGTGTGTGTGTGTGTGTGTGTGTGTGTGTGTGTGTGTGTGTGTGTACAGATGCCCCTGGAGGACATTCTTTAATCTTAAGAAAAAAATGGACAGTGTAGGAATTTGAGACTAAATCATGCTATCACGTCACATGTGAACAGGGTTTTGCTTTTCACATTCCATTTTTAGTGACTTCCAAACACCGCTAACCTTCCAGGTTACACTACTTAATCCTCATAGGAAGTCTTTAGGGAGTTATGGTAACCTGCACTTACCAAAATGGGCTCCCGAATCAGACATGAGATGTTAAACGACGTGCCTGAAGTCAGAGTCAAAAGCAGGATTCAAGTGAAAGACTGCTGACCCCAAGGCTCTGAACCATCCTGTGTCCCGTCACTTTCTTTGTATTGCCAGCATCTGCTCCCATCCCCATCCCCTATCTCCACCCTCACCCAGGCCAGCACCTCAGAAATCTGGTGCTTTTAAACATTGAAGTATCCAAGATGTCTGATTGCTAGTGTTCTGGCTGTCTGTTTGTTTGTTTGGTCATATTTTTTTAAACTACACAACTTTTGTAAGCTCCAAGTCTAGCTAAGCCAGTGTCTCCGGATGTCAGCTGACTATGAGGTTGATGTTGGGGCATGCGTTCCTTCCAGATGTCCACTTACAGCTTTCCACGGAAGCCCATCTACAGCCCATCCCCCCATCAAGTCAGTTTTCCTTCCACGGCAAAGGACACAAGACACTGGAAGACACCACACAGGGATTCAGAGCGGAAGAGACGGAACTGAGAATCAGAAGGAACTCTTCACACAGATGGTCCCTCTAGAGCATTTGAAGGCCCAGGAGGGAGTCTGCAGACCAAGAACACAAGTGTGCAGGTCTCCGGTTCTTCCTTGAATCTTTCCCAGCTGGAGGCTGGAGCCAGTTCAGAGAAACACCAGGGAGCTACGTGAACAGTGCCCTTGATGGAAGCCGAGTTTCGAGGAAAATCTACAGCAAACCCTCACTATGGGTTTTCTGGAAGAAAGCTATTTTTAGAGAAATTGGCTCTGGCATGCGAGGAGACCAGCACACACTTCTCTGAAAAAAAAAAAAAAAATCTAAGAGAGACTGCCAGGTTGCTTTGCATGAGAGATAGGAACTCCTTCCAAATGTTGGGAGCGTGGACCATTTCCCAAGGTTAAGATGATTTAAAAGAATCTGTGATGGCTATGGACTGAGAAAAGGAAGTGGGGAGTCTGGCACCATGCCAAGCATTCCTAAGTGGGGAGATATGAATCTGGATTATAGGTGGCCATGGGCAAGAGGTAGAATTCTTGACATTAAAGAGAAGGCCAAGTTCCGACGCAGTCTGGGCTGATAAATCAAATGCACCTTTTCTGCTGAGGTGCATCCTGCCGTTTCAACTCTGCTCCTCTTTCCTCTCTCATTACTCACCTCCTGGTGTCCTATCACCGCTACAAGGACATACTCTAGCTGCCTCAGAGACTTTGGGCTAACACACGGGTCCCCAAGCCCGGGCACCGCTGGTGTTCTCTACCACACATTCTCTCTTACACATCACCATTAAACTACTCCCCTGAACCACAGGGACTTAATCCATCTGCTTTGGTCTCTCAGCTTTGTTTCATCACAGAGGAGAACGAGGCAAGCGCAGCGAGAGAAGTCCTGTGTGATCCATCTGGTAGACGGTGGGTGCCCAATAAGCAGGGGCAACCTTATTACCATGTCTGCATATATTTGCATGAAGATGAGCTACTCTCAAGTTCAAGTCACACCGTATGTGGCTAGCCTCCATCTACAATCAATCCTCCTGCCCATAACTCTTAAAAGAACCGACTGTCTTCATGGAGGGCCCTGTTCAGGAGGTGCCTCCTAGGATACACCTTTGGACTCTTGTCGCCACAAAGAATGAAAGTGGCGTTGGGCGTTGGTGGCGCACGCCTTTAATCCCAGCACTCGGGAGGCAGAGGCAGGCGGATCTTTGTGAGTTCGAGGCCAGCCTGGGCTACCAAGAGAGTTCCAGTAAAGGCGCAAAGCTACACAGAGAAACCCTGTCTCAAAAAAAACAAAACAACAAAACAAAGCAAAACAAAAAACCAGAATGAAAGTGGCAGTAATACCTCAGTAGCTATGGTTGGGAACAATGATTATTGTTAACAGTATATCTTCTATGCCGGACACAATGCCAAGCATCTTGCAGTACGTGCCATTTATGAAGCACTGAGGAAGTACCATCAGCCTCTGCAGTTCCCAGATGAGAGAAGGAAGACTCAGAAAAATTATTTGCCAGTGGCTACGAGGCAAGGCCAGAGGTGGCATGGGGGTCTGCTGGAGCACACCACCTTTACCTCCACATAGTTGTGGTGGGGTCTGCTGGAGCATACTTCATAACCACCATGTGGTTGCTGTTCATCTTTGGAAACACCCTACCTAGGCTGTCCATTCCTGGACTTTCTGATCTTATAAACTAGGTCATTGCTTATTTTTTATAATTATCCAGAAAAGGCAATCTATATGTATGCATATTATATAATGCATACACATATTCTGTCTGCAGTGATAACAGTAAAAAGAAGGAAGTCTGGAAGTTTTAAGGATGTTGCTTTAAAATGACATTTTTGCTCAATTAAAAAAAAAACTATCACATTGTTCTTTGCTTTATCCCTTTAACTTATAGTGGTTGAAATCTCAGGAATCATCTCATATTAACATCCTAGTTTGTCAACGTTGGTTTTAATAGTCAGTGTCCAGATGAGAATCCAGTCACCCGGGTGTGATCTGGCCAGTATAAGGTACACCTGCAGTTTTGAACTTCTGGAAACCTGAGCTGACCTGTGAGGTCCACATTTGGGGACATATGGGAAGCTGGAAAGGAAGGGAGACGGACTGGGATGGGGCAGCATCCCTGGATACAGCCTAATAGTTTAACTTGGCCCCTTCCTTCAGTCTGTGAGCAAGCATCTTGGCCAAGAGGAAGGTCTCTGGGTGCCAAAGAACAAGATAGAAAACTTGGCAGGTAGAAGGGGAGAAGAATGGAAGAAGTCTGGGGCAAGCCATGGGAATCTGCAAGGATGTGAGGGCAGGCAGGTGTTCTCACCAGGACACCCACCTTGAGAGGGCCAAAGTCCCACCTGACATGGGCCTCTGAGAAAGAAAAGCACAGTTAACGAGGCAGACGAAGACGTGGCAGTGAGATAGATGTGGGGAAGTCATGGGGCTGGGAGAAAAAGGAAAATGAGCCAAGAAGGGAGCCAATGATGACGAGAAAAGCAGAAAGGGATGGACAAGAAGAGGAGAGGTGGGCCAGGGCTCTGCACACTCCAGTAGAGGGCGCTCTCCAGCTCTAGGGCACAGTGGTGTGGACAGCTATGGCGGCGATCCATGACTGACCCTCGGCTGGAAGGCACTTGCACAACAGCCTCACAGAGCGTGGAAAGCACTCACCAGCTTGTGCCCGCAGTAAGTGGGATGGGCAAACCTGTGCCCTCTGAGGCTGGGGCAGAGAATCGAGGAAGAGATGGTGAGGGAGACGGAAGAAAAGCAAGCCAGGACTCCACACTGGGAGACACTCGCTTCTTCCTATCTCAACCAGGGTGCAACCAAAGCCCTTAACCCGCCCCATGGTCTGGTCCCCGTTTCACCTCTGACCTTAGTTCCTGCTACCTCCAGCCTGGTTTCCTCCACTTCAGTCACAATGGCCTCCTGGTGTGCCAGACACACTTGCACCCCAGGGCCTTGGCACACAACACTCCCCCACCTCTACTCATCTGACTCCAGAGATCAATCCTGTTACCCCTTTTGTTTGCTTTAGCTCCTTTCCTGGCTTCATTTTTTTTTTTTCTCCACGTACCAGCCACTTTGGGACCTGACTTATTATTTGATCTCTCTAGAACATACAGGCCACAGCAGCAGACACCCTGTCTACACTGTGTGTTGCTGCCCCACAGACACACAAACTGCCGCACAGACACCCAGAAGAAGTGGTGAGTGGACCGGGTATCGGAATGAGTTGAGAACAGAGGTGTATGACCAGGGGAGGTGGAGGCAAAGACAGAGCAGGAGGGGGTGGTTATGCAGCTGAGGGGCCAGGGAATTTATGACTTTCATTTTGAGGGATTTCATCCCATGTTGTTTGGAGGCTCCCTCCATTGAGTGCTAATGGGAAAGACAGGAAAAGACACAACTGTGACCCTTTAAGAGCTGGCTTGAGGTCAGCGCTGACCGATGCCCTACTCATCTTAGAATGAGACAACAGCCATTTTCTAATTCACGAGGGAAGATGACCAAGGCTGAGCCATGAGGATACGTCCGACTCCAGAGTCTCCCATTTGTACACATGCACAAACACACACAATCTTGTCTCGTTACCCGAAGAGCTAAAGGACAAAAGTCTCATAGGAGTGACAAAGAGCCATGGAACCACTTCAGTGTTTTCCTTCCTCTGATACTGCCACCACTGTGTAGTCCCCTTGTCCCTGTACAGAGGCCTTCACTGAGTGCTCACATACAGTATTTCATCTTGTTTTCACTAAGATCCACTGGAATTAATACTACAATTATCAGGTTATCACTGGTGAGAAAACCAAAGAAAACATGGAGAACTAGTTTACCAAATGTCAGACAGACAGACAGGATACAGGAGATCCAGGGTACAGAATCCATCTGACCCCAGGCAGGGATTGACAGCTTGCTGAGGAGGACCAGGCAGAATACATTTTAGACGATGTGCACCTTGTAATCTTTGGTCATAACTATTTATTGCATACTGCCCCATGGGGCCAGCCAAAGACAGTATAAACAAACAGGGAAGCATGTGTCCCAATAAAAACTTTATTTGTAACATAGATGTTAGGTGTACCTCCTATAGGCTGTAGGTTGATGACACTATTCTTGAGTCTATGTTCTTGACCACTGAGTCATTATACTGATGAAAACCTAGAAGCCTAGAGAAGAGGTTCCTGGGAGTTTTTAATGGCCACAGTTCACAGCCCAGCATTCTGGGAGTCGACTGAGGGACTGCCTGAGTCAGAGAGGTGAGCTAACTAGGGATAGAGGAATGGCAAATGGGTACTTACATTTCTACAATGCCCTCTGGCAGGTTGGCAGGGATCTCTGTCAGTCCCTTCCCTCGGCAGTCCACGATGTTATTACTGCATGTGCAAGCAGAAGGACAGGACAGGGAGTTGGCATTGCAGGATGGAGCCTCGGAGTGGGGACCTGTGAAGCCAGAATGTAATGGTCAACTCATGTCAGTGTTAGAAGCCTCCTGGCATTGAGCCTCCTGATCAGCTTCCCCAGCATGCAGCTTTTGTGATAAGCAATCTGGTGAATTACCATCAGTGGACACAAGAGAGGTTCTGGCCTTGACCCCACTGTGTGTGGGTCATCTCACCTGCTTTATTATCCCATCATCCTGCTGCTTCTACAGAAAGAGGCATTCCGAGCATGCACCACATATGGAACTATGCCATCAGAATCTGAAGGGCACACACAACGACCACTTTCTCTGTGTGCCCAGCATCTGAACGATTCCTTGGAGTTTTTGTTTACAGCTGGTGGCAGGATGCTGATGGCAGACACCACTTCCATTCTAGGGCTGAAAGTCACTGGTGTCACAACCAAGTAGGAGGCTAAAATGTGGCAGAATTTCTCCCACTGCAGCATTGATCTTGTCAAAATATCAGTATATTGACCAGAAGTGACACCCAAGCCATATCCAAGTGGCTTTTGTGTCCAGGGGAGAGTCAAATTAAATTTACTAGATAAGAGGTGAGTAAGACACTACATATTTTGGAATCAGCTTTTCACTGTTTGAGAATCAGTGTACATTTAAATGTGATTAAAAGCCCAAGTAAATGGTATCTCAGGAGTTTAGTTTGAAGACAAAACATAGATTTTGCTACTAACTCAATTCAGGATTCAAAGACTCCTCAAGAACCCCATGACTTCCTTTGGTTGTCAGGTCAAGCCCTAAATGCAAGACACACACTGAAATGTAAGGACACTGGCAAAATTCTCCTGCTTTGATTGCCACCTTCCACTGAGGTAAGAATCTCAACTACGTGGTTTGTTTTTTACATGTGGACCTGGCTCAGTGGCATCCTCAGTCCTTAGCCTGTGGTCTTGGGATGGAGCCATCAACTAGCATCTCAATGTCTTTCCGCATCTCCTGCTGAGCGAAGCAAGCTCAGATAAACTCTGCATCTTGCCTCACTGCTCAGACATGGAAGCTCAGGCTTGGCACTTTTGGACACAGATTAAATAGGAAAGATGGGGGAAAATCTGCAGGGGGAAAAAGACTTTTGGTTTGGCCTGTGTTCACTGGAGAAACTGAATCCTGCGTGAGGCCTGCGTCTTGTTAAAGGGGTTGAATGAAACGATGAGCTGAGCCCGGGGCAAGTCCTCTTCTGCACACCAAGGTTCTAAGTGGAGAATTCCATACCTCACACCCAGGAGGGTCCAGGGCCTCCTTTCTGTAGAAGCCCAAATTGTGCCTAGAGCTCAACCTAGAATGTTCTTCTTCCCGGAAATGCCCACCCAATGACCCAAGATTCCTACTGCCCTATACCTCATACCAGTACACAAAACCATAAATATTTAAAGACAGCATCTTAACCAAGATGCTTGACAAAACATGTAGACAACAAGAACTTCAGAGACACCAGTGGCACACTAGAGGACCCCAAAGGGACCACGGAACACGTCATACAGCTGGTGACTTATACCCAAACTCAAACATGCTCTTAGAGAGGAGGGAATCCAGCTTTACTGCAAAGCAAGAGAAGTTGTTCTGTTTCTGAGAAAGAGGCAAAGCAGGAAGCCAGCGTGGAGGAGCCTGGGGTCAGGAGCCAGCAGGTGTGTGGCTGCGACTAGCAGCTGTGGAGTACCACAGACCAGGCTTGGATCGCAGTCCTCTTACTTCATTCGTGCTTCTTTGTGCCTCAGTTTCCCTCACCTGGAAAATGGCGGGGGTGGGGGGAATCGCTGTACCTAACCTGGAGTATGGCTTTGCTGTGAAGCAGAGGCAGCTGGTGGATAAAGACCGTTTAGAAGGATGCCTGGCAGGGGCCACTCTTGGGTCTTTTCTCCCTCCAACTGTCGGAGTTCCTGGACAATCGGCAGAGCTGAGCTTTCCCGCTCCCATCTCCGCAGATGAGCACGAATTCTGAGGTCCTCAGTGGGGCTGCTAAGCCGCCTGACCTTCAGAACAATGGAATGCTGCAGGTGTGGGACACCTCGAGGTGTGTTTTATTCTCACTTCTTCCTGCAAACGTACCGTGGGTCCAGCATGGAGGGACCCATCCTATCACCCTTATTAGTACAAGGAAGCCGGGAACAGCTGGCCTTGGATGCCAGGGTTTTTGAAGTGTAGATGACTTTCCCCAAGGAAAGCTGCCAGACCGGGCCTCCTACATGAAGGGGTAAATGCACATGGCTGAGCTAGGAGAACTGTCATACCCCGGATATCTTCCTGTAAGGGGGAAATGCTGGTCTGAGTCTGGCAATTCCACCCATTCAGGCAGAAGGAGCTGAGGATGGCCCCTTTGATCAGGCAAATATTACTTATAGAGTATGTGTCAGAAAAGCTGAGATGGGGAAAGGCATCAAATTCAAGGGCTCCCGTTGGTGACAAGAGTGGAGTTTTTCAAAGGTGCCCCTCTGACTTCTGTGTTGAAATGAATGAATTCTCAACCAGACTTAGGGTAGCAGTCCCCTGGGAACTGCCTGGGTCTTCCCTGGGTGGTTCTAAGTCAGCTGGTGGTATACATTTTGTTTCAAGGCATGTTGTCAAGGCAAAAAGAAAAGAAAAACTTTAAAAAAAGATTCCTTAACCAGGTCACTAACAACACCTTTAATTACATGAGAAAACGATGGTAATTATAGCCTCTGTCAGCACCCTGGGCTGGCAGCTTCCCAGGCAGGCATCTACCATCCTATTGTGGGGAGGCCAATGCCTCCTGGTTTAAACACTCTAGGTTTCAATCTGATTGAAAGACAGATTCCCTCCCTCTGCAAGCACACCCCTCTGATGAATGAGTGACAGCCAGGTCCAGTCCCCTAAAGGCCTGGGTGTCTGTAAGTGATGGCAGAAGTCCCAACCCTTTGCTGTCTCTGTGCAGACTGGGAATGTACATTCTATAAGGCAATGGCTTACTGTTATATTCTCACTGTCTACAACAGGCCTCAGCACAGAATGAACTTAATAGACACACTTTGGATGAAGAGGATGGGCACATGAACGAATTGGCTTAGGAGCCTGGAAGAGGTGGGGAGAATGTTCCCCACGCTACAGAGGTGGGAGTTACTTCTGGATGTCCCCAAGGAAAGGCTCCCTGAGTTCTGAGTGTTCTGGCTCGGGGAGGCAGGTTCAGGTGTTGAGTAGGAGATGGAGTGGCCATGGAAGATGGGACCTCTTCCCGACATTCACTCTACTGCAGTTCAGTGCTAGCCACGCCTATTACCCAGTGCATGGACAATGGAGACACCAGCCCTTCCTTACACGACACAAACATCAGGGTTTCCCAGACCAGAAGCATGAGGATGGGGAAGATGAAGCAGGAATGGTCCCCAGCTAAACCTCTCCTCAGGAAGGTGGCTGTGGGCACAGGCCCAGTGGTGCATTAGTGATCCCACCTGGGCTGACCATACAGGTCCTCTCCTAGTGGCCAGAGAGAAGGAAGTGGGATCCATGGCTAGAAGCTGCTCCCTGCTCAGGCATCACATCATCTCCGCTCTTCTTCTAACTGGCCAAACAGGATGGTCTAGCATTGCAAGGCCCAGGCTTGTCTGCCCAGATGATGGATAGAGATCGCTGGCTTTGGTCTTGGATGGGCCCCTGGAGACGTCAAGAGTGACCACCTTTCTCCCAACAGTAGCCAGCATGCATGAATGAAGACTACACTGCATCCAGGGCCTGGATATATGATACCACTTGGCCCTCAATGAACCCATGATCCCAACTCTACGTCTGTCCTTTTCATTGCACTGACGATGACGAACCCGCAACCTACAAAGTTAAAGAAACTACTGAAGATCACAGACCTGGAGAACAACGGCATTCTCACGTCTGGCTGAACGCTTTCCTGTCTCTTCTTGGGGAAAAAAAATAACCCCACCTTAAATATCACTTTTTATTGCTACAGAATTGAAAATCCAAGGAGCTTAGGAACCTCAAGAGGAAGGAGGAGGGGCCAAGACATGGACTGTGTAAGCTACACTAGCAAGGGGAGAACACTCTCGTGTTTCTTTCTGGTTAAAAAAAAAAATCACCCACTAGAGTGCAGAGTAAAAATATCCAATGGCCTTGTGAGCATGTTGAAATAAATTAATTCCAGTATTCAAATTAAGCTTCCCAACTGGCCTCTGGCCTTTCAAAAGCCAACAACAGACTGGAGAGACAATGGCGCTCCAGCAATTACGATGAGAATATAAATGAATATGATTTAAATACCAGAGGCATGATAATTTTGGAAATGGCTAAATAAACCTAATAATCTCATTCCTGCAATGTTCAATTATGGTATTTTAATTAAAACCTCCTAAGGAGAGGGGTGGCTAGACACAGCCTACCTTAATTATCTTTATACTTAGTAACTAGTCTCAAATAGAAAGAATAAGAGAATGGAAGAAAGTTTCTGTCTCCAGGGAGATAAGTATATTTTATTTTTGAATGGTAAAAGAGGAAATTTATGGAGCGGCTGTTGGGATTCAGCATTGTTTAGGGCACCTGGAAAAAAATGAGATTTGTCCTTTACTACTGGAGGATAAGACTGATATCTTTATGTAAAGATATTTCATATTCAAGGCCACAGGTCTGGAGTGGATAGACAAATCAATGGGCTCAAAGACATTCAAAGGAAAGAGATAATTGATTCAGGAGGTCAAATAGTTAACAAAGAGCCATAAATTATGAATAATGACAGGTAGGAACTCTTTGGGATTAAGGTATCAGGAAAGAAACACATGGAAAATAAATCTTAGGATATGAACTCCCAAATAAGACAGTTAAATGAAGATTAAAAAAAAAAAAACAAACTTACAAAGCATGTGAACTGAACCCTATCTCGAATATATTACACACTTTGATACAACTCTGATATGTTCCAAGGGACAAGCGGATGAAACATGGCCTGTGGGTCCTTAAAGCCCTCAGGCTCTAGAAACAAAAGATGCTGATAGAGAAATCCTTTAGTAGTCACTGAAGGAAGCCGGGCAAGGCAGCCTGTTCCACATAGAAGACACTCTGATAAAAGATAAAATAGAGATGCATTCCCCTCACCCTGGTTTAAAAAAAAAATCCCAATTGCCTCCCCAGAGGGAGGAAATAAACATCTTAGCCTGCAGGGGTACAGTTGACAGGAGATGCATTTTGCTAAGCGCGTAGCTGGCAGAGTTCTGGTTAGCTGGAGAGATAACGTACCCGTGTCCACGGCTTCTTGTGGAGGTGAGGGGAGGCCAGGTTGAGGATGGCTGGCTTTAATTCAAGGGCGCTCACTATCAGGGACTTGAGCAGGCAGGGCCTTCCAGCTGAGTGAAAGATAAGGCCTTTCGTATCTCTGGAGCTGTGTTTGGGGCCCAGGGAGGTTTTTCTCCTGCCACTTAGACAAGGAACTCTGGCGCCGCAGCTACAGGCACAGAAGACTTGACTGGCGCTCCATGTGCCTGTTGCTCCTGAGTGACGATCTGCATCGTTCAGAAGTTCTTGTCCCTTACTGAAGTGCCCTCAGTGAGCTGCTAGATTTGTGTTTGGGCAATTTTAGACAGTCCCAGCCAGGTCCACACCAGGCAGCCTGGACCCCTTGCTGGGCTCTGGCCTGAGGTGGGTGGGTCTGTACCTTCCATGGTGGTGCATGCGAGCAAGGGTGGTGGTGAGGTCCTAGGACAGCCCTTCTCTGTGACCTTCTTCTCAGGGCCTCCCAGCCTGGTCACTCCTGTCTTATTGCCTTATTCCACACTGCTTCTAGCAGCCCTTATCATAGTCTTATAAACTAGCTATCGTACCGAGGAGGTGACAATTACGTGGGGTGTGTACTTGTCATATCTCACTCATCATGGTAGTGTCCATTCTTCACTGGGGCTCAACACACAAGATCCCCCACACATTGTAACTAACTTTGAACTTCTCTAAAGTACTCATTCTGAACAGTCTATGTTTTAACCTGTGGGTGCCTGACAAGTCACTGCAATCATAACCCTTTGCACATAGGGGAAGTCCCTCTGAACGACTGCCCTAAGTTGGTACTACTGGTGAAGGGCAAGATTCATAGCTTACTGATGTCTAGAGATTGGGGGCAGAATTCTCATGTCCTCAAAAGACATCTGGCTTCATGTCAGAAATGACAAGGACCATCATGTGCAATGGGCTTAGCTGCTTTTAGCAGGGAAAGGATAAGGATGTTCTATTCCTACATTTAGCTAAGGAGACTGTGCTAGATCTAGGCCTTTCCAAGGGCTAGGGCTCGGGTACCAGCATTTCCAGGACTGCAGTTGGGCAACCTTGCTCTCCTGGGGCTCAGACTCTGGCTGCTGCTGTTGGACCAGCAGTGTCTGGGCAGTGTGCTGACGGGAGGCAGCTTTCCCGACAGAAGCGTTCATGGTCATATGGTACTTTCCTCTCAGCACCCACCTGTCGTGTAGTGTTTTTACATTCTCCCTAATTAGTTTTCCTCAGTAGCTCTTGGATGGCTCCTGCACTCTGTAATTATTTCTTTCACTGGCACTTATGCCGATACTGCACCCTTTGCCTGATAATTACTGTAATTATAGTCACTATGTTTGAATTTGGTGCCTGTGTGATAAACGGTTTTATTATATGTGTTTGATGGGAAGTGATTCCTAAGTGGGCGTCCATAGGAAGTTATTGAGGTACTACTCAGAGATGAGTTAAAATGTTTTTGGAGAATAAATAACGTGATGAAGCAATAATGCGATGGGGAAAGAGTAGGGAAGAGAGAGGAGGGGCATGTTGAATTCAAGAACTTATTCACACGCAAAGTCTATATACTTGTGGCATCCTGGGGCCTTGATGTTTGTTAATTGAGTTTGTTAAGCCCTCAGTACTATGCTGGTTAGTGTGTGTGTGTGTGTGTGTGTGTGTGTGTGTGTGTGTGTGTGTGTGTGTTTTGGTCAACTTGACCCAAGCTAGAGTTACCTGGGAAGAGGGACATTCAATTGAGAAAATGCCTTCATCAGACTGGCCTATAAGGAAGTCTGTAGGGCATTTTCTTGATTAATGATTGATAAGCATGTGGTCCTGAGCTGTATAAGAAAGTAGGCTGAGCAAGCCATGGGGAGCAAGCCAGTGAGCAGCGTTCCTCCATGGCCTCTGCTTCTGTTCCTGCCTTGAGTTCCTGTCCTGACTTCCCTCAGTGACGGACTGTGAGCTGTAAGATGAACTAAATCCATTCCTCCTCAAGTTGCTTTGGCCCAGGGTTTGATCCCAGCAGAAGACAGCAAACAAGGACAACTGGAAGTAGGCAGTAGCTAAGAAGGGAAAGAGAGCCAAGGTGGGCTCCTTGTGTGCACTGGCTACTGAGCCTCAGCCTTTTAGAGGCCACTGGACTCCAATGCAGCACTGGGTTCCTAGAAACCTATATGATTCTTTGGGAATCGTTGTGTGTGTTTTTCCCCACCTCCCCAAAAAAGCCCCAGGACTTATCTCTACTTCTTTGCCACCAGAAGAGTTGGTAGACATAGACAGAAGCAAACAAAATTTAGGATCTGGTTTAAAAGCTATGCCCTCTCGGAAGATCTTGGGTCACTCGGCCACCTTCCATTCTTGGGAGGTCTCAATTGTTATGTGCCTGTGTGCTTCAGTTCCGAGTGCTATGAAGGCAATCTGGGTCTCCACCCACAGATCAAACCCTTATGTTTGCTCAGCAATTCCTGTGGGCCCACTAAGCCATAATAATCAAACTTCATTTATCTCACTCTTACCAAGTATTATGCTAAGTGCTCTATATCATTATTTTACCTAATCCTCCCACCCATTCTTTGAGCTGTACTCTAGAATTATTTCTATTTCAGGTGAGTGACAACTTGCCAAAAATCACACATCAGCAAGGGGAGAGCTAGGACTTCTGGCCAGACAGGCTTAGTCCAGGGCCTGCATCATCCCGTCTCCCTATTTCTACAAGCATTTAGGTGGCAGAGGGTGTGTAGTCAACGCTAAAACACCTCCATTTCAGCTGCATCCTGATGACATGCTGCTCATCAAATTTGAGGTTTCTTAGAGCCAGGGGGGTCTGGGGCTCAACAGAGTGTGCTTCATGAGTTCTTTTAGCATCTTCTAGTCCAGCTGTCAATAGATCCTTTCTCTGAACTCCTTGCAGAATGCAAGCTCTTCAAGTCGTTACTGCAAACTTAGCTGACTATGGGGTTCCTTCCATACCCATCCCTGGGATGGCTATGATCAGGATCAGGGTCCTGATGGGCATGTGGATCTTAGCCTAGGAGGGCAGAGCAGGTAAGGCAGGCTCACCTGGACACACATACTCCTTCTTCTGCACATCTGCCACATTGAAGCCTCTCAAGTGCACGGGGGCCATGCAGACGGTGAACTGGCCAATCGTCCGCCGCTGTCGCAGCCAATCCGAGAGCCAGGCCAAATGACAATCACAGTACAGATGGTTGGAGTGGAGACGCCTGGGAGAAGGACAGAGGTACCATTATACAGAGAAGAGAGTGAGCTAGACCTCTGGTACCCTTGTCCCCAGCATGACCATTTCCATGAGCCTAGGGCAGCATTCCTGACCCCCATGCACAGGGAAATAATGAGAAGCCACTGATATCTTCATGTGCAGGCCACAGTCAATAGTTCTGAGCAATTTCCATGTCTTCATAGTGATTCTGCTCTTTTCCTTTCTGTGCAAGCAAGCATCAGCACCAAAGTGTGTGTGGGGGGTGGGGGGGGGTGGGGGGAGACACCATTACAGTGTGGTGACAGAGAATGACACCGCACACCCTGGTGTGAGTCACACAGGGTGACTCTGTCGCAGGACTTATGGCTGGCCTAGATGGAGTTCTGCTTCCCTCCAGTTCTGTGGGGCCGTGTGTTCTGCTACAGCCTTAGAGCTGTCTCTTCTTCATTGCCTCTGTGTCCTTTATGATTCCACAGCATGAAATGTGGGGCCTCTAAGCCAGTGCCAACCATGCACTCAAGGCAGGGTGAGGAGGCACGGAGAGAAGGGGCTTTCTGGAGGGCGTGCCTTCTCTCTACCCTCCTATTAAACAAGGTGTTGTCCTGAGAAGGGTCTTGTGATCCTTCGCACTCTCTCCATGGTGCCTGCCTTCACCTTCCATCATCTATTTTACCTGGTGGTTTCCTCCTCTGACTGATCTAGAGGCCTCTGGAAAGATTTCCTGACCATTTCTACACTATGACTCTTCAGTGGGAACTGTGATTCCAGATCACTTTCTTGCTCTTGACTGGGTAAGATTCCCTAGAGGACTCGCCTGCTCCACTTCTGAGGGGAATCCCCTGTAAGTGACTTGAACTTCCTCCTCTGAGCTGGAAGGCAACCAGGACACCCAGGAGCTTCTAGAGGGCTCTCCTTAAGGACTTCATGCCAGCATTGCCCTATAGTTGTTAGAACTGGTGATGCGTGAGTTTTAGTAGCATGGGACTCAGGTTTCTGTGTAAATTTCCAATAGGGAATCCTGGACACGCTAATCAGCCAGCTGCTACCTTGGGACCGTCGAGAGCTCTGTGTCAAACCCATTAATACAGCGCAGCAGCCTAAAGGAGTAGCTCGGATCAAGTATCATAATGAGAGAACTGAAGGGCCCTTGTCCACATCCCACTTAGCACAAGGTCAACATTGCCGAACACTAGCCAAGTGCAGCTAACTCAGGCTGTGTGCTGCCGAGCCTTCTCTCAGCAGTGGGCCCAGAACCCCAGCAGACCAGGTCCACTGGGGCTTGGCTGCCCCAAACCCCATCATTTCAGGTTGGTTAAATGAGCCCCAAACTTACATAAAGTGTAAAACATTTTTATTTTGCTAAAAATACCTGTAGATATTAAGTACTTTTTTTTGTATTTCAGAGTTAAGTCAGATATACTTTCAGAAGCTCCAAGGCCCTAGACATAGAAACTATAAGGTCCTAACACATTTTCCCCCCTTTAGTTTACAAGCCCCAACCCCCTGAGCTAAGGCAAGCATGGCCTCCCCTAAGCCTGGATTCTGAATACCATAAAGCAGTTGAAAAGGGCACTGTGGTCAAAGTCCCAAGCCAGAGGGAAATACCTCAATTGGAGGAGGGTAGGCAAGACCCCTGCTTGCTAATGAGCATGATCACTTGGTGCCAAGAGCAAAGGAAAGACTAGTTACCATTTCCTAAACAGCAGGGAGAAGATGAGGGATTTTCCTATCAGCCCCTAGCAGGTAGCAGTGATGCCTGGGCACATACCATAGTGATTCTGTGAGGGATGGGAGGAGCACAGGGCAGCCTGTGGTGTAGTGTAGGCTGAGGGGAGGGGATTCTGTGTGTGCCAGGAGACTCAGCCAGTTAAGCAGCTTGCCTTTTATGTGCTGTTTGGTGGTAATGCAATGATGTTAAGACACAGAGATGACTTTGAGACAAGCGTGGGTCTCCCTGAGGTGGCTAAATCAGAACACGTTCCCATCAGTTCCAACTGAGCGTGAAGGTTTAGCAAGACAAGAACGAGGTTTAGGCATGCCGGGTTTTAGTCGGGTTCTTCATTTCTGGGTATGCCAGTAAGTCAGAGGCTTCCCTTGTGAAGATAGTGTTAAGTGAGTTTTTTTTCTCAGCCCCAGCAGCCAGCCCCAAGTCTCCCCTCTTCTCAATCTTGTTATAGATGTTTCTATCCTTCTGACTATCTTCCTGAGACCTTCTCCATCCCAATGTGGGATCATGGAAAAGTAGCAGCCTCAACTGATACAGAAGCCACATGGAACCTTAATCAGAAAGCCCTGGCAAGAGACAAGGTTCGCCACCCTCTGGGATATAACCCATCTGAAATGATGGTGGATTCTCTATTTTTTTTTTTTTTTTTTTTTGGTTTTTGGAGACAGAGTTTCTCTGTGTAGCTTTGCACCTTTCCTGAATCTCACTCTGTAGCCCAGGCTGGCCTTGATCTCACAGAGATCTGCCTGGCTCTGCCTCCAGAGTGCTGGGATTAAAGGTGTGCATCACCACCGCCCGGTGATGGTGGATTCTTTAAAGTCATCTTTTACAACATGCTTGGAAGATAAAATGAAGCAACACAGCTCCAGACACTAAGTATGCTTTTTGTTTGTACGTGTATCTGTGTATGTCAGTGCGGCTGTGCATGTGCCATAGCGCACATGTGGAGGTCAGAGGACAACCTAGGGTGTCAGTCTTTGCCTTCTATTGTTTCTGAGATAGTCCCTGTGGCCTGCCACCATGGAAGCCAGGCTAGCTGGCTCACGTGCTTCTGGGGGTTCTCCTGTCTCTTGCCCTAGGTGCCCCAGAATTATTGACCAGTTGTGTACTATTGTGCTGGCTTACTAAGGACTATTTTTAAAAATAATCATGAGCATCATGAAATTTGATGTGGAAATTGCTAAGAATGGGGAGGGAAATTACTTAATGATGATCCACAGTTTTAAGTTGTAAGGGTGATGCCATAGGGTCCCTAGACCACGTGGAAGCTCTGGTTTCTCCTTGCTGTGCTCATCTGGCCCAGGTTCTTCTGTTTTTCATCCCTCTGGGTGATGTGAGCTCTGGCTCTCATGTCAACTATCTAATACTGGCACTGGTTCCTGCTTTCTGACTTTGACCTTTGGGCAGTGATTTCATTCTGGGCCTCAGTGCTACCAGCTATAAAATGGGAAGAAGGACTGTTCTGTGGGTTGAAGTACACATAGGGAGTACATCACACAAGAGCTGGCACGCGGCAGGACCGTGGAAGAAATAGTTGCTGTTATCCCAAGTCCACGAACGGTGGATTTCAGTCTCTTTCTAAACCACAGCCCTGCCTGTCTGTGGCTGCTGCTTACATAGATGTGAAGGCAGCCAGGCGCATACTCTTTGTGATCTTTTGAGGATGGACACACCGTACTCCACACAGATGAGACCACCTCTGTGGAGCAGAAGGCGAGTGAATACAAATGCCAATTTACAAAAGGTGCCTTTTAGCCACAGATGCCAAATTTAATTTCCAGCAAATCCTTTTAGAGAGGGTCAGTGCTCGTTTTCCATCAAATTCGGCTTTCTGAATTCTGTGTAAAAGCTTTCCTTTGGAAATCCCATTTCCGACTTCCTTCCTCTCCCCTCCTCCCTCTTCTCCAACACCCCCCCCCCCCACGCTTTAATTACAGTGAAGGGGGATTAGTCAGTTCGTCCCCAGGGAGTTCTGTACAGAGCCATCTCTGAATTAAACTAAAGAGAAAATGGCAGCAGGCAAGAGAGCAAAGGGACAGACGAGATTGATTGATTGATCTGAACTCATCAGACGGATATTTGGTACCATAGAGAAACATCACAAAAGAAATAAGATAAAACTCCTCACCCACTTCCTCTCCTCACCGTGCCCCAAGCGGGCACCCAAGAGCCCAGGCTAACCACCTCCCTCAACTCTTATGGACCTAGCCTCCCTCTGTCACTGCTGCTGACATAGAGGAGGTGTCAGGAGTTGCTGCAAGGCTGTGTTCTGTAGTGAGAACCTTCTGGGTACCCACTCCTCTGGAAGAACAGACCCAGTATCCCAAGGCTCACTTCTGACTTCCCGTTTGGAGCCTGGACTTCATACTTCCTCAGCTTAATTGTGGTTTGCTGGGGGCTTGGAAGACCAAATGGAGTCTCCTTAAAATTCTATCACTGTACTGTCCTGTTTTCAGAAGAAGGGTGCTGTGTCATCTGAGGGTCCCCGACAGGAATTTGGGAGCAGAGATGGGAGCGTGGTCTAGGATGATAATTACTGACAATAACTAACACTTCTGTGCACACCTGCAATAAGCATTTCCCATGTCACATCACAGTGCACCCTCCCAGGGACTAATGCAGGCATGTATTAAGTCCCTGACCCAAAGCACAGAAAGATGGAGCTATGTCCTAAGTAAGGGGTGGAGCCTGCACAGAAACTCAGATCTGCCTGCTCCAAAACGCTCTGCACTACTTTCTTACACACCCCTTCCTTGGTCTTGGTCTTCACTCTCACCCAGAGATAAGCTCACTCTTGCAGGAATGCAATGGCGTCCAAACTATATGAGCATGAGGGCTCACTGCCAACAGATTCATGGGCAAGACACCAAGAGGTCCCCACCCCATAGGTCTGGGGAGTAGTGCTTAAAGGATTTTCCATTCTCTTGGATTTCATGTGGCCTGAGGAGCACAGAGGAGCTTGCAATGGTCAGTCCAGATTTCTAGATAATTGTGTGGTGATGATATATAATGCCATCTATTATCTCCCAGGTGATGGGCACTGTATGTGCTTAGTTCCATGTGCTCTTCACCAGCAGTCATATTTATAGAGGAAGGAAAGGCAGGCATAGAGCCAATTAAGGGCAAAGGGCATTTCCGTTCTTTGCTTTGGTCCTAAATGTACATGGCTAAAAGCTGTCAGGGGCTGGCTCTGCCTTTCTACTGTGATGCACACACTCCGAAAGATAAGAACACCAAGCAGGAACCTCTTTGGAAAAGCCAACCTGGTTCTACTGCAGAAAAACTTACAAATCAGCAACTGGCTCAAAGTAGAATGCCCCGGATAACAAGAGGCCTGGGCATGCTTCGGGAGCTTCCAATCTGAAGGTTTAATCTCATCCAGGGCATGAAAAGATGACATACCAAGTGAGTGTATTCGCACATCCAAATGTTGCTCAGAGAGCAGGAACATGTAGCAGGTGGCACCTTGGTGGGACAGAGAAAGGACAAAGATGCCTCCTCCATTCCCAGAAGGGAAAATTCTGACAGAGCCACCGATGGGATACAGCAGGAAAGAAGTCAAGTGGAGGCAGGGGGTTGCCTCATCACATACGTTTTCTGTTTTTAAGTAAGTAGCTTTTGGCAACATAAAACTAACCAATTTTCTACCAAACACAACAAACTCGATGCAGGAAGGCTTCTCACAGTTTTAGGGTGATAAGAAATGAGTTTTCTTGGCACAGCCTGGCAGCTAGGAATCATGGCTGCCCCATGACCCTGCCCTGCACCTGCCTCGTTCACTAAGTCCCCACTTGCTTTAAGACTTTGGGTATGGGAACTGTGTGCCTGGTAGGTTTTATAGGCAGTGACATTAGCACCTGAGGCAGGCCTAAGGCAGGAGAGAGGTGGGGAGGAAGCAGTCTTTACTCACAGAGTCCGAATCTTCGGCATGTGGTTGAAGCTGGTGACCAGGATGCGGCTGATGTTGTTGTTGTTGAGTGTGCTACAGAGATAGAGAAAAAGGAAGTTATGAATGAGGGGCACTGAGATGTTCTTTTTTTTATTATTTTGTTTAATTGGAGCTGAGGATTGAACCCAGGGCCTTGTGCTTGCTAGGCAAGCGCTCTACCACTGAGCTAAATCCCCAACCCTTGAGATGTTCTTAAGTGTTGGGGGGGGGGATGGATGTGGCTGTAAATAAAGTCAACAACTAAGAACCAGAGTACCCAAGTGTCTAGAGACAAGAGGAAACTCTAGATGATGAGGGAATCCACAGTCCTGATTATGTGGGTTCCCTTGCCATCCATGAACAATAAATCCTTGACTTAATCTTGCTATGTGATGAGTGCCTCATTATAATGTCTATCGTTCTTCTTGTTTTGAAAGAGTCATTGTATTTTGAATCACGTGCATGCATATATGTGCGGGTAGGCACATGAGTGCTGGTGCCCACATAGGTCAGAGACATCAGATACCCCAGGAGCTGCCTAGCATGGGTTCTGTGAGAGGAACTTGGGTCCTCACCAAGAACAATACACACAGTGAATGGGCGTTGTTCCTCCAGCCCCGGCATCTTTAATGCCTGCCAGGATAAGTCAGTTACATGCTACTGCTCTCTTTTAGGGAGAGGGAAGATGTCCCCCTTTTGACTGGTAGTGCAGAAACCCCCAAGGAGATGCTATACTCTTGTTACAGGCGAAGAGGCTGAGCTGTAGCCAGGCAAGGCAACTTCCCAGCTTTGCCATCGCTGCTCAGCTCTGCAGATGGATCGGACCAAGCCCTCTCTCACCTCATTCTCGTTTTGTTCACTGCACACACTGCCTTGCACATGATGCTATCTTGATAGGCTGATCTGTGTTTCCCAGGCATCGTCTGGTCCTTCAAGAGTATCTTATCTCAAGAAGGACTAGCTCTCCTATTTCTGGTGCTCTCCTTGACCATGGATGGAGTTGCCACTGGGCAATGTTAGTCCCTTCAGCAGGGAAAAGCATAGAGAAAGATGTGAGCTGTACAAACGGAACTAATGAAATGCAGCTGCTGAAGAATTGAAATCAGGATCTAAGAAAGTGCTGTCTCAGTTTACCTGCTATAACCCCCATTATGAAGGAGAATGAGGCAGCGAGGGAAATCTCTGTGCGGGCTTCTGCAGTTCAGGTAGGCGACTGCACACTGGGCACGTGACCAGGAGTGGGAAGGCCAGGTGGCTCTCCGGCTCTGACCCCACACTTGCTTTGCTTTGCATTCCAAAGAGCAAGAACCGGATCCAGCCTTTGGTCTGCTCCTTCCTGCTGCCCGCTTGCTCCTGGGCTTTTCTTTTCTCTCGTCTTTCCAGAGACAGATCTCACTCTGTCTCATCAGCCCAGAGTCTCTGACTCTTCTTTGGCAACCACAGATCTTCACTGGCTTTAAGAGGAGCCATCGTTAGGGCTCATGGTAAATAGATTACTTTTCCTTCCTTCCTTCCTTCCTTCCTTCCTTCCTTCCTTCCTTCCTTCCTTCCTTCCTTCCTTCCTTCCTTCCCTTCCTCCCCACTCCCTTCCTCTCTTCTTTCTTTCTGACACAGGGTTTCTCCTTGTAGCCCTGGCTGTCCTGGATCTTGATCTATAGAGCAAGCTGTCCTCGAACTCAGAGATTCAGGTTGCCTCTACTCCACCCTGCCAAGGGCTGTAATTAAAGGCACCCACCACCACTGCCTAGCTAAAGAATGTGTAGCCAATGTATATACCAAACTGGCCTCAAATTCAGAGGCCTGCCTTTTTCTTAAAGCGTCTTCTCTATGAGCTACAAACAGAGGGCGTATAGCATGTACTCAGTAAACAGAGCTCATCGATTCCCGACTGTGTTGGAGAGAATCATGTCCTGTCCTGTAGTGTTCTATCCCCCACCTCAACCTTCCAAAGAGAAAGAGTGCTTCATTCAAACACTGTCACCCCAACCCTCAACCCAAGGGGTCCTGCCAATTCTCCCGCCCTTGTGACCTTAGTCCCAAGCAGGGTTCCAGTGATCACACTTGCCACTCAAATCCACTCCTCAAATGCTCTGGTCTCTCCATTACTTTCTTGGTAGGTAGCGGGTAGGGAGCACACAGAGGAAAAGAGCCCAGTTCTTGTTCCCCCACCCTCTGACATCCACTGTATACCCACGATGTGTTCAGCACTGTGCCAGGCATCAGTAGAGAGGAACACACCCTGCTTACAACTGCTTGTGTCTGTGTGCCTCACCAGTTCAGAAGTGGAAACTTTTTGGCTCTTTTGTGTAGCTCTCCCAACACCAACTGGTTTTTGGGCATGCACGTGTGTGCATCCTGTCTCTGTCCACCCAGGAGCCTTTTTGTCGGGCAACACTAAGAAAGAATTCACCAACCCCATTAGGCTGAGTTCTGCTGGATCAAGGAAGTCTCTGGGACAGAAGTAATGCTGTGCCTTCTCCTATTGTCTCAGAATTCAGCTCTGCACTTGGTGGTGGTGGTGTGTGTGTGGGGGCAGCGGCATTATGTGCAAGGCAGTGCATACAATGAACAAAGCCAGAAGGGAGCAAGGGAATGCTTGGTTCAGATCCCAAGAGTTCACAGCCAGCCCTCGCTTGGCTGCAGATACAGGGCAGCTAACATTCAGGCTTCAGCTGGAACCGTATCCAGCAGCAATGACTTATTAACGTATTACTACACTGATATTTAAATGTGAGCTGTAATGAGAGCTATAAAACATTTACGATAATAGCAATTATTCCAGAACCCGAATGACTAAACACAGTATTCACACTTTCATGATTTGCTGCTTGAGGCTGGCTGGCCCGGGGATGTCAGAAGGTGGCTAACCTCTTAGACACTGATTGCCCTGGAAGCTGTGGTTGCTGTTTTGCTAAGAAACACAGATTCGTTTGATTTCTTGTCCTGGCAGCTTTGGCCCTGGGAGGGAACACCGCGCTCTGTCTGGCTCTTAGGTCTTGCCTAAGCATCTGGCATTCACTGGGAGGTTGGCATGAGGTTCCTAGTGTAGAGGGGCAGAGCTGGTGAACATGGGCCTCAAAAGGCAGCGCCCTCGTTAGAGTCTGGCGCTGCCTTTTCTAGCCCACGTCACCGTGGGTAACTTTCTCAGCCTCATTACCTCTCTCCTCTGCAACGCAGGGGTAATAATAATGATCTCACAGAGTGCAGGCGGTGATGAAGTGAGACGGCACCAATCCCCAGGATTAACCACGAGATTCTTGTATGGAGGTGGCTCTGGGTTGTGGCTCGAGAGCCTAACATTCAATTCTCTCATCAAGGGCTAGAAAGGTGACTCAGTTGGAAAATTGTTGGCCTTGCAATCAGGAGCACCTGAGAACTCACATCAATTCCTCTTGGTACCCGACGAAGCAAGGGGTGGTGTCAAGACTTGAACCTAAGCAAGTCTGACCTCAGGAATGAGCTCTGTACAGGCTTCCTGTTGCTGCTCTAACAGATGAACACGACTTTGTTAGCTTGAATTTTTTTCTCCTACAGCTTGGAGGTCCTAAACCTAAGGTGGGTCCATGGGAGCGGACTTCTCGGGAGTCTTTGGGGGTGGAGATCTGTTTCCTGTCTATTGTACTTGAAGGGGTTGTCTACATTCCTTGATGCATGCCTCATTCCTGCGTCACTCCAGCTGCTTAGGATCTCATGATGATGGCCTATTCCCCCCTTTCAGGAGGCCTGTGATTACAGAATAACTCTGCTCACAAGATAATTAATTTGCTCCCACTTTTAAGGGCCCCTTTGACCACTTAGTGTGACACCCACAGATTCCTGGGATGTGGTGATCTTTACAGAGGCCATTATCTAGCCAACCACCAATCTCTTGAAACAAGGTATATAAAGCACTTTGTATAGGGCAAGGCTCCGAACTGGCTTTCAATGATTGTCACCGTTGTTACCGTGGCTTGTGGTTAGGCCTTTCCTCCAAGGCTTCACGGAGTCCCATATGACACAGCTAGCACTCTGAGGTCAGGATTATTACCCCATTTTAGAGATGAGCAGTCAGAGGCCAGGAGAGGCTGAGGGTCCTGCATGGGCAGCACACTAGCTGTTGGTGAATTCTGGGCTGGCTGTTCTCTCCTCTCACCTCATTTTTCCTGACTCACCCGCTCGCTGCCCTTTGCTTTTAGGCGAGGTGGCTGATGCCGCAGTATAGCTCCTATCTGTCACATCTACTCTGGGCCCCAAACTAGGAAATCTGCATAAGCCTCCTGTCACCTGTTTTATAAGCCTTAGCTGCAGAAAACAAAAGGCTCCCTCTGCCAGTGCCACAGTCCCATTCCCCCACCTTTGGTGGCCTGCCTGTGCTACAGCAGTGACCTTGTCAGCCTCATGTACTTACCTTCCACCCCCCACCCCCACAAGCCATGCTGTTCTGGGGTCTACCTTGAGCTCCCTTGCTTTGCTCTTCTGAAGCTATGTGGAGAAAAAGTACTTCTCCCAAATTATCTAGGTAAGATTGGAGGTATTTTCCCCCTAAGGAAATCCCATTTAATTCAGCATTTTCTTTTAGGTTTCAAGCTCACATCTTGAGTTAAATTTATTGTTAATTTCTTTTTTAAATTTTAATTGAAATTTTATGTGCATGGGTGTTTTGCCTGCATGTCAGTCTCTATATCACTTGCATGCCTGGGCCTGTGGAGGCCAGAAGGGGTTGGAGCCCCTGGAACTGGAGTTAGAGATGATTGTGAGCCATAGTGTAATTGCTGGGAATCGAACCTGGATCCTCTGGAAGAGTAGCTAGTGCTCTTATCCACCAACCCATCTTTTCAGACAAGATTCTGTTACTATCTGGTCTCCCTCACTTCCAACCACCCCAAAGGACACTTGGTTCTGAAAGGCCACTTCAATCTGAATCCTATCGGGAATGTCTCCCTTCCTCCCAGGGTTGAAATGACAGCCCGCCTGCTTCCCACATCTCTCTTACTAAGTCCTTACCACATTATAAATACTGTCTTCAATACTAGTCCAGTGGCCCTGAGGTTCTGTCATACTAGGAGCACAGCTGTCTAAGAAAAGGCGACCGATGTCACACTCGACTGTGCGTCCCACGATTCTGAGCGCCAGAAAGGGTCTATTCAATTTTTTTTATTCCAGGGGCTGGAGACACTGCTCAGTGGTTAAGAGCACTGGCTGCTTTTCCAGAGGACCGGGGTTTGATTCCCAGCAACTACATGAGATTCACAACTGTCTGTAACTCTAGTTCTAGGGAACCTGACACCCTCTCTGGCCGCTGTAGGTACCAGGGATACATGTACACACATGCAGTAAAAACATCCATAACACGTAAAAATAAATAAATATAATTATCTTTTCAAGCCATAAAAGATCATCGAGTTTACTGTCTCTACCATGCTGTGCACAGAGAACATGGGTGCCCTGCAGTTTCTAAATCAAATGCTGGTAGGGCAGGAAGGGGCTCCCCCATGATGACAAATTCATGAGGGAGTAGTGTTCATAACAGTTAGCTCCAGATTCTGGAGGCAGGCCAAATCCCATCCCATAAGCTTGCTTGTGTCAACAAAGTTTCACTCATTTATTTTTGTGCTGTCTACGAGAGTGCTTTTGTGTGATAATGGCTGAGGAGTTACTACATGGACCATGTGGCCCATGAAACCCAAAATATCTACTATCAGGCTCTGCCATTTGGACCCTGTGTCTGCCAGGTGCTGGTAAATCAGAACCACAAGGGGATTAGGTCAAAGGCATTTAGAATTTAGAAAGAAAACAAACACCAAAGGCCCAAATAGTTTTAGGAACCCAACAGTGGTAATTAACAGACCCAAAGGTAGACAGTTAAACTCCCAGCTAGCACACCATGCTCCTGCCCTGGAAAACAACCCTAGTATTTCTATACTTGTAATGCTGTGTGGGGACCAGGTCCAGTACAAGAGACAGCCATATTGGGCTAGCTAGGGAGCTAGGGAATGGATACGGGTAATGATTCTCAGAGCATAGCTCCAGGCCTGCAGCATCACTCAAGAATATCAGCCATGCTTCTCAGCCCACTCAGACCTCCTGAGTAGAAACCTCAGGGTAGGTCCTTGCACTGTACATTTTAACACACCCTCCAGAGGATTCTCATGCTAGCTCACAGGGTTTCAGGCATGCAAGATAACGTGATACTACTGAACTACTTCCCTAGCCCTTTGTTATTATTTTAAATTTTGAGACAGGGTCCCACCAAGTTGACCGGGCTGCCCTTGAATTTGCTCCCACCTCAGCCTTCCAAGTAGCTGGCATTATAGGTACATGCGGCCACACTCACATATGAAAAACCACTGAACAAGGAGGGGGCTAAGAACAGAATCCCTCCTGCCTGCAAGTGTACAGGGCAGTATACAGAATGTCTATTTGCTGCTCCTGGACCAAAGACCTTCTTTTTGGGCAGACATGGTGTTTTCACAAGTAGGAATAGGGCACTGTAATCGCCACCAGAGAGCTCTGGAGTGGCTTCTCCCCACCCCTAGCTCTCTACTGGTCTCTCCTGGGTGCTAATGTGTAGTTCTCTCTTGTATCATTCAAGATAGCCATCTCTGATCTAAGAAGCTCTGACCAGCTCCATCCACTCCACCCTGGCAACCTTAATAAGGCTGACATTTCCCTCTGTCTCCTCCGATTAGGCCATCGCTTTATCACTCTGAGCTTTCTTGGCTCTGGGTGTAATCTGCATGTTGTGTGTCCATAACACCATGTAATTGGCTCTAATGCACCAATATTATCTGCGCGCATGTATCCCATAATTGCAAAAGCAGGCGTCTGCAGTGAGTGCAATCGCAGCCTCCCACTGGGCCAATTTTCCTGGGTTCTGAGAACCCCTCTGATACCTACACTTTCCAGACACCCAGACACACCCAGACTCCTTGGGTCTGGTGGACTCACTTGGTAGACTGGCCCATTCACTCCCTGCCTCCCAGCAGCTTCCTTCTCCTCAAGCCCAGAGAAGAGAGGTGGCTCCTTCCTTAATGGTCCCCTCGATGAATCATCAGCAACCAATGGCAATGGGATACCTTTTATTTAAAGTGAATCTCCATGCCTGAAAGCTAGAACTACCTCCAACAGCGCTTCTGTTGAATTCACAGAAGTGGATGTGGAACCATTTTCTGAAGAGTAGCTGAGTGTAGACATTGGGGCTAGATCCTGTGGGAAACGTTGAAACTTCTGGCATTGGGAATGCAAAGCACGGTGGGGTTCTGGCAGCTTGTCAAGAGGCGGGGCTGGGAGCCCACAGCTTTCTCTCCCTCTTGCTTGGCCTGGGGAGGGCAAGGGGAATAAAACTCAAGTCTTTAGGGCTGTCCCTAAATTGCTGCTTCTCTTCTTTGGCTCACATGTCACAGCAAAACTGGCAACCATCATGCACCAGGAATCAGAACCTGTCACTGGTGACCAAGCCCTTACACTCTTCAAGTGCCTATGAATGGATTCTCACTTGCCAACTCAGCTCTTGCCAGCCCTCATGTCTGTGGTCTGTCTCTGCAGACTTGGTCCTAGGAGAGCACACACTGATGCCCACGGAATCCAGTCAACTTGACCCTAACCAAGCCTCTCAGGGTGAGCAGGCCACTCTCGGCACCTAGTGGACGAAGCTCTTTCCATTGTTTCTCTTACAGTGAGGTGTGACTTGCCTTCTGCCCCAGCTCTGTACTGCTCTGATTTCTCTAGATGCTCCAGTAAACTCTAGAAACCAGGAAGGCGGAAGTGGTGCATCATTTGAGAACATATCAATTGAATGTTATATGTTCTGTCATGACCTCCCTATTTTCTGCTGTGGAACATGACTTGTCTGTAAAGAATAGAGCTTGGAGGTAGGGTTGCCTGGACTTCCCAATGAAGATGACCATAATGATAGACAGTCACGATGGTGGTAATGATGCTGATGCTTTGCCTGCAGGGCCTGGGCACCGTACACACATTATCTCATTTATTTCTCCTAACATCCTGTAATGCAGACCTATGCTCATTTGTTACCCCAAGCCAGATGAATGAACTATGCCAAGATCACACACTATAGTGCTATAGAGACTATGGTCACAGCCAGGTGTGTTACTGGGCTCTATATCTATCAGCGTTATATGCAACCGCCACTCATAAAATTGCCTCCAGACAGATGTCGCTGTCCAACTCCATGCCTTCCCAAGGTGGAGGTGGGTCATGTGATTTGTGCTGAACCCTCTTCACTGTGTCTGATATGTATGGACCAGGCTCATGGCTGAGGCTGCTCAAAGGCAACAGCCCTGTTCCTGTACTAGGAAGAAGAAGAGTTCAGCTATACCAGTGTGGGGTGCCGTTGAGGCTACATGGAAGAGAAGACAATTGTGTCTCAATGCCTTTGAAGGAAAAGGCTTGATCAACAATAGGTGGAAATGTTACCCAAAGTCATCATGACCCTTGGTGTTGTATGGGCTGAATGGGATTTTATGAATACAACACAGAACTAAGAGCTCTTTAACCTAAGTCTGTCTTTCTCCTGTTGGATCAGGAAATAGGTCTCTGAGGTCAGATGAGGCAGGAGAAGGATGACGGGCAGCCACCACACTTCCACTACCTGCTCTCAGTTATCCTGGGTGCTGCATAATACCAAGTTTCCTGATCTCCCTGCGGACCGTTTAAATTAAAGCTCATAACCATTGTGTGGGCATATAATGAAAACAACTGATGCCGCACTGATGAGCCCATTACTCTCAACTGTTAGAAAACATAATGATCTCACAAGGGGCCTTATTCACTGACGTATAGCAGCCGGGCTCTCATCTGACACCTCAAATTAGCAGTCAAAGCAATAACAGCTGGGGTTTTTGTCTCAATATTTGTACCCGACTCTAAAGTGATTTGGCACTGGGCGAGTGTTATTTTTAAACACACAGAGCTCACCGCCAAGTAACATTTTAAATGGTCTCCAGGTGTCATGTAAAACCTACAGAAATAAATAAAAACAATCAGCTGCCAATTTGGGTCTTTGATGATTCGGATTCCTTAACAAAAGGGCTTGTCTTTGGTCTTTCCTTCATTATGGATTCAGATTTCGACAACCAGGAATCCATCTCCATCCGCTCAGTAGAGCCTCGGTGTTAAGAGAGGAAGGAGAAGATACTTTGAAAAGTGTAGAAGGTGGAAGAACAAAAGAGAAAGACGAACCATCAGAGGCCGCTGCCGCTCAGCCGGATGGATGCCTGGTTGTGTAAGTATTTACCATGCGCTAGTGTTTTTGGTGAGTGCATGCTGAAGAACTCACTCAGGGAGCATGGATACTAGCTGTGGTTCTCAATGGTCCAGCTGCTATCCAGCTCGGTTAACCGTAAACAATATGCTTAGAACGTCCTGTGAATGAGGAAGCAGTGGCCTTCCTATTCTCTTTTCTTGTCTCCAGGATGGGATCTGGACTCCAACACTGCTCTACCCAGGCAGGAGTCAGGCAGCTGCCACTAGGCCAAGGTATCTGCAGTGAGCCATGAATGGAAGAGTGACCTCCAACTTCTACAGCTGAGCAGGTGAGTTTGGAATCAAGAAGAGAAGAAATAGATAATTAAAAATAAAAACACAACTCAGCTGTACTTGGTGTCTAGCTTAGTAAGAGAGAAAGGAGGTAGTGATTAAATACTCAAAAGTTGGCATGTACACACTGTCATGATGAAGACAGCAAGGCTGTTTTAGTTTTTTTTTTTTTTCCATTTAAAGATTTATTTACTTTTATTTTAGGTGTGTGACTATTTTACCTGCAGGTATATCTGTGCATTCTTTGTGTCTCTGCTGTCCACAGAGAACAGAAGAGGGTGCCAGACCTCCTGAAACCAGAGTTACAGACACCAGTTTTATGTGGGCGCTGGGAATTGAACCCGGATCCTCTGGAAGAACAGCCAGGGCTCTTAACCATGGAGCCATCTCTCCAGACCTACAAAGACTGTTTTGTGCCCCACTGTGTAAGTAGGACCTGGAAGCATGTTTGGCACATAAGGAGACTCAGGAAACATTTATCCAATGGGTGTTTTGTTTAAAGATAAGGAGGACAGTGTTTGGGGCATCTTTTGATACAAATAAATGTCCACTCTGAACAGCTTTCTGTGCTAATCCAGGGGACAACTCAATTATCTCCACGAGTGGGCTGCAGAGGGACCGCAGTAAATGCAGCCTTCCTAAATGGACTGTCACTTTGAATTTCCAGAACCTGTGCTAAGCTGTAGTGTGGGTGCAATGTTTCCTGGATTTCCTTTCAGGTTTGAAACATAAATGTGAACCATGCAGGATTTTCATGGGAAATCTAGATTTTTAAGATTGGCACCCAGTCACCTTGAGACACAAAATCCATAAGTGAACCAAACACCTAGGAGGTGGATTTGGTTTATGGGGTTTTGTGCTCTAAATCAAATAATGAACATTTTGAACTGGGACGGACACACACACACACACACACACACACACACACACACACACACACACACACCGGCCTCTTGATGGCACCTGTAAGCTGTGGTTAACATTTTCTTCTGCATGTCACCTCTTGAAGGGCAGCTGTCCACTAAGAGGTGTCCCCTGCAAACCAACTACTCAGATTCCCTGACGTTAAACAAGCCGGATGCCATGGTGTCTGCTACCCCACAGTTATTACTTGGCGACAAAAATCCCCACAGTTTCTGTTCTTGGTGGGGGGACTGCTCCTCCCAGCAGGTGTGTCCCCACCTGGCCCAGGAATTCCATTCATCAGTTCTGTGTCTGCACACTGAGCCACTGCCTGCACACGGTTTATAATGGAGCCACTTCAGAGACACGACACGGGGTGCTTGTGGCTTTGTACTCAGGCTGAGATGCAAAGAGATCTCTGATATTTGTAATGGGAAGGGGCTCTGTCAGAGAGCTGAGTGCAATTCACACCTGTTTGATCTGGGTTCACAAAACAAGGAGGGGGGCGCTATGGTTCCCTAATTGAGTCTCTAGTCACCACTGGCAGCTGAGGAACAATGAACTGGAGTTGGAACCCCTCCCTGGCTACCCTATGACTAGGGGGAGACACAGGGGTGGCTGCTTCCGACGCCGGGAAGGGCCTAGGAAGCCAGGGTGTTGTCCTCATGCAGAATGCAAAATGTTCCCTCTGGCAAGCCCAGGGATCAAGGGATGATGGTTCCGACAGAGTCTGGCTTCACTAATTTTTGTTTCCTGTCTGGTAATACGGAGAAGCAGACGGCCGTAAAAAGCTTTGGATAAGGAGCCCAAAGGACTGCTTTCTGGCCTGGTTCTGCCATGAAATTTTCCTACAGCCACAGACACTTTACTTAACCTTACTGAGGAATTGTTTTCTCCTTTTAAAATGAAGTGAGCCTCCAGCCCCAGGGTCTTTCTAGTCCTTCATTCCTTTGATTCCGGGAGGGTGGGTGCTGGCTCTCAAATGGCCTGGCTGGATTTTGAATAGCTTTCAAAACACAGCTATAAGTGGTCCTGGATTTCCAGCTGTGCACAAGGGCAGGACACCTGGCCAGACTCCGCAAGTCACTTCTAGTCCCTGGAACTTGGCATGTGACAACAGGTACAGATAAGGCTTCCTTTCTCTCTTTCTGAAGATACCTGCTTCAGCTTCCGTGTGGTCAACAGGCTTCCTTTCCTAACTGGATGCTGTGTTTCCGGTTTACATCTAGAGACAGACAGGCCCAGACAAGAGAGTGAGCTTGCCACTCAATTGAGTACTCAGTAAACAGAAGTCATTCACAAGACTGAGAGAAGTGAATACTAGCCGTGGGAGCTAATTCTCGCAGTGGTCTGACTTTGGTGGGATGCAACTGTAATAATCCAGGGTGTTAGAGAATGGTTTTTTTGTGGGTGTAAGACCTAGATGTTTAAATTAAGGTAGACTAAGGGCAGAGTAGAGAGGATGATATAGCAACATATCTACTATTAGATAATGCTTCATAATATACAGCAATGGCAAGGGGGGTTTGGAGACACAGGCCTGGGGAGAACTCTGGAACCACTGGGAAGACCTGGTCCAGCAGGTCCACAGACTTCCAATTGGCCCTCAAGAGGCATTGTCCCATTAGGGGCCAAATGCAGAAATTTAAATTTCTACCAGTTGAAATGAGATGCGATGAAATCATTCATTCTCAGTACATGTGCTCAGGAATCATGCCTGGCTGCCATGTACATCCCACAGATGTGCAGTATTTCCTTCACAGAGCTGCTGGACATGCTTTTATAGCTACACATGTGCCCTGGGAAGCCATGGCTTCAGATAGTCAATGGAAGTTGAAAATAGAGTCTTTTATATAAAATCAATTGAATTTTGGATGTCGGGATTGGATTCTAGTTTTCTTTTTGACACAGTTTCACCAAGCAGCTGGAATCCACTATGGAGCCCAGGATGGACTCAAACTCCTGATCTTGCCTCACACCTTCATGAGTTCAGAGATTACATGCATCCCCATGTCTAGCTTTGCTGGTTTTTAAAAAGTACAAACAGCAACTACATAAAACTTAAAAAAAAAAACAACAAAGATTCCAAACCTTACACCGAATGTCAGTCACCAAAAACAGGTGTTAACAGGAGGATTTGCTTTAAAATCCTTCCCTAGTGAAGAACAATTTGGCGAGCTTTGGAATTCCTGGGAATTCCTTTACCCAGGAATATACACTAGTCCGTTTTCAAATAACCAGCTTTTAGTTAGTGGAGAAATGAAATCATTCGCTACCTCTGACCATAGATTCTTTAAAGACTAAAAATGTTGGCTATTTACATGTGAAAATTGACTTTTGACTTCAAATTAATTTTTACTTTTTCTTAAGCCGGTGTTCTTAAAACCTCTTTATTTTAAACACTTGACCAGCATCAAACATGAGACTGAGGGCCTCTTGAAAAGGGGTGTTTTACACAGCACAACAGTGCTTAGAGAGAAGCCCAGGACTGAATGGAATTCACAAAATGCAATTTAATCCTGATAGTCTGCTTACATCATAATTTGCAGCATAGTGTCAAAAAAAATCATATTCAGGGATAATTTTAAGAGTTTCATTAAGCAATGACAGTTCTAAATTCAAAACTATGTCACGAGTAAACACTGACTTCAGGACTGTTAAATGTGCAGCCCCCTGAGAGATCCAGGTGAAGCATTTTGTAAATAAATGAAAACCAATCTCATCTATTAAAATGCACCAATTTTCACTGTAGCTCTGATTTTGTTCATGATTAAAAGTAAGTGGGGGTCGGTGGGGTGTGTGTGCAGAACTCACCAAATAGCTGGAGAAATATAAAACCAGAGGTAACGTGAGAAATGGGCAGGCCCTGACAAACACCACGGTCAACCTTTAATGTAACCAGGATAGCCATAACCTTAATTTTGTTCTCGACCAGAATGCAGCAACATTCTGCAGAGGAATTGTGGTGTGGAGATTCTCTATTTAGTTTATTAATTTCACCCTGACTTGTGCTTTGCACTTTAGCTGACTACCTACTATGTGTAGCAGCAAAGCAGTACAAAGTATCCACCAACTTAAGTTTTCACGAGTCTTCACCCGCCATTTGTTAGGCACACACTAGTGACATCTCCTTTACACCACGGCTCTAAGGGATATGTATGGCTGTCTTCACTGTCCCATGAGGACCGAACCTCTTTTTTCTAGTTTGGTGACAGTGAACTAGCTTCCAGCTCACTGACAGTACCCATCAGCTCCTTGTTCAACCCCGGCTTCCTTCCTTCCTCTTTGTCTGGGGCAGTTCTGCGGACCCATATGTGATGGTGATTAAGCTGGGTTTAAATTTGGAGCTGACTATCCTTTAGATCAGCTTTTCAAAGAGAAAGACCATAGTTCCTGCATTATTCTTCACAATGAGGATGGCCACTAGCCTCACTGGTGTGTACGCTTGTTCCTACTGTTTCAGCACTATAGTATATCTTCAATAATTTTTAGTTATGTTATTGCAGTAGAGCAGTTAAGTGTAAGGGCTTAGGTTTTGTGAAGAAATGAATCCAAGCACTGGAGGAAGAGTCCCCTGGATCTGGCTATCGTTACTCTGGGGAAATTATTCACATTTGTGGATCCTCAGTCTCCTCACTGGTTGAGCTGGATTAACAAAATCTTCACTATAAAGTTATGGCACACACATAAGTAATAGGCCACTCTCTTAAGTCTTAGCTTGTCTGAAACATTTGAGAAAAAGATAATAGTGGATGTTCGTTCACACATGGCTGAAATAACAATGTTCCTAACAAATCATTCATATACTGCATCATTGGACTACGTAGTATGTTATCACTATGTCATTATTGCTAACCAGGACAGAAGCAGCTCAGCCGAAATGGAGGACCAATCTCCACTTGCACTGAACCCCGGGTTTTTCTGAACTGGACTTTCCTTGACCATCCCCCAAAACAGGGCCTCACACCCCTAAGCCAGGACACTTTCCCCATGCTACAAGACTATCAAGACCATTGTCAATTTATTTCTGTGATCTTTCTCCAACACCAGAAAAAGAACTTCTTTCCCCTTACCTTTCTCTGTCTATGTGTGGGGCACAGTGTCCAGCACTGCTGTGCCCGTCTGGATGTGGCTGACTTAGAACGACGCTATGAGTCTGGTATACTGTTGCTCTTTGGAGTCGTCTTCAGATGCATGAACCTAATTCCTACTGCTTTAAAATCAAAGTGAATTGGGAGGCTAGCTTAACTCTTGAGATGAACCTCCTAGGATATGAGTCATGAGGCGATGTTCCTGGGGTGTCCTTGCTCAGTTTGGGAAGTCCTAAACTCTATGTTTCTCAGGTCCCTCTGTGCATGGCCACTGAAGAATTCTGGCAGGCTCTGGTACGCAATACTTCACCTGGCACTCTGCTGGTACTGTGTGCTCATGCCTCTTGGGTGGATTAAAGTGAGGGATGCCTAGGTTGGCAGTGAACATAAAGGAGAAAAAGTGGATGGCAAAGCAGAGTGTAGGCAGGGTAGATGTTCCTCACCCATGGATGACCACTGCAGTGTAGAGCTGTGGTCTCAGAGTTGCCAAATGCTTCTCGATTTTTTAGAGAAGCTGGAAATTTGGAATTTTATGTAAGTGATCCCAATTTTTAAATGTGAAATGTAAATCATATATATATATATATAATATTATATGTATATAGATTTGACAGACTAAAAAGTCTTCTTTGCCTATGCAATATGGTTTATAGTCTGCAAACTCTGGTTTGAAAGAGAGCAGAAAACTGGATGGGCCTTTGGGTCTGCCACACATCTGTGGCAGACCCTCAACCTCCTTAACATTACCAAACTGTAATGATAGGTGGGTCTTGAAAGGACAAGCTGTTTTGGCTCCCCAACCTTGCCAAGGGTCCCCTTTGAACAGAGAGCACAGACCAAGGAGCTAGGAGCCCAGCTTCTAATCTCTCTACTAAATACAATTTACTGTTGACCCTGGGTGCACCAGTACTAGGCGACCCCAGGGAGGTACCCAGCTGCAGAAGGTTAGGAGGTATGGCTCTCCCTCCAGCCTTTTCTCTACACTTTACCTGAGCCATAGTTGGTCATTCTGGAGACATCTAAAGGTCCTGCCAGTGCTGGCTATAGTGAAGACATCGAATTTCCCAACTTGGCAAGTGACATAAATAGGAACAATACCTTCAGACCTGGACATACTGATTATCTATAGACCCACAGGATCTCCATGCGATTGAGCTGGTACCTGGATACATTTTCCTGACATCTATAGCCTGGCTTTTTTGTTTATCTAGTTTCAGATAATTAATCTACTGAAATTCTTACTTGCTATATTTGACTCCAGAGATAATGTCTGAAAATATCTTTTCATCTCTTACAAACTCCTCAAAAAATAAGTACATATTTTATTAACCAGGCCCTCTTAGTGCATGTGTGGCTGCACCTGTGTGTGTACACACAAGCGGAGTCGGAACAACCACTCTGGGTGTCGTTCCGCAAGCGACAGTCATCTTTTGATTTTGAGATGGAGCCTCTGGCTTGGGCACTCCAAGTAGGCTAGGCTGGCTGGCCAGCAAGCCCCCAGGATGCACCTGTCTCTCCCTCCCTGTGCTGGGATTACAAGCAAATGCCTCAAGGCCCAGCTGTTTAAAGCCTGAGTTCTGGGGTTCAAACTCAAGTCCTCAGGCCAGAGAGCAAGTATTTCACCTCCTGAGCCGCCCCCACTGTGTTTCATCTGTCTGTTCTCTCAATTTTTAAACTACAAGTTAAACTTTCTCGGCTGTTGCTTTCATTCACAAAGGCATGCTGGGCAGGGAGGAGCCCGGTCCAACTGAGAACTACCTGACCATTTTCAACTTAGCCGGCAGGGACTAGAAAGCTAGCTCATGGCATCCTGAGCACAGGAAGCTCAGAATGCAGCCTTGTCACACGCAGCTGCTGCACAACACAAGGTACTAGGTGAAAAAATACGAATTGCAAGATGTGCAGGACAGGAGAAAGAAATGGAGGGTCATCACTGGAGGATTGAGTGGAGGTCTGACTCATCAAAGCCTGTGCTCCCCAATTAAAAACTTTACATGCCACAAAAGCACATCCGTAGTTTTGTGTGTGTGTGTGTGTGTGTGTGTGTGTGTGTGTGCGCGTGTGTGTGCACGTGTGTGTGCGTGTGTGTGCACGCGCGCGCGCGCGCACGCCTGCATGCATACATAATTTCTGGAAACAAAGCCCCCAGACTATTGAGTCCCAGAAATGACAGAAGTGAGACAAGATCATCCCTGCAATTACAATGTTAATAAGTGAAAAGAAAGAGTTTTTACTTTCCCCTGTGAGTTGGACTTACCTCACACTATGAGGGGCCTCGCACGTTGAGGGGCCAGGTAGTCGGGTAAAGGGAACACGATGGGCAGTTTGGGGAGATTGTGGCAAGTTCTGACAAGAGGCGCTGACAGTTTGCCTTGCTCAGCTCTCAGAGAACAGTTCACACCACCCTGCAACACAGGGTGCCTCAGGCGAGCCTAACACCTCAATCTTCGGCAACATGGGCTAGTGAGGCAGCTGGCTACGGTGTCCACACAGGCTGGTCTGCCTATTACTTAGTAGTTAGTTAGCTGCTCTGAGATGGACTACTTTAAAAGGAGGGTGATGGGAATAGTAGCTCCTTGGAGGGGCTGAGAGCATGCAAATATCTAATGTGAGGAAGTGTTATGGTGGTGGGAGCACTAGCTATGGCGGTGGGAGGACTGAATATGGTGATGGAGCACTGGCTATGGTGGTGGGAGCACTGGCTATGGTGGTGGGAGCACTGGCTATGGTGATGGAGCACTAAATATGGTGATGGAGCACTGGCTATGGTGGTGGGAGCACTGGCTATGGTGGTGGGAGCACTAACTATGGTGATGGAGCACTAACTATGGTGATGGAGCACTAACTACAGTGATGGAGCACTCACTGGCTATGGTGGTGGGCATGATGAACAACTACCAGCTCTGGCCATTTCACTATTCCTCCTCCCCTGTGAGGATGTGCCAACCTTAGAAAGCTTCACTACACTTTCTTCTTACTCCTCTTTCTGCTGACTGGAAAGCAGAGGGTGGTATTGGCTTTCCCTGTTCACTACACCTTGAGCTGAACAGTCCCCACTGGGCACAGCCAGCATGGAGGGGAACACAGTACCTTTCTCTCCTTCCTATCCTGGCCCCAGTCCACGATCTCCTCACTATCTGCAGTTCCCTCTCAGACTCACCTTCTGGGTTCACATTCAATGTAAGGAATAAACCCAACTTTTCAATGCAAAGGAAATTTTTGGTATTCCAACCATAAGAAGGATGAGAAAAGCGCATTACTGAGTGCAATATTCCCTGAGTGGCTGACATCTCAGACTTTCCTTAAGACAAATAATCTCTAGAACTTTCCATGAGATAAACACACGCCATTCCTCATTTCCTACCACACCTTATGTAATGTCACCGTATATCTGAACCATGACAGTTTTCTTAATGTACACACTATTATTCTTTAGGATCCTAAAATTAACCTTTTTAGGGCTAATGCATTTTGAACATCTTTATATCTGAAAAAATTATTAATATGCAGTGTCTCCACTTAGTTCCTGTTCTCTGTTTCATTGACAAGATACCTTATGGTGCCTAACTTTTGATCACAGAGATGTGTTATAAAATGTCAGTGTATAGATGATGTTTGGAAGGTGTGGGATGGGGAGGCCCCTTAAATGGAGATGTCAACTCCAGCCAATTTCAGAATGGCTCACCATTAAGATGGATGTCTTCAAAGCCCCGTGCCTCTGCTGGAAATTAGAGAAACCATGGAATAACTGATTATGATTAATTTTAAGTGCTTAGCCATGTGAGGCCAAATGAGCAGCTCTAAAACAAAGCTATTGATCTGGCTTTGTTTGGAATTGAGAAGATAAAGGAATCAGATCCCGCAGGCCTTTCACAATGATGAGGAATGAGACCCTGGTATTATTTTTATTACTGTTATTAGTATTTTGGTCATGGGTTTCTAGGTTTTAACTTAGCTACACCTGATACATCTGGGTATCAGTCTTTTCCTCATAGTAAATATCTGAGCATAGAGGAGTTGTTCAAATATGCCCTGGGCAGGAGTTTGACCCAGATGAAGGCACAGTAGGGAGAAAGATGTGGGAAGCACAACATTTAGAGTCCCTCCTGTGTGGTCCCTTCTCAAAGGGAGAAAGACAAAGGTGAGAGGTCACAAAGCTTGACCCAAGTCTATGGCTTCCTAGTTTCCACCCATGGGAATCCATCCTTAGTGCTCCTTTCCCCCAAAGACTCCCTCAGACAACTCTCCTGGGAACTAACCAAGGGGCTGACAGGTCATCACAGCTGTTCAGTGGCAGCTGGGACTTCCACGTCTTCATTTCTTCCAAAGGAATTTGCTCATCTGTCTCATCCTCCCTCTCAAGGAGTAAAGAGGTGACGGGCTCCTGCCAGACCTTCCTACAGAGGCTTTTTTGAAGGTAGGGAAAATCGTGCCTCCCTTCTCAACTCCATTTTCCCAGCAGGGTAAGTCCTTGGTTGCTAAATTTGAGCTGGCACACTCTCCCACAGTCATGCAATTGTTGCCGGTTCCGGGGTCAGAGTTTGGGTGAGGAGAGACCATCCATCTCAGGACTGACAATCTGACCTCCCTGCCTGTGGGTCCTGTCTTTTCTGTGCCAGGAACCCTCAGCTTGCAACCGATCAAGTGGTTTGCAGCATCAGCACCCCTGTATTTCCCGTGATTCCTCCCAGAATCACCTTCCTTTCTAGCAAGGTGGAGGGAAATCTTTCTAACCCACTGCTGGTGTCTCCCAGGTGAAAAGGAAAAATGTACACCTTCCTCTATGTACAGAGGGATGTTGTAATATGTTCATTTATCGACCATTCATTCTTCCACTGCAAACAGGCACAGGAAACCTTTAACTACGTAATCCCACCCCCAAGGATGCTCAACTCATCCTATTCTCGTATCACTCTGAAGCTAGCACTGCTCCAACGTACTGATTTTTTGCAGATTTTGGAGAGGGCAAATAACTCTCAAGTTAGAGCAATCAACTCCTTTATTTTATGAAAGAGAAAACTGAGGCTCTGAGAGCCAAAGGGACTTGCCCAAGGTCACATGGCCAATTAGTGGCAGGGTAAGGACTGAATCTCACAGCCCCTGACCTAAGTTCTACTAGGCATTATTGCTTCCCCGCCAGGCTTCCCCACATCAAGGGCAGCGAGCAGTGTACCTGCTGAGGAGAGCAATCAAACTGTTTTCTAACACAATCCAACTTTAGTCGGATGACCCCAACGTGACCCCTCAGTGACTTTTCTCCAGAAAGCCAGTTTCTTTAGTTAGAGCACAGGAGGACAGTCTTGTGTGTGTATGTTTCTATATAAGGTATATACATGGTGGGATTTCAAGGAGGGATCATTTCCCCTCAGCTTTTCATCCCCATTACTTTAAGGTTACTGTTTAAAGTTTGAATTAAAGCCTGAGATAAGATCTCAGGAGCAGTAGCAATAGCTAGACCTTACCAGTCTGTCTGTCATTTCCCCTCGTCCTATGCCAAGGTCCCTCCCTGCATCTGGCTAATTCCAACTCACCTTCTGGTGATAACCTCTCTGTCACTGGCCACAGACCTGTAACCTGTCTCCCTGTATGCCCACACTCAGAGAGCCGCTCCCTGAATACACAGACAGATGCTGGGGGGCTATTCTGGCCATCTGCTCCAACAAATACAGCAGGAGCAAAAGAGAAATGGCTTGATTGAGGAACCCCAGTTTGTGGGAGGTGAGAAATCACACTTTGCAGCCTGCAAACACTTTGGCCAAGGTAAGCCGGGGGGATCTCCCGGTGCCCGATTTTAATAGCATTGCAGCAGAAGACCCAGAAAAGCACCTACAAGGACCCCCCTGCACACACGCTCCCCCTTTCCTCTCTGCATAACGTACACACACACTCTCTCTCTCACACAAGGCAGTAATCGCAAAATCAACTTACAGGATCTCCAAATCGCGCAGCGCTCGGAAGGCTCCATCTTCAATGCAGCTGATGTGGTTATTGTCCAGTTGCCTGTGGGAAAGCAAGGGAGAGCATGAAGGCTGAGCAGGGGCAGCAGCGAGGGGCTGGGCGGCTAGTCGGCATCCCTGGCCGCCAAGCGCCTGTCCCTCCACCCATTGCAGGCTCTGCTTGTCCCTGCCAGGAGCTCCTGCAGAGCCAGCCTGTCTGCCACGCTGCTCCGTCTCTTCTCTCTGACTGTCTGAGGGAACTACACAGGCGAGCGCACCAAAGGCTGTCAGGTCTCAGTAAATATTAATTGCGCATTTTTTTTTTTTTTTAGGCAGAAGGGAGTAATTTCATTACATTAGGGCATCCAATCCATTACGAGCTCTTACCGTCATGTCACTGAAACAATTTCATTAAGCTAAAGGCCTGTAAATCATTGGAGGTCACTGCTCTGCCCTCCGCGACCTCCCAGAATGCTTTTTTCCCCCTCTCCCTCTCTCCCTTTTACTGGAAGTTACAGTCTTTGCTTTGACACAGCGCTAAATCTCAAGGCTTTATCTGCCCAAGAGCGGTGAGGGTGCGTGGGGAATATACCGATTCCAAATTAGACTCAACTAATCTAATTTTATAGTCTTTTTATTATTCTAAGCACCAAATGTCTGTGGTGGTTTGTTGTCTCCGTGCATTGTTATGGGGCCCATCTGGTAGGTCATTCTATGGGAACATTTTGTGAATAAATACAGATTCCCTCAAACTGCACTAACCATCATCAGCATTAAAGAAGTTCATTGATGGAAGTGTCTGTGATAGAAGAGAAAAAGGAATATCATTATTGCCTAAATGATGCACCACTTACATTTAAATTGGGGAGGATTAAATACACCTACTTTAGGATTCCTTTTTAATTTCCCTTTCCCATCCTAAACGCAGGAAAATAATGTATTTCTAAAAGATGCCTTGACTAATAGACATCCCAGTTGAGGACTAAGGGATTTTAGTCGAGAAGTAATGCACAGGAATGTACATTATTTGACAAGTAGTAAGTTAGGGTATTTATTACATGACCACACCCAACTTATACTATATATAATACATCTAATTCCTAAAACGCCAATGCACAGAAAAGGATGTTGTATAGAAAATGACTATTAGCACCCAATAATTTACTGTCCTTTGCAGAGGACACCACTGTTGCAGCAAGCTGAAAGTGTGGCTGTATTTAAAACTTTTTCTGTGCACACTCATATGAAATGGAAAAAAAAAGAGCCCTTTTAATGTGGGTCCTTCTCTATGGCTGGCATTTTGAGTTGTAACTTCCAGTAATATATCCCAAATCAGCTCTCCACAAAACACAGACAAAGTAACATTTGGTAACTCTCACAGAGGGCTTTATTTTATTTTTTTTAACCAAAGGAAGTTAGAATTGAAACTAAAATATTATCATCATTGCAAAAGTATATGGATGTAGGTCTATTATAAGCATATGTAAGTTTTGGTGCTGGTTCAGGTCCTGCATGACATTATGAAACTCTATCGCCCAGGAAGACAGTCCCCACGGTGCAAGGTTTAAAATGAATAATGTCCAGAGTTGAAAGTAATTAAAACATGGGTCTCAGAAAACAGAAGCATCCTTGAGTTGACCAGTTCTCCACCTAGTGTTTCAAGTCCTGGTTAATGTAGGTGTACTAGGACTTATAGGGTTCTTCAGTCCCCAGTCTGTCTGGATTTTGTTTTCTGTTCTTTACACAATTTTGCTGATTTCTTTGGATCCATACTGGGGCACCCACATTCTGGGCAGTGGTTCTATTAGGGCAGTCTAGTCTTGCTGCCCAGCTTCCAGATTTATCATCAATTTAAAGGACAATGAATCAAGAACCTCTGCTCTACGTCAAGGCCACCAAACCTTACCAAGCAGAAACTTAGCAGGGCTGGCTTTGAGCTCCAAGAAATTGTTCAACGAACATGCTGAATTCGGCAAAAATGCACCATCTGCCTAAGTAGAAAAGTATCTAAATCATCAGAGTGGAAAGTCTGGGGTGTGGGGAGATGGCAATTTGTGGTGAACCTGCTCCCCGTGAGTGTGTGCATTCCGGAGAGCTCCCTGCAATTCTAGCACACTGCAAGCCAATGGATTTCTTTCTTAGGGTATCAGTAACCAAAGAGGAGATTCTCAACATACAAATTTCCCCCCATGGGGAAAAATGGAGTCTTCAGGAGAAAATAGCAAGTTATAGAACTAGGAATGGAGGAAATCCCATCATGGAACGGTGGAAAAAGGACTAGAGGTTAGGTGGGGGAGTGAAGGCAGGGCGACTTTTAAAAATCTGAAGTCAATGTTACACCAGACTCCTGAAGCCCAGGTCACACGACAACCTGGACAAGAGGACTGTGATCATTTAAGGCAAAATCAGAGAGGCCAAAGACATTATTAATTGTACGATGTTTACGTATTTTCAGTGGGAGTCACAAATTGACACCCATTTGTTTATTCATAGGAGGGAAAACTGAGACGTAATATAAGCATCTCTGTGGCTGTATTTCATAGCTTACTTTAGCACATATGAAATCTATCAAAATTTAAAATATTTATGCTTATGTGTGCTTGCCCAGAGGACATTTATTGTAATGGAGATGGCGTCCTTTCATTCTAACCATACATAAACTGAACAGGACCTGTATCCCAGCCTTGCTAGTCAAAGGGCCAGGCTCAAGATGCACTGCTATGAAGTCTACAGGGGTGCCCTGCCCGGGAGGGGGGAGGGGGGGAAAGGGAGAGGGGTTGTCAGGCAAATGGAAACCACAGTACTGACTCTACCACTCTGCATGTGCAGCTTTGTAGAGCGGAGCACCCCAGGATTCATGAAAAGCCCAATTAACAGCTCACAGTCACTTTTTTTGTTTCATGTAAACACCGGGTCCCCAAACAAAGTAAGCAGTCCTCTGGTTCAGACAGATGTCTTTTCTTTTACACTTACTTATTTATTTATTTATTCAAGGGAGGGGGTGTGGAGGTCAGAGGATAAGTTGAGGAACTCTGATCCATCCTTCAACTATGTGAGCTCCAGGGACTGAACTTTGGTTATCAGGCTTGGTGGCAAGCGTCTTTACCCAATGAACCATCTCACCATCCCTAGATTGCCTTTTCTTTCCGAAATAACAACTCAGAGACATCAAAGTCCTAAGGCACACAAGAGGGGAGGAAAAAAAAAAGCAAGTTCGGCATTTTTTTGTCAGCATTGGAACAGAGGACTAATAAACACACAGAGAACCTTCTGGTAGCTGAAGCCAAAGCATTTGATTTAGCAGTTTGCTTCTGAGAGTTCAGTATGCTGGAGGCTGCTGATGTGTATTCTAAGCACTTGGGTCAAAGGTCTGTATCACGTCTTTGAAAAAGATTCATTCAAAGATGCTCTTAAAAATGACGAGAAAAGCCCACAGCATACTCCATACCAAGCACACCATACTCAGAGCATGGGCAAAAAGGACTTTGGAAACCTGGGCAGAAAGAGCCCAGCAACTGGGCATGCCTTGCTTTGCCCCGTTCTTCCTGGATGTTGAGAAGCATATTTCTCATTGATGCAAGTACTGTCTTCTGCTTAGCACAGGTCCATGGAAGAAAGTGCTAAGCCATGAGCCACATGGTCCTGGCTGCTGCCCGTGGCCCTTGTTATGACAAGAGAGAATGCCTAAGTATTATTTCCCTCCAAGCCTATACAGGGCTCAGCACCTCCTGGCTCCCTGAGACACAGCCTTCCCCAGCAAGGATCCCCAGAAGGAGATAATACAAGATTTCTGTGGCCTTCCCAGGAAGTCTAGGAAGGCAGTAGATGGAAGAGCCTAGGCCGATCTCTTTCTTTTTCTTTTTGAAGGTAACTCATCGTCCTCTACTTTATACAGAACACCTAACTTGATTTACACTCCTTGGTCTCTGAATAAGTTGAGAAGCCCCAAAACATTTCATGATATTGAATTAACCCCCCTAATTTCCCAGGGAAGCGTCAATTTTGGCAAACAATATGACTGCTAAAACGATCCCAGAGCCCATTTAGAAAGAAATCCTCAGACGAAAACTAAGTGCAGACTCCCTGAGAGCAGTGTTCTGACTACTGCGATCTCACAGTCTGTGAAAATAAACAAGTCAGAAAGGAAAGCCAGCGTGAGTGGGGACTTCAAGTAATCTGTTCGTACAGCAGACTGGGCGATGGCACTTTCTGTGAGAATTACTGATCCTAAGCGGAATATGCTCCGAATTATCACAGTTTGTCTCCTTAGCTTTCAGTTTCAATCTTCATAATTGGAGCAGGAGAGAAACATTTTTGCAGTTCAAAAATTCTTACAAAGCACGTGTAAATCCTTAAAAGAGGTGAAAGTTAGAAAAAAGCTGGTCTACAACATTAACACCAAACCTCCCCACAACAATTACCACAAAAAATAAGAAAAAAAAAAGAGTAAGAAAATTCCAAGATTTCAATGATGTATGTGAGTCCCCATGAGAAATACCTAGGAAACAGAAATCTCCAGAAACAGGCTTTGGCTATTTGAAATAGGAGTAGAATTTCCAATAGCATTCCAATGCACACAAGGTCTGCACACCCGGGCTCATCCTGCTGTTGTGGGGGTGATGAGCAGCATCTTGTCAAATGGTTGGTGAAACTCAGCCTGAAGGCATCATCACTCCAGGGCCCCCAAACAGCAGCAGCAACAGTAGCAGTGTCCTGCTTCCGAACCCCAGCTAGTGTCGCTGCGGTCTTCCTTGTGTGACGTGAGAGAAGTAGCAGAGGCTGAGCATCCTGTGGAACTACACCATTTGCCATTTTCTGAACAAAACTATCTTCACAAAATATCAAAAATCAGCAAAGGACTTCTGTACAAAATTCATAAGGGACACCTTAGTAGAAAGCCAAACAAGCCCATGGCCACAGACTAGAGTAACCTAGAATGGTCATAGTGTATTAACAGAAGTTCACACTGCATTAGGTACCCAGGATACAGAATGAAGTATAAGCTAGCCTTTGAAAATAGAAAGATGTTCACCTTATTTGTGGTTTTTGTATGCTAACCATCTTTATTGTATAATTCTAAAAATCCAAACTAGTTTGAATTTGTTTTCCTGTGTGTGTGTGTGTGTGTGCGCGCGCGCACGCGCGCATTACCTTCCAAGTGTACTTTTTCTAGACTGAAGAGAAAATGTTATAACAAAAAATGTGAAGATCCTGCTTTCATACACCAGACTGGGGACCAGACAGTAGAACCTTGACACGCTGCTTGTCTTTTTAGTGTTACCTATTTGTTCGTTAAGTAGAATTCAAAAACATATAGTAGCACTGTTTTTTAAAATGACGTTTTAACAGAAAAATCATCATTGAAGAACAAATCACAGAAACCTTTGTCTGCTGCTCTTTCAAAACATAAGAAAGCCCAAGGTTATTTTAACTGGCAAAAGGGAGAAAATATGTTCAAAAGAAATGCATACACTTCATATAATGGAGTACTGGTCACACTTTGTAGGCAAATCAAACACTTGATGATCTTAGCCACAATCTGCTAATGAATTGTCACTACTTCTCAACATTAAGGAGCTACAGTAATTCCACATTAAAATGACATCTTACATGAGCAAAAGGAGGTGAATCAATTATTCTGCACATTTAGTACACTTGTCCACCAGACCCCGGAATACATGCATATAGATATGTTTACCCATCCATGAATTATTTAAGTATCTGCAAAGATCCCTATCTGTACAACTGACAACTCTATGCCTGTATCTTCTACATACATACTTGCAGGTGTAAGATCTCACCCACGTACACATGCAAATGAAAATGTACCTTACCAAATAGTCAAAGTGATAATGGACCTATGACATTTAATGTGAATATACTTAACAAAATTATTTAGAAAGTTTATTGCTATCATTCCAGTGACTTCAACCAACCAAACCTACTTTGTAAGGACGAGACAGAGTCGGGTTAATTAAGCTTTCTGATCACAATAGTCTGCTTGGAACATAGTTTAAAACTGGACAGAAATCTATTTTAACAAGCATCGTTAGGTATGCTTTGCCACACAGCTAGTGTGGTACCTCTTGCTTAGTATATATCATATTGCTGTTCAACGTATGCAACTTCTCAGCAGGAGAATAACCGCAGTCACTTAGGTGATGCTTCTAGAAGCAAGCTCTGCAATAATGCAAACACTGCTGATGGATTAGCAACAAAGAGTCACACCCGACCTTGGAGAGTAAAGAGGGTCTCACACATCGCCGGGAAATATCAATAACTCCAGCTCTGTGTTTGGAACCTTCCCGTATGGGGGTGCGTGACAAACAAATCTGCACTGAGAAATCCAAGTGGAGGATCCTTGCAAACCGATATAACGTCAAGGGGAAGCTAGCAGAAGAGGCAGAACTCTTGTTTCATTTGGGCACAGAGCATTTCTAGGTAAATAAAGAAACAATCATCAGAAAGTACATCTATATAAAACAGCCCACACTCACAATGAGAGAGCTCCTTTTGACTGTAAATTTAGATCAAGGGAACAAAAAAGCTTAGTTACTATTTGCAAATGTTTAAGGCTCACATTTCAAGTCAGTTACAGATCCTGTCTGTGGCCATCTTTGCATCAGGACCAAAAGCTGACCAAGTCACTATGGCCTCCAGGTTTGGCTGTGACTTTACCTGTCCCATTCATGGAAAATTGTGAGGCAAACCATGAGGACACTTTGTAGGCATCCAGGTGATGACTATCTAACCTGTTGGGTTCTGGGGTGGAGTTTATCAGAAAGGGATTAATTTCCAGAGCATCCTTCCCTCACTTGGTCTCTAAAGCTTCAGATGTCTTTGGATTCACAAGCTTGCCTTTCTGGTTACACTGGCCCTAACAGGCTCCTCGCTCCCCATTATGCAAAGTGAGCCTCTTTGTGCAGCTAAAACTGATAGGTGAGGCTGGTGGGCACCTGAAAGTATCCGAATTGCTCCACGGTGTACTCTCAGCCTTATTGGGGATGCAAATTTCTTAGTAAGGCGCATCTGTGTTTTACTCACTGGCCTTGCTGATGTCATGAATACTCAGAGGCTGGACAAATAAATGGCTGTCTCCATAGCGATTGGGGCAGGTCTGTGGTTTCCCTAGTTACACTCCTGAGAGCTAACCATCTGTGGTTCGTCCTCAGCAAAGGCGCAGGATGTAGGGAGGAGTGAGAAATGGGAAGATGAAATGCATTCTTGTGAACAGGCATGAAGTTACACTTCCGTATATTGTTTTCACTCCTTCTAAAGCAACCATCACAGTCTCCAGTGAGGCAACCCAGCCGTTTTTGCACCCCACGGGGGTTTCAGAAAATTTTATTTTGGAGACCAATGAACAGATACAGTGGCAGTATTTCTTTCTCCCTAGGTGCCAGGTGGCTGTCCACACAATAGTCTGGGTTTTCACCGTCAGGTTGGATCTTAGGCATCATAACTCAGGGTTGGAGGCAGGTGCCGCCACAGCCTGAGGATCTCTCCCTGACAGTGCATTGAGTTTGCAGCACATCCTGAGATCCTCCGAGTGTCTGTCTGTCTGTCTGTCTGTCTCTCTGCCTCTCTCTCTTAAATACATGGAGAGCTCATCTAGAAAATCTAACTGTGCGCCTCTAAATTTATCCGCATTTTCCAACTCATTCTAACAAATCCTTTGTGAGTTCTCAATGTTTGATATCCATTTTTTTTTAATAAAGGAAGGCCAGAGTTCATGTGACTTCTAGCTGTAGAAACTGAGTGATTCCCGTTTGTATCCTTAAATCTCAGTTTCTGCGAGATGGAGACAACAGTGTCCAGCCAAAAGGCCATTGTGAGGATTAAAGTAATGAAATGTGTATATGCTGGAAATGTATTTCTGATGCTATTTAATTTTATTTGCTTTAAAACTAATGCTATTAAATAAAGGAATTCATTTTTTCTTGCACAATCTCCAAGGTCTCTGAAGTTATGTGTCTGGAGATTGATTTCTTATGAGTTCTTAAGGGAAAAAATCCTGTTCATTTTTCTCAGGCTCCTCTGCGATCCCAGCATATCTGTTTATTCCTTCCTTTCCCGTCCCAGTCTAAAGAATCTATTATTTGAGATATTCAATATATTCTTTCTGGAACAAGGGCAGCAGTTCAGACACATGGGTTCTTCCAGCTTCTCCAGCCACTAGGAGATTGAAATTCAAGAAGCCACTAAAAACTGACATCAAAGAAAATGCACATTTTCCCTCACAAGAAAACGATACCAATATATGGTGACATATTTAGAATCCCATGGGGGAGATCCACCAGAGGAGAGAGATTGCAAAGTTTAACCTCATTTGTTGATGGCTGTTTCTAATTAATTATAAATCAAGTAATATACTGAGCACCTACAACAGTCAAATGTCACATCTATTGGTATGTAATTTTTTTCCTTTTATTATTTATGCATGTGCACACACACGCGCGCATGTGCCTGTTTGTCTGTACATGAGCCACGTGCATGGTGGGTATCTGGAAGTCAGAAGACACTGTCAGAACCCCTGTAATCAGAGTTACATGTGGTCTTAAGCCGCCTGATGTGCAAGCTTAACCCATGTCCTCAGAATTAACATCAGGTACAATTAACTGCTAAGCCATCGCTCCAGCTCAAGTATATCATTCCTTAATCTTAGCATTCTTTAGTCTGCGCACGGTGACTCCCTGTAGCCCACATGATACACTGTATGGCCACTATAATCACAGTAATGGCATACAGCCTTGATTAACTTAAGAATCAAGCACTAAACCAAGCCCCGTAGACAGATCACAACAATCTGTGTTTTACAGAAGAGCAATATGGTGTTGAGGGTAATGTCTCTCAAGTTGCTTTTAGACGCAGGTAGGTCCATACTCCTGAAGACCAGAAGTGAGCTTCTAACTTGGAAACCGTGTCAAGTCCGTCACAGGCACGGCCCCCTCCCTCATGCACTATCTGAGCACATCATACACCTTCACATTTCTGTATCTAGCTCATACTGGTCCTAGCCACCTCCTCTCTTGTGAAGCATCCATCAAGGACATCCTCAAAGCACACATCCTCAATAAAAACTTATACAGACCTAGGCAGGATAAACCTCAGTCCCATGATCCTTTGATTATCCCCTCATTCAAAGGCTTATTCCACAGCAGCAGGACTCCTAGTGAATACACAGGGAAACTGAGGACCAAGGATGCTATGCAGCAGTACCAAGGAGTTCCACCCAGCCTTCCTGGTCCACGAGTCTCAGGCTCACCTCCCATGCCAGTCCATTCACCTGCAACGTTCCAAGGGCAAAGTTTGGGAAACTAGAACATGACTCGGGGGCTTATGTTACTGAAAGCTGAGAAATGCCGGGGTTTGTCTTTTGTCACTGGAACCCAAGTTACTTTCATTGGCCTACAGCACGACTATCCAAAAGATGGCAGAAGAGGGGGGACCCCTCAGCAGTATCCTCCCACTCACCCCTTTGTGTCCCTCATATAGATCCTTGGATAGCAACTTAACTTTTAGGTTTGCTGGGAGCCTCTGCCTTAGCTCTGGGTGCTGAGGGTCAGGCCAGGTGGATTTGCTGCAATTCCAGGTGAGGTGGCCTGCTGGGCCCTGACAGGCAGGAACTTTCCAGCCAGCCTAGGAAAGCTCAGCATTTTCTTTGGTGGGTGCTTGACACACTTAGAGAAATAGTTTACCCCGCTCCCCCACTCCCCTGCCAAGGCAAGTTGTACATTGGGAAGATTCTGATCAGTATTCTGATGGGCATGCTCTCCCCAGGGGGTGGTGACGAATTTGTCTTCCAAAGATGCATAAGCCACAGGTACTGACATTACCAAACAGCTCTCACTACATCGTGTACTGGGATATTGGGGGGTCAGTGACCATTAGCAAGGCATCACTCCGAGGTATCTTTGTGACAGCAGAAGCCAATTAAAGTATGTCTTGTAAGCTTGGTGTAAGGGGACACCAGGGACTCTGTAATTAACTGTGGAAAAAGTATTGTCAAAACCCAGCAATGTGGGAGGTGCTGATAACTGCATTCAATCAGGCTAATATGTAGAACTGAAATACTCCAGGAAAAGGTCTGCTTCGTTCTATTTACTACTATTTTTAAGGAATAAGGAATGTTTAGATTCTTTGGCAACTGCATCTGTCCAACCTGTAGCAGAGTTATAGTGGCTGGCCTACATCAGGTGCTTGGTGCAAATCCTAGGCTTCTCGGGAGAGGCTACTTCATACCACTAAGACTGCTGAGGCGGAAGCGACGGGGAAGCCATGAGGCCGGGCAAGGACGTAGAAGGGCCGGAACCCAGCTACACAGCTGGTGGGAGAGCACAGTTGTGCAGCTTCAATGGAAACCGTATGGTGGTTTTCTAAAAAGATGAAATGACGGTCACCTGACCCAGAGATTCTCTCCCCAGCCAAAAGAAGGGAAAACAGGTGTTCAGTCAAAAACCTGTGCACAAATGTTCACTGCAGCATGACACCCAGAATGCAGAAACAACCCATGCCTCCACCAACAGACAGATGGATAAACACACTGTGGCATGCACACCATGAGTATTACCGAACCATTTAAAACAGGGGAAAGGCAGTAGTGCATGCTGCAGCATGGACAGACCTTGAAGATATTCTACAGAAGATAAAAAGTTAGACATGAAAACTGTATCATTTGGTTCCACTAACACGACATGCCTAGACGAGGCCAACGCAAAGCATCAGAAAGCAGATGAGCAAGTGCCAGAAGCTGCGGCAAGAAGCGGGTGGGAAGGAAATGGTCGAGGGGTTCCTTTCCAGGAGATGGAAGTATTTTGGAATTAGAGAGAGGCGATGGTTGTATACTATTTGTAAATATACTAAATAAAATTATACTGAGTTTCACACTCACTAAATTTGTACTAGTTTGCTTATTTATTTGTTTTGTGAGTGTGTGTCCTGTGGGTGTCAGAGGACAACTTGAGAATCAGTTCCCTCATTCCACTATGTGGATCCTGGGAATCAAACTCAAGTCATCAGGCTTAGTGATGGCAACTTTTACCTGGCAAGTCATCTCACCAGCCTGAGTTGTACACTCCTAAGTGGTTAACTTAGAATCTAATATTCCATGCCTTAAGTACACAGTAAACTTCTAAGTGTTTTCTCCTTTTCCTTTTCAATGTTGAATTCTCTCTCTCTCTCTCTCTCTCTCTCTCTGTGTGTGTGTGTGTGTGTGTGTGTGTGTGTGTGTGTGTGTGTGTGTGAGTGAATTTTACCTTGAGCTTGGAGAAAAGAGAGTTTGAGGAAGAGAGAAGCTCACTCTTTCCATAGCAAAGAGTGTTGTTAAACATCACACTGCAAAGGTCACTTCCCTGTGACAGGCCTTTGACTGAGTACAAAAAGACAGCAAGCTCCTCCTATCTGGGTGTGAACAGAATTATGTTATCACACAAAGATCAGAGAGAACCAGGAGAGAAATATGGAGAGTGGGTTTAATCTACCTACTTTGGGAGATTATTTATAGTAATTTTAAAGCTGCTTTCTTCCTAGCTTGCTCTGGGGATACTGCCAGTCACTCTGCACTCAGGAAAGAACTGTATACACAGAGAGAATGGGGGGGGGGAGACTTGATGGGAGGGTGGAAGACTGCTTGCTAGACTCCCAAATCTAGTATCAAGTGTGGTGGGCCAGCTACTACCCTGCCCTTGCCACACGGCTGCCTCCCCTCTCCATCCCTCCAGCAGTGTCCAGCACCCACAACGCTGCAGACTGCACTTGCATTTCAGAAGCAGCTGCTGTATGCACACACAGACTGGCTCTTTGCTTCCTTCCTTGGAGGAGATGGGCAGCGGCCTGAAGGTGGTTACACGCGATACAGAGGGGGACCCAACAAAGACCAGAATCCTTCCCTGTCTAGCCCTTGGTCTGAGTGACTAGGAGCCCCGTGAGGAAGACATAGCAGAAAGGGCTGAGTGAAAGTGACAAGTCCTTTCCCTAAGGCTGTCACCAATTTTCTCCAGGACTCAGGAACCGACACATTAGCGTCGTCACTGGGCTGTAAGATTTTTCTTTTTTAAATGTTGAAATAGAAGCAAGGGGAAGCAAACAGAGGGGAGAAGAGACGCAAACTCTAAGGCTACGTGAGATGGTTTCTTCTTGGGTACCCTCACTCCAGCTGGGCTGCTTCCACACGTGGCTATGATTAGTTTGTCCTGAAGCCACTGCAGGACCGGAGGGTTATGAATCTAGAAAAGGGCATGGAGGCTACTGTAGGCACTTGAGAACGGAGGCTAAGAAGGCATTGCTCGAGTTTCTATCTAAGATGGTAGGGTTTAGTGGAAGAAACCAAACCAACCAACCAACAAGCAGGCAGTTTGCTCAACAGTCATGTGGCCAGGATCTTTTGTCTTGCTGGCTTGTGGCTTTACTTCTTCTGGGCTAAAATGTCCCTCTCAGTAAGCAAAGGCATAAGATGTATGACTTCCGGGGCCCCTGCAGAAGTGACATTCTGGGACACTGACTTCTCACCTAAGCCCCAATGTGCACAGGAGGGTGTTTCTCACTCCGCTGTTGGGGACTCTGTGATGAGCTAGATCTTATTTTTAATGCAGCGTGTTGAGAATGGAAGTGTGAGCTTCCTCCTGTTTGGAACAGCTAAGCCGAGGGTTCTCCAATGCCTTGGAGGGCTGAACAGTAGGTTGGAAGCGAATAGAAGTATAAATGGATGTGGTATTAACGTTTTCCAAACTGCTCCCTGGAAAAGGACGCAGCCCAGAAGCCCCCACAACACCTGTTGGAATACTAGTGAGGATGAGAGCGGCTTTCATGTGTCTGCATCCTTATGGGGTTCTGAACAAGTGGCTAGGCTACCTTAGTTCCTTCCTTGAAGTCTCCCCGCCCAGCTTCCCCAAGTGAGCCATAGGGAAGGCTTTAGAAGAGCACCCATAGTTGGAATACCAGGCAATAAGTCAGCACGTTTTAGAAGGTGGAGGCTGGGCTCCCACCCAGTAGAATACTTGGAAAAGGAGATTGGAGGAGTGAGAAGCCACTCCAGGTGACACCTTCATGCCCAGTGGTCCACTGAGAAGTTCTGGAGACGCCACAGAAACAAAACATCATCAAAATTGACATTCACCCTTCAAGTTCACCTGATTGGATTGCCACCCCCATCTGAAGAGGATTTAGACTCACACTGCTCTTTCTGGAAAGTTCACTCCACTCTCGCACCCTAGCCAGGGGTGAGCTCCCTCCCTAGTCTTGGCTGGGAAAGAGTAAGCTGTTTCAAGCAGAAACTGGGAAAGAAAATCTTCATTTCTTGATCAAATGTGAGAAGTTACAGCACCCCAGCCTTGGCATCCCTCAAGGGGTCTTCCTTACTTACTAGGTTCCCAGAAGCTTTGTGGTGCCCTTAACCGTCCCCGGCATCACAGGCGATGGCTACAAACAGACATGCTGTTTCTTCTTATACTCAGTGTCCCCAATTCTAATTCCTTCTTGTTCAAGTTCATGGCCCGAGGCTTCCATTTCCATCCTGGTAACTCACTCACTTTCCTGGACATTTACATACTGAGATTATCTCAGTTTGGTTTCTGCCTCTCCATGTCCCTACTGCACTGGCTTCTAGACCTCTGTCCAGGCTGGGAGCAAGGGCTGAAATGTGTTAGGGGGTGGCCATGAGTGTGGTTTTTCTCTAAACAGACAGTAAATGAGGCTGAGGGTGTCCCTACTTACAAACGGGCAAGTGTGAATGCACCCGCTCCGAGGAAAGGGTTGCATAATCAGAGCTAACATTTCCTTTGCCTGTGATAGATAGCCACTCTGGAAATGTCTCCTGTCCTGATGTTTTTCCTTGGGTCAGCATTGTGGTGGAGGCAGTGGGTGGGGGATGGGGTCTGTGTCCATCAAGTTGTTCTATATCAACCTCTCCAAGAAGAAAGCAGCCCAGAATTGTCTCTGTACAAAGGGCTTGCATTAACTGTAATGAAGCAAATGACAAAATCAATAAAGCGGGAATTGCGCGGCTGTCATAACGATGATGTAAATCCAGGGTTCACGATGGTTATGAAGCTATTTAGAATTGTAATTAAAACCAGCACCATTTTTTTCAAGATAAAAGCCCCTTTGACAACCATAAATGCAAGCTACAGGAAATTTTCAACAAATATATTCAAAATTAATGTATGGCACAAGGATGGCATAAATTAACTGAGGATAATCCATAAGCCTGGGCTTTGGAATGTAAGAGCGCCGAGTAAAGAGATTTCGATTTCACGTTTGGTTTTCAAGCAATGTGGTTTTCAATTTTAATCAAGTTAAAGCTTGACAGAGCACTTAGAGACCCCGAGTGAATGGCAGATTTCTGACAACTACTTTTCAGGGAGACTGAAGGTGCTGTCTCTGTATTTGTCCAACTTGAGATCTGATGGCTCTGGTCATCTTCCTTGGCTCACACATTCCAAAAGGAATCCAGACGGTGTGTAGGACATTTTTTTTTTTTTTTTTTTTTTTTTTTTGTTTTGGAGAGGGCTTCAGGTAGGATAAGATGGAGAAGGTGAAATTGTGATGGATTTCTATGTTTTCTTTTCTTAAGGACTTAACTGTCCTTGGGCTTACTTCCTGAGCCTGGGTCTCATCTACAATGAGGGAGATTTCTTAGGAAACGTCCCTGCCTCCCTACCCACTTAACTCTCTGCCTTTAAGTCATTACAGTGCTGTGGTCTGGATGAGCTTTCCCCAAACATCCATCTATGTATTTAGTCTTGGTTTCCAGGGTGATACTGTTGGGAAGTGATGGAAACCTTAGGAGAGAGAGTCTAGTGTGTGGCCATTAGGTCATTGAGGGCATTCCCTCAAAGGGACTTGAGGGGCCCTGAACTCTTTCCAGTGATGTTTTTCTCACTTCCTGGCTTGGAGGGAAGTAGTTTGCTTTGTCATGTCCCTACCACAGTGTGTCACCCTCACCAGAGGCCCAAAGTGATGGAACTACTCCATCTTGGAAAGAAACTGCTGGAATCATCAGCTAGAATAAACATTTTCTCTTTTTGAGTTACATACCTTGGGTATTTTGCATGCCGATGGAGGGCTAACTAGAAAAGCACTCACCTTCCATGCATATGGCCTTCAACATTGCTAAAAAAGACTACAGCCTGACGAGGGGGTGGGTTGGGGTGGGGGGTGGAGGTGGGGGGTTACAACGGTAGACTCACAGTATGTGGTATCAGATGGAGATCACTGGTTCTAAGCTCAGTACGTCCAAAGGAAGAGGAAAGTGGGGCTCAGAAGAAAGGATAAACTATTTAAAAATCTTAAAATGGCATTTGACAGGGAAGTCATAGTCTCTGATCATATCATCTGGGGGAGACGGGGAGTGACATGTGAGACATTGTGAGAAAAATAAGGCTGTACATGATGATAACCTGTAGCTTTAAGTCTGAAATGCCATAGAATTTGGGTATGCTTGGCTTTTTAAATTTAATCTGGACTTCAATTCGGTAAGATGCAGGGGCTCAGTGGGTAGGAATTGAGATAATACAGTTTTTATTTCCTCTGTGTTATGATGGCTTCCTTTTTACAAAGTGGAGGCTGGCTGGCAGGGAGAATGCCCCTGCAGAGCTGGTTAATTCCTAGGGGTAGTCAACAGCTGAGGGTGAGGCCATCGTCCATACACAAACTAAGCCATTGTGAGAGGATGCTCTCAATCACTTCCTGCGACCAGTTCTCACACAATTAGCCAGTAATTTCCTCTTTTCCAAACCAGTCCTGGGCCAGGTATCACACCTAGGCCCAGTCCTCACATCTCCATCCCTACTGGGACTGTCCAAAATATCCAGTCCTGGGCTGTTTCCCTGCCTGGCCTAGTTTTTCAGTGGAAACTGCAATAAAAGCTGTGACCACACCATACCCCCCTCACCCCGCCCCAATCCCCTGCTTCTCTCGGCCACTCCTGGAGCGTCCCACATCCCTGCACCTGACGCCAGGCTCTTCATATCTATGAAGGCTGTCCGTCATAATGGAAGTGCTTTCAGTGACACTGACCTTCCCGTGTCACCGTTCTGTCACCTTTATGAGTTAACACCAGGCAACAAAGGAAGCCTCGGCTTGGCACAGTTCTTGCTGACTGTCCGAACAGTCCTGGGCAAATTTAATCTCCAAATTGTAAAAGGAGAAATCTGGACCATGTGGTTCATTTCTTAAAACCCTTTCTAGCTTGTTAAGTCAATGAGTCAGTGGAGGGAGGTGAATTCCAAGCCCCACAAAGCACTACGCAGAAGGGCTGGCTGCGGTGAAGAAACGGCGGCTTGCCAAGCCACTGATCATAAAAGCTCTTCCCATGCCCACTTCAGCAGTAAAAACGGCAAAGAAGAAAATCATTTCTGGAAATCTAATTGCATTAAGGAACTAATCCCAGAAAAGGGTCTTGGGTTGGTAGCTCACCAAGAAGATTTGTCTTCTGCATGACAACTAAGGAAATCTGCACATCTACGACTCAGTTGTACTTCTTAATGCAGGTTCCATCTTTGTGTGTGTGTGTGTGTGTGTGTGTGTGTGTGTGTGTGTGTGTGTGTGTGTGTGATGCTGGAGATCAAAGCAAAGGCCTTATGTGTGCTAGGTAGGCATTCTACCACTGAGCCACACTTCTAACTTGATTTTTTTTTTTCTCTCACCGTGCTGGGGATCTACCATGGAGCTATATCCGTGGCTGCTACACCAAAGGCCATTCAAATTGCTGGAAATGCACAAACACTGTGAAGCAACTACCCAAAGAATGCAAACAGAACTCCAGTGGCAGCCACCACTGAAGATGGTGTAGGATATAGAAAGTCTATCCAAGGAAGTCTGGTGGAAGCCATCCAGGCTCTAGGCACAATAGTGAGTTAGTCACTTAATATTCAAAACCCAAACCCCTGGACCAGTATTGGAGTCTCGGTGAGCAGCAGCAAGATGGGCGACGGACTTTGAAAAGATCCCAACTCCACTTCCCACCCAGTGAAGGTGCAGAGGTGAATTCGGGTTCTGTGCTGTTATTATTTTTCATGCGGTTGGACAACATATCTATGGCTGACATGGGTCAAAGGACTCCCGTGGGATATTTAAAGTAAGGCACAGGAGAGAAAGGGCAGATTAAAGGAATGGAGGCTTTTGCTTAAATACAACCTCAGAAAACTCTTTGTGTTCCAACCCCTGTGGCACATCCTAAAAGCTGAGTATACAACACTCCAAAAGCTGGATAGAATCAACTAAGATCTTAGCACACAATGATGTCCCCCTCTCTACTGTTAGTGAGTGCTGTGGGCTATACCTTCTCTCACATTCATTTTAGTCTTTTGTCTGTAATGCCTAAAGATCTCCTAAGAGGAAGTCATGTCCTGCTTCATTGTCTGGGCTTTGGTACCAATATGGGCTAGGAGTTAAGCAGACATACTGTGAGCCAGCAGCCTTCAGACCCACATCTATTCAGCCTGTTAGGTTGAATTTGCCTAATGGTTCAGCGTGTATATTTTCCCATAAGTCAATGAGCTGACTCCCCCTGCCCCCAGGAGCTACACAGAGCCAGGGACATATGCTGAATTTGGGTGTGGTGTCTTTTTTTTTTTTTTTTTTTTTTTAAAGAAAGATACAAGCAAACATTTACCATTTACGAATCTGTGAGCCGAATATACTTAAGCAGACAAAGCGATATCCAGCGGTGATCTAATTGACATTTTAGTTGGGTAAGAGAACCGGGGCCAGCCCAAAGGCAAGCAAATTCATTTTCCAAAGGTCATGGGGTTGGCTGCTGGTGATTCGTTGTTGAAAGATATTTCAGGGTTTGTCAAGGCCACAATCAGAGAGGCCTGTGGAATACAAATAATCCCTCTCCTTGGAAACAAGGAGCCACACCTTGGCTGTGGTTATGTTTATGCAGATGGTGGTGACCATAGTCTCCAATTATGGAGGTCAGTGATGGCAGGGTGGCTTGAGTACAGTCATCTCAGAAGCCTATGAGCTCTGGCTGGGAAAATGACATCCATGGCATTGATGCCAGCAAAGAGGGTGAAACAGGAATGGTCCCTTCCTTTGGGCTAAAATAAACAAAATTATCTAACAAGTAAACAGACATGTATGATAAAGGAACATTCTGAAGTGTGTCAAGGAGATTTGAGGGAAAACAGCATCCCCTGCCCACTTTCCAGTAACAATGTTTGCCTTTCCAGAAGGTATTACCAAAGGTTCCCTGGGAAACTGTCCACAGATATTTCACATATATAAGAGCCCAGAAGAACAAATACAGATCCAGTGATTCCTTCCCAAACCTATAATGCTCAAGTACTTTATATAAAATGGTGCAGTACTAACATAAACCCACTCAATCCCTTTTTTAAACCACCTCTAACTGTTCACAATAAGCAATAGATGTAAATACTGTGTAAGCCCTTGTTAGAGTGCTTGGGAAGATAAGAAGGAAAAATTCAATATATGTTCAGCATGGACACAATTTTCCCTGAATATTTTCAATCCAGACTTGTAGAATTGGATGATGTAGATCTCATAGACACAAGAGTCACAGGTCTGTTCGGACCACTTCATACTTTGTCCTCGAATGTGTGAACTGTAGGTGCAGTTTTATGTCAGACATGATGATCTTTCTTACCCTTTTTAAATATCCTATCATGGTCCAATCAATGAATGACCATACCATAGCTCATTTACCTAGAGTTCCATGGACAGGGATTTTGGTATCTCCCAGGACATTTTCTCTACCAATGACACATATACATTACTGGGGCCTTATGGGAGCGTTAAAGCACATTTATGAAAACTAAGGAGATGATTTGAAGGACCCAGGTATGTTGGGTGCTGCCACTAGCTGACCTGTTAAGGGAGTTATACTAGTTTATCGTTCCCGGTGCCGGGGTCAAAGGTTGCCATCTGCTTTCTCAGTTCATTGTGCTGTAAATTCTTACTGAGCATTCAAGGAAAAAAGAAAAGAAAAGAGAAAAAAAAACCCCAACTTTTTAATCACCTCTACATTTCAAGGGAAGAAGTTGGATGTGCTGTCCAGAATCAAGGCAGCCATGACCAATATATATTGATTGAGGTTTTCTTTGCCAACTTGGGTTAGTTTTCTAAAACGGAGACACAGCACAGGTTTTCCCTACTCCGATATTTATTGTCATTGTTATATGTTTATTGCAGAAATATTAAAGAAACTAAATAAAGGGGAAAAAGAGGTCTATGTACCCTAGAGAGAGATGCAAATAAAACCACACAAAGACTTAAACTGTGAGCCACAGCAGCTTTATTCACAAAAACCCAAACTTGGAAACAACCAAAGTGCCACGCGAGGGCAGCCTCACACAGCGGAATACTACTCAGCCATGAACACGGTGCTAGCCACAAGTGTAAGACAGCAAACTTGAAAATATTATACTGAGTGTAAGAGGCGAGCTAGTGAAGACGGTACATGATTTTGTTTATGGAAGAGGTTCTATGGGCACACATACAGGGAGTGAGTGAACGGAGTGGCAGGGTCCCCGCAGGGGGAGGGGGCAGTGCAGTAGTTCAGAGAACATTCTCAGTGATGTCTTCAGGACGGTCCGTTTGTGAACTGCCTTGAGCTGCATGGCAACAATAGGTGCATTTTTTTTTTTTTAAATCAAAGGTGGACTATACCTTAATGAAGTTGCTTATGTCTACTATGGACTGATAACGACTGCTACCTTTATGTCTTTCTGGCTTTTCCCCATGTCAGTATGTGCACATGTAGAAATAATTTTCAAGCTTTTAGATGCACTTTTTGTTTTATTTCATTTTCAGCAAGTAGGTGCTTGTATTTTGTTAAACTTAAAAAAAAAAAAAACGTACAAATCTCTTGTTTCACATTCTGAATGGTTTTATTCCCTTATCAAATATTTTCTCAGTCCTAGGAAGAACAAGGGTTCCTCTGCCTTCCCACACCAAGTGTAAAGCAAACAGTCCTGGCAGAGTAACAGAAAAGGAGAGACAGGATTCCTTGCCCTGTCTTATGCAGTCCAGGCTAGCCCAAACCTTGAGGCAATCCTCTTGCCTCAGTTTCCCAAGCACTGAGACAATGGACATATGCCACCATGTATGATCATAGCAGCCATGAGGAGACTTTATAAGGCTCCTTGCCTTTTCTCTGTGAGATACATGATTTAATCTGGCCTCAGGCAGATGGCAGCAGCTCCCAGCCTGAAAGAGTTTATTTCTCCAGGTGCAGCTATGGTTCTGGTATCCAGAGAACAGAGGACCAGACTCCATCCACAGCTGGTGGGTGCTCACGGGGAGGACCTCTAACAGACTCCCGAGAAAAGCAGAGGTCCTCCAACCCCCACTGTTTGAGGGGAACAAAAACCTCTGAGTCTCTGAAAGAAGGCATTGTTCCATGGCTTTGCTCCACATACGCAACCCCTCACCAGTCCGGAATCCTTTGTCAGGAATGGGACCTCCCCTCCGACCACATGGCCAGGGAGTGACAATTCAGAGCCAGGAAAGCTTGGGTAATGAGCACAGTGGGGTCCAGTGTGAGTTACAGCCACCCTCTTTGTCATCCTCAGCCCTGGGCAGATGCCAACAGCACACAGTCAGCACACTCAGCACTCCCCAGTGTGTGTGGGGTCGGCTTGCTGCCATCCAGGTTGCTCTGTTCTTGTTTTAATTCCGGACTGATTTCTACCAGTGTTTTAAGAATCATGAAGGAGGCTGGAGAGATGGCTCAGCAGCTAAGAGCACTGACTGCTCTTCCAAAGGATCTGGGTTCAATTCCCAGCACCCACATGGCAGCTCACAATTATCTGTAACTCCAGTTTCAGGGGATCCGACACTCTCACACAGATAAATGTGCAATAAAATAAATAAATAAAATATTTAAAAATATCATTAATGATCTGAGTAACATCTAGGTGGATTATATATATCCACTCTGCTGAATGACTCTTGACTGATCATCACCCAACCTTGCTGAGACTAAATTTCCTCATCTTCAAGAGTAGGAATCCTGCCAACCCCACTGGGTTGTTACAATACTTGGTCAAAGAACAGGAATCTACAGTTGAGACGCCATGTCACCACCTAATCACTGCCCGGACATCGATTCAGCCACAGTTCTTATGAAGAAAAAAAAACAAAAAACCATGGAGATATCAAATGCTTGCCCAAGATCAGTGGGGAGGTCTGTTGTTAAACTCAGGTCCTTTTCCATTTCAGCTCCAAAGACTATATGGCCAGAGAGAGAACAGGTCCATACCCTAAAGCCACCAACCCAGTTCCTGGTAGAGAAAATTCAATTCCCAGTCAGTCACCTGTGCTGAGGACGATTAACACCAGTCTGTATGACTGAGTCTTACAAGCATCTGCTTCTAAATCAGGTGACAGTGCAGACTCTTGGCCCTTGACCAAAAACTGTCACTCATCCATCCATCCATCCATCCATCCATCCATCCATCCATCCATCCATCCACAGAGCTCAAGAAATACATCTCTAACAGGATGCAGAGGACTATGGACCTGGTGATTTTCAAAACACATTGCAGGACTCCTACCCATGAGTGGCCCAGAGTGTTGATAAACACTTGCAACCCCAGCGTTTGGGAACAAGAGGCAGGAGAATTAGGAGTTGAAGATGACCTCTGTTACATAGTGAGTTCAAGGCCAGCCTGAGCTAATGGATATCCCTTTCTGAAACAAACAACAGAAACAAGTAATAGAGAGCAATTCTAGAGCAGGTCAGGGATAAAGAAAGGCGTGTGAAGGACTTCTGAGCTCTCTTTACTCTTTGCAGAGAGGCAGCTGGTGGCAGGATGAGAGGATGAGGCAATGCAGGTGGCAGTGCAGCCACACAAGTGAGTTCATTCGGAGCAACACCTTCTGGAAATAAATAATGAGTGCAGATGAAGAACATGCTTTGTCCCTTCGAGATTAAAAGAGTCCTGAGGGTGCTTAAGTGACAGCGACCACTGCTGTGTGACTTGGAAAGAAGCAGGACAAAATCCCTCGCTTCAGCAATGGGACAGGCACATATCTTAATGCCACCAACTCGGTTCCTGGTACAGAATGTTCAATTCCAGAGTCACTTGTGCTAAGGACGATGAATAAGTCCCCATGTCTGAGTCTCCAGAGCATCTGCTTCTGAACCAGTGCTTTCCCAGTCATTGACGGTCACCACCGATGTCGCTCCTTCAAGGCCTTTGGATACACACGGACTTTAATTGATTTATAGAACGTGGCATCGTGACTTGCCAACAAATTAGCAGGGGTTAGATTATCAGCACCTGGGGCTGACTGTAAGACAGACAGTTAAAAACCTTCAGGTACTTCCTCTGTCTGCAGAAGGTTGGCCCCAGAAGTAGGAGGGGAGGTGAGTCCTAGTTAGAGCTGTGGCTGAATCTGACCACTGGTGATTTGAGTACACCTTCATGGTATAGCACTCAGTATTCAGATTCCATCCCTCCCTCCCTCCCTCCCTCCCTCCCTCCCTCCCTCCCTCCCTCCCTCCTGTGCTGAAGATCACACAGAGCCTCTCAAATGTAGCTAAGTGTTCTACTCCTTAGCCTCACATTCAGTGTTGGCTTTTGTGGTTGGGGATGTGGTTTGGTTGGTACAGTCTTTGCCTTGAATTCACAAAGCCCTGTTTAATCCCCTGCATTGCAAAAATAAACAAATAATTAAAAAAAGACTTTGCATTAGGAGCAAACATTCAAAACCAGATGTTTAATACAGAAAGTTGTTTTACTTCTTTTTAAAAAATGCAAACTGTTAAACACTAACTCATGCTGTCCATGAGCGGCTGGAATGGTCACAGAGCCCACATCTCCAGTCAGCCAGTTACTCCTCAGACAGCACTCATGCTGTATCCATGTGACATGTGTCAACTTTCAGGATTTGAGTTTAAAATCCTTCACTGAAGGGTTTAACTTTGACACATCGCTTCAGAGAAAGTGCCCAAGACCAAATCCCTAGTCCAGAAGTCAACAGCTCAACTGTGGGATGATGTGCTTTCCATCAAGGGAAGCGGATGAATTGGGAGCAGGGTGCAGAGCATTCCTATTCATTCAGCATTTCTTGGTGCCACATTCTTGGCTAAGTTCCTCCCCCTTGTCACCTCATTCAATTACAGTGAGACCTGTGGCCTGGGCGAGGGCTAATCAGCCTTATTTCTTTGAGGAGATAAAGGTGCAGAGAGGAAAATTAGAGGGCCAGAGAGCCAGCAGCTGGCAAGCACAGAGAAAGCCCAGCGACCCTGTCAGAGGCATCAGGTCTTGCTAGGGGGCACGTGGGCCAGAGACTCTCCCTTTAAGTGTGTCTATATGAACAGGCCTGTCTAGAAGTTTGTAGGACAAGTGACAGAAGAGAGAACCTACTACTCGGTTGTTCTGTTTATTACTGCCACATAGGCTGGGCCATCCAGTGTTTGTTAAGACATTTGATTTTCCAAAGCAACCAGAAGTTCATGTCCTTAAGCAAAAGTCATTGGTGTGTGTGTGTGTGTGTGTGTGTGTGTGTGTGTGTGTGTGTGTGAGAGAGCACACATACATTGGGCATCAAATCCAGGGTCTTGTGGGTGCTAAGACACTGCTCTACCTCTGAACTATTTGCCCAGCTCTACTGATTTTTGAAACTCCACAAGAAAGAAATACAATTTTGTTAGAAGTGAGTTTGGTCCACAGTGTCTGAATTCCTTGAGTTCATTAGTCAGTGTAGCATAGTGGCTGTAGTTACAGAGTCTAGATCTAAGCTTTGAGTTTGAACCCCAGCTCAGTCACTTTTTAGCTATGTGATTCTGGACACACCACTTTGCTTTGTGTCCCTTACAGGTTTATCACTTGTCAGTTGGTAATGACCACAACCTTGTTGTCATGAGGACTGAATGGGTGGTTGTTAAAAAGAATCAGCAAAGCTCCATCAGGACTCGAGACTGAGCAAGAAGACTGAAAAAAATCTGTTTGACCCAAGCTGTCCCTTCTTAGGCTGCCTCTGTTGATTCTGTATGTGGGCAGGCAGAGATAGGAATATTTTGGGTTGTTATGAGCTGTCATAGGAACCTCAGACACTTCATCCCCAAGCCCCCCAAATATCCTCTCTATGAGCACAAAGGGATTGCAGCTTTCATAACAGAATGCTAACTAGATGTGTTGCTGAACTATCCACACACCATGTACACCAAACCTTAGCCCCTGACACTTAATGGTTTGGCTTCTTTGGCAGAAGGACTCATCACCTGCAATTAAAAGTAATTGAGGTTTGGGCACCTGTGCTTGAGGACTGGTTACAGAGAGGTTGTTAACAATTGCAAATACTTGCTGTGGATGGAAATGAACACATCTACCACATTCATTTAGGGATGAATACTTGCTACTGATCCAAAATCCTTTACTCTGGCATGGCAGTATGCTGCATGTAGTTATGTTGCTTTTGTTACCAGAGTCTGCTATGAAACACCAGCTCCCAGGGAGGGAGTGGAACCACGTGCACCCTGAGCAATGTCTGCACCCAGATCACAGGTCCTAAGAGCTGTTGTGCAGGATACTACACAGACAGCTCCTTTATTCTCTCAGCAAGACCAGTGTGATTCCCAGATGACCCAGTTTTCTGTGGCAGATCTGGGAAGGACTCTCTTTCTAAGACCAGCCATTTTCCCAAGATGCAAAGCGGTTTATCCAGGGCTAATGCTGGAAGAGAGGAGGGGCGGGAGAGTGGGCTAAACTTAACCAAGTTGCAGATCTCTAACCAGTGCCCAAGATGGGCGGAGCCTTGATTCTTTCCAGAAACATCACCTGCTCATCAGTATCCAACCTGTATTTCTTCTTCTCCAACCTTGGAGTTGAGTGACAAGAAGCCCAGCAAGGTGACCAGAGACCTGAGACAATCCTACTTCTCTTTTCTGCTTCCTGGGTTTACCTCAGTGACCAAACCTATGGAAGGTTTACCTCAGTGACCAAACCTATGGAAGGTTTACCTCAGTAACCAAACCTATGGAAGGTTTACCTCAGTGACTAAACCTATGGAAGGTTTACCTCAGTGACACCCCAATGGAAGAACCATCAGACTTGGCCATCTGAACAGATCTGAATGATTATCTGTGATTTTTCAAGTATATCCTGTACTCACGCTCTTTGTTCAACAAAAATATCATGCTGACCTCTAATGTTGACCTCTAAAGCAAAAATGACCATCATGTGTGAGTTTTTGAAGCATTAAAACCCAAACTTGCAATTTTTTGACCCTATGCCAACAGTTTAACAGATAGGGAAACTGAGGCAAGAGGGTCCACAACAAATAAAGGACAGCATTAGTACCAGGACCTTTAAACAACATGAGAGTCTCAGTCCTGGAGGTCAGAGTTCCCATGTGAAGTTCGGTGGGCAGCACCAAGGGGTGGGCAGCACCGTGTTCCTTCTGGAGGTTCTTGGGCACAATCCTTGCTGATAGGGGCTGTCTAAAATCCAGGCTGTCCTCATCCTGAGCATTTGGCCTTTTCTTTCTCTTCTGGAAATGTGTTTTCTCATCTAAAGATCTTTTCCATTACATTGACCCACATCAACAATCCTGGATAATATATATTCATTTCAAGATCCTAAATTTAATCCCATCTTCAAAGTCTCACTTACCCAGGATCAGGATGTGGACAGTTTTGGTGTGTGTGTGTGTGTGTGTGTGTGTGTGTGTGTGTGTGTGTGTGTGTGTGTCTTATTCACTCTGACACAGGTTGTACTAGACTTAGTACTCCTGGGTTCTAGCACTTTATTTTATTTTATTATTTATTTATTTATTTTTGAGACAGGGTTTCTTAGTGTAGCCCTGTCTGCCCTGGAACTCACTCTGTAGACCAGGCTGGCCTCGAACTCATAGGGATCTATCTGCCTCTGCCTCCTAAGTGCTGGATTAAAGGTATGTGCCACCGCCACCAGGCATTTTCTATGCCTCAGTGGTGACAAGGAAAAAGGACTGGATAGATGAGGAAACAGGCTGTTTTTTCCTCTGACCCACCACAAGTCATAGGTCTGGATGGGACATCTGCCCTGAAAGAAAAGAGAGGGGGCATGATAAAATTGTTTTTAAAAATTAGGGCTGTCTTGGGGCCAGGGTTCTGTAGATATGACCTTTTTTGGTACTGTATTCATCCGGGAAGGGAATAATCAGTCATTAGATGTAATAATGTGGGCCAAATTAATTCACTGGGAACGGGATAAAAGCAGAAAAGCCTGACTATTCTCCCTAAGATCACCAGGAGTGTGAACTGTTTCCATTGCCACACAGAAGCTGGTGCAAAGGAAGAGTTGTGTAACAGCTCTTATCACGTGGCTGCAGGAGTCAGGGCTGAATGCAAGCATGGCTCTCACCTGGCACCTGCCCATCTCAGGGGGAACAATGGCATCCCTGTCCCGGGGGTCCTTTAGCTCACTAGTCATCACTGAGAGGCAGATTTCAATGCTAGTGGCTCAAACTGGGTCTAGTCCTAGCTCTCCTGACGATGCACTCTGAGCATGCTCAGGCTCCAGGTACGTTAGGCACTTGCTCTACTCCTGAGCAAATCTCCTAGCTCCTAAGATGCCTGTTTTAACTGTTTGAAAAACGGAATATATATATACATATATATATATATATATGTATATATGTGTGTGTGTCTGTATATATATATGTGTGTGTGTACACATACACACATATATACATATTCATATCACTTATATAATATATAAGCTGTTTATATATAATATAAATATTATATATACTACTGCAAGGGGCTGTGAAAACATGAAGGGATTTATGGGTACTTTGGGAAGAACCTGTTCTGGGGTTCTGGGATGGAAAGATGGACGGGTGGGAGCTTTTAGAGCACTGACTGCTTGCTTGACATTGATGGCTGCTGCACATCTGCCCACACCCCCAGAACGCACAACATCTAGTGAACCTCACTAGACACCAGTGCTCTGAGTAACCAAGTCTGCAGTCACTCTGTGAGTATTCGAGGCTGAATTTGCAAGGACTGGGAAATTCTCCACACATTCTGCTGTCTTTATGTGGTGCTCTCAAGAATGGCATAGTCCCCACCAGGTGAGGTGACTCACGCCTTTAATCCCAGCACTCAGGAGGCAGAGGCAGGCGGATCTCTGTGAGTTCGAGGTCAGCCTGGGATACAGAGAGAGAGTTCCAGGGCAGCCAGGGCTCCACAGAGAAACCCTGTCTCAAAAATCCAAAATAAATACATAAGAATAATAAAAAGGAATGAGGGATGGGTGGAGGAGTAATATAAGAACTACATAGTCTGTTAACAAAATAAACAATAAATTTATAAAACACTTAATAAATAAATACAGAAAATAAATATAGCTTTGGCGCTATCTCGGTGGTCTTTCTAGAAACCCCTGCTACTGGCTGATGTCTCAGCCTACCTCAGGTCTCGGCTGGAGCAGGGAGAGAGATGCTTTTCCAGCTGTTCAGAATCCATTGTTTCCTTCAAGGCTTACTCAATCTGGCCCACCGGACTGAGAGCTTGCCCCAGTCCTGCACCAACTGTGCCCACACCCATCTTGGCAGCCTTTTCCAGTCTCACCAGGACCAGCTCTCTTGCTTGGAAATAGCTCTCAGGGCCCATTTCCATTTCTGTCTAAAGGAAAACCAAGTTCCAGTTTATCAGACTGTGGTGGCAATTCCACAAGACGATACAAGGACTTGGTGTGGACTGTAAAGAATCACACTAAGGAGAGGTGCACAGCTTCCTGGCTTGACTCTTCACTGGGTCTTTTTAAAACGTTTTACACAGCAGAAGACGAAGGCTGGGAAGGGTTAATAAGCTTGTCCGAAGTACACGGAGAGCAAGCAGAAAAATCTAGAACTTGGAAAATAAATCTTTTTTTTTCCTACTCTAAAACGCCTCTTTTTAGTCGGTATACTCAATCGACAGCAACGTGACTGAGGATCTGAGCATCGGCAGCTCCCGACTCTAAGTGTGAGGTCCACAGGAATACTCATCTCTTCTGAAGCCCATTGCATTTCTCATTTAGTCTAATAGTCTCCAGGCAGGGCTCAGGCCAACAGCAAAATCCTCATAAGACCCCTGGGTCCAAGTCTAAGGGGCCTGTAGGCCCTATGCTTCCTTGGCAAGGTGGAGAGCGGGAGACAGGACTCCATCCTAGATCTTTGTTTAAAATCCCTTGCTTCCTGTGGACTTTGTGCTTAAGGGGGTTAAATATCTGTGGCAAGTTTTTTTTTTTTTTAAATTGGCCCACAGGAAAATTGTCCTGGATAATAAATTTTAATGCTGGATCAAGAATAATGGTCTCCATTATTCTGAAAACCGCAAAGGCTTCTCTGGGCTTATTCTCGGTGCCTCCATTTCATTCTTTGCTTCTAAGACATAACAATGCTTTCCCAGTGAGGCCTTTGGCTGTTCTCTATACATCAGAGGCTCTGCTGAAAGCCACCCACCCACCCACCACTCACTGTTTGTTGTGCACCTACTATGTGGCAAGCAGAGACCCACTTCTCAAAAGTCAGACTTGAGCTCTGTCTTTATATACCATCCAGGCCATTGGGGAAGGACAGTCATGGCCACAACCATAACTTAGAATAAGGAATCTCAAATCCCTCTTCAGTCACAGCCCCCCACCCCCGCCCCCCACCCAGGAGGGACAGGCACTGTTCCCATGTGTCAGCATCTGTGGAGACGACTAGCTCAAAGCCCATACACGTCTGCTTCCAGTCGATAAACTGGTTGCAGACACTGCAGTGAACCCTGGTAGCCTCTATGTCTGCTTTCCCTATCAGGTTCCCATAACTTTTAAATCTCCGTAGTGGCCACGCCCGCTTTACTCTCTTCTGTAAAAATCTGTCCTGCCCACTGACTCTGGAGCCATCTTTCTTCTGTGACAACCTCACAAAGCTCCTTCTCTTAACGCCCTCATCATTTTGGCTTCCGGTGGTCAAGTCCTCTCCCCAGCTCCCTGCTTTAACCTTATCTCATTATATCCTTTCTTGCTGGGTGTGCTCCAGGCTCATATCTCTGACAAGCATCGACTCTTGCACATACTGCTAGGTGATTTTACATACAATTGATCTTTGTGTTGGGACTACCCTGGTCCTGAGTGAACTCCTACTCATCCTTCAAAACCTAACACATGCCACCTCTGGAGTAAAGACAGAATCAGATTGGTTTTCTGAGTCTCCACATCCTTTCCTTTACACCCGATGAAACGGACAGTGTTTCCTTTATGTTGCTGTGATTAAAAACAAAACAAAAACCCCCAAACCAAAAAAAAAAAAAACAATCAAAACCAACTTGAGGAGAGAAGGGTGTATTTGGTTTACAGGTTGCAACACTGAGGGAAGCCAAGGCAGGAACTAAGGAATGGACAGAGGCAGGAGCCATGAAGAAAGGCTGCCGACTGGCATATTTCCAGGCTAACATACAGCTATCTTTTATGGAGCCAAGGTGCACTTGGTTAGGGATGGCACTACCCACAGTGGGCTGGACCCTCCTATACAAGAAAATGCCCCACAGATATGCCTACAGGCCAGTCCAAGGGAGGCAATTCCTCAATGGAGGTTTCCTGTTTCTCAGAGGTGTCAGGTTGACAACAGAAACTAATGATGACAGAGCCCTTGACCGTGGCCTACACATGCTAGTCCGTAAGTCCATCCTCTTGTCAAGCTGTGAACTCTGTAAGTAAAGGGATGGTCTTATTCCTCTTGTAACATTATTTTTGTATGAAACACTGGAACACTTGCACAGGGATTCTGGTAGGTAATATCCGCCAGCACTATCAGTGGGACAATGGACCTATTTGTAGCTTTGATGGTTTTGATCAACCTTATCCTCTGCCATGAGCCACGGGGACACTGTGAACATCTCACGGTGATGGAGACAGGCAGACTGTGTCTATACAGGCTGGTTCTGTGAGACATGCAGAAACAAGTTGGCGTTATGAGCAAGACAATTTCAGGGGTTGATAAGTGCTCTGAAGAAACATACTGGGTAATGGAATAAATGTGGAGGGCAGCAGGGGTGGGGCGCTGCCTTAGGTGGGTCTGGGCAGGCGGCTTTGGGCTGAACCCGAAGGATCAGGAGTGGATGTGCAACAGCCCCAGAGCACAGCATGCTGTGCAATTAGAACAGCAAAGAGCAACGGTTCTGAGGCAGGACGGTGCTGTGGTGACCAAGGGATGGGAATGGACTGGGAGCGTTGCATGAGCTGAGCTGAGGGACACAGATCGCGCAGAGCTTTGGGTTGGGGGGGATGAGGGGTACAGGTGCTGGCCCAGGAACAGTGACAGAATGATCTGCCAACACAGATGCCCCCCAAAATGGGGGCTAGTGTCCCTCCCTGCTCCTCCCTCACCCTCTTGTGGGGCGGAGACAGCTCTCATTAATCTCCGCTGTAGCACAGCCTAACTAGAGAACACAAAGACTGCCTGCTTGGCTTTGTTTTCAAGCCGTCAATTCCAAATTCTGCTAGCTGGCAGAGACAGGGGCTATTGATTTTCCCTTCTGGAATGCGTGTCCTACAGAGTCCTCGCCAATAGAAACTGAAACACAGAGGAAAACATGACTGCTGAGAAAGACAGGGCCAGGGGACATTTCTTTTTAAAACACTTTGTAGGGGGGGGGGGCGGAGTCTTCTCACTTACTCCTGGATAGTGGCTTGTCATCTCTTGTCTCCAGTTCGTCTCTTCCTCCCTTGGCTCTGTGTCTGTGATTTCTCTGGCCTTCCTGCTGCATCTTTATTTAGAACCTAGCTTAGTGCTTGCACATGGTAGGTATTTAATACTAGCCCAGAGAATGACGGCACACAGGTAAGCTTTCCTGCGGTCTTTCCTCCAGATCAGTTTGTCTGTCTGCTTTGCAGCTTAGCACCTCCTGGTCTTCCAGACAGGCTGTGGAGAGTGAGTCCAGACCATATGTACATCCAGCTTGCAGAGGCTGCACGAGTGGAGTCCCCAGACTAATGAGTGTCTCTAGAGGGCCAGGTGAGAGGCTTCCCTCTGCTGGTGGGGGAGGAGCAGGGTACCAAGTCCCTCAGCGTGAGTGGCGTGCCAGTGGCTGCCCAGTTCCATAGGGTTCAGACACTGCTGCCTTTGTTTTGAAAACGGTGAAAGTCCCATGCTTTCCTGTCCCCCCCCCCCCCCCCCCCACTCTGGAGTAGTGTATCTGGCTAGTCTGCATTCTTCCTGTTGTTGGGATGGCTGCAAGGGGAAGATCAAGGGTAGATCCTGTCTGGAGCTCAAGGGTAGCTAGCCAGGGTACTAATTGTAGTCCGGCTGCAAAGTCTTAGCCTTAATTTTGTCTGCCAGCTGTTACTAAATCACACACATTGATGGGAAGGTTAGTTGTGTCATCTGGAAAAAATGGGGTCGCCACAAGTTCTTTCATTTTGAAAGGCACACGAGGGCAAGCAAAGGGAATTCATCTCGACATTCCAGAACTCTCTTTTAAAAATCCCAGCCAGTCTTTGATTTTTTTTTTTATCCTCATAATGCAGCATATAGCACCACGGATAGTTCCAGTCAGTCCTTATTTCACATATCACTTGGTTTAAAGCTTGCACTGCACTCCAATAGTTCATCTTTGGGTCACACGTTACACAAGATAACAGATCCACAGCAGTGTATTTCCCAAGCCACACGGGATGGTGGGGGAGGGTCCAGAGCTTGTTCTTAAACAGTCTGCAGCCAAGGCTGTTCCTCCCTGAGACTGAAATGTGGCTATTCATGATTCACAAGGTCAACCGGCTCCCTGTGGGTGACCTAAGTGTAGGGGAAGTGTGCTTCTTTCATGGGTCTTCTGCAAACTTCACTTTTCAAAAGTGCCCCCTGTTTGTTGCCCATGGGCTGGTGCTTGCTTCCCTTCTCCCTCCTCAGAGTGGTGATGGGAACAGAATGGAGGCCCTAGCATATGCAAATCATGCACTCCACCACTGAGGTGCACCCTCAAAGCCCCAGATGCATATTAAATGCTCCACTTCACTATATCTCTGCCCAGATGCCAACCCTCCATGAATTTGTAGTTAGCTCCTGTCCTGCACCTCCAATTACCCACGTGGCATTTTCTCTTGGGATTATAGGATCCTTTGATCTACTTCTCTCATATTAAAATCAAGAAAGTCCAGGGAGGTAGTGTGGCTTTGCCAAATTCCCTCAATCAGAAAGAACAAGAGAGGATGGCAGACTCCTCCATTTTCTAGGACACTAGTGTTCTGTTCACACGGTCCATGGAAGAAGACAGGACATCCCTGCACACCCAACATGGTGACTACCTAAGTCCTGATCCTCCAAGCCTGGCTCTGCCTCCTGAGGTTTCAGTCTCTATGAAACAGAAGCTCTGAGAAGGCAGAGCTCACAGATCCATACATAGGACTCTCTGCTGCTTGCCCCAAAATGGCATTATCTGTCACATTTTATCTTTTTTTTTTTTTCATTCTATCTTGACATACGCATAGGTAAATGATTATGAGACCTGGCTATTACTGTAGTGTCCAAACCTGGATTTCCTCAATTCACACTCTTCCCAGCCCCTAAGGACTCACCAAATACCAAGTTCTACAGGTGTGGTCCCTCCTGTTTTCTCCTTTTAGTTTCTTATCTCTTTCCTTCCCTCCCGAGCTCCAGCCCTAATCTTCTTGGACTGGAGAGAACTTCATCTCTTACCCCCAGCATTTCCTTCTTGCATGCTTTCCTATCCTCAGTCATTCAGAATAAAAGCCCCATGAGGTGTCTCCGTATCTGCCCTCGTCACATCCCCTTCTCCAGTTTCATCCTACACTTTGTTTGGCCTGCCTGCCTAGTTTATTCTGTGAATTCTAAGCATCGCTTAGGCCAGACAAGTACAGCCTGCGCCACTCTGACAACCACAAGGAATGTATCAGCCACAGCAGGTAGAACGTTGCAAACACCATCATGTGTCAAGCACTGCACAGACTTATTCATACGCATTATTTTATTAATTTTCACAAAACCCCTAGGAGGTAAGACAAATTATTAGCCTCATGTTACAGTCGTAGAAACTCACGCTCAGAGGTGTCAGGGCATTTACCAAAGGTCACAGACCCATTACCAAAACAGATGGAATTCATACATAATTCTATCAGACAACCAAACTATGCTCTTAACCTCTAGGCTGCTGTTGCCTAAAACTATTTCCTTCTTTCCACAGCCCCTCACTCTGCTCAGCCACTCATGTGCAAGTTTTCATGTTATCAGCATTTTACTGAGCATCCTCCTCAGGACACATCTTTCTTGTCCCTGGTCATGTGGTAAGCCACAAGAGAACAGGAATTACATTTCTGGGCCCTTACAGGTTTTGCCCCATGTGCACATTGCTAACTGAACAGGAGAATGGAGGACTCCATCCTCCGTTAGTTTTCTTTTCTTTTCTTTCTTTTTAAAAACTCTTCCTTGAGGTGACAAGTCTGTTTTCCTCCCAGGACCACAGGGAGGTAAAGACTGTAACCGAAAGAGAGGAAAAGTCCTGTGTTCAGGTCCCGAGTCTTATAGCCAGGTAGAGCAGATGAAATTTACATACCAGAAAATGGTTTTATGCACAAAATTCAAAACAAAACAAAAACCCTACCTACTGTACGCAAATGACCTTCAGGCAGTCCATGTGGGGCATATATGAAACCCAGATGAGAGTCTGTGTTTGGACTTGCATCCTGTTTCTACCATGTCTCTTAGACAAACATTTCAAAACCCACAAAATCTGAAACTCCAAACACTTCTGGCCCCAAGCCTTTCAGATAAAGGACGCTGGTTCTGTATTTGCATATGCTCCGTCTAGGAGACAGGCCTGGCAGCATTTACTGGACTGACTTGGGGAATTTTGAAGCTTTGACTCCTGAGGCCTTTGTATGGTTACAGATATTCAAGGGGAAAGGTAAAGAAGCCCGAGCTCCTCTACCAGGAACCACTGTGGGACCGAATTACTTTCCCCGAGAATGGTAAGTGCAGTTGACAATTACACAGCTCTGTTTATACATGACTACAGTATGTCTGCTAACTGATCCATGTAAAACTACCACCACAGGACCACACAGATCATTCTGTACATGGAAAAAATGCTAACCTGGGGCTCAGTCATCAGGAAGCTGATGGACATCGGGTTAGTCATTCTCTCTCTCTGGACCTCTGTTTTTCACTTGTCCTGACATTCTGGGATATTAATTAAGATGATGGGTTTGTCCAAGTTCATGGCACTCCTAAGTTTTTAGAATCCAAGAAACAAAATACTGGAAAAGCTAAAGCTGGCGAAGGTGCCACCCTTGGGTAAGAACCAAGGCTTTGCTCTTGTACTCTGCTGCTCACCGACATCTCCAGGCCAGGAGCTCTGCCTTATGTAAGGCCTACCTGTCTACGGAACAGAGCACGCATGTGCTCCGGCTGCACCTCTGCCACATACTCTTTCCTGTCCCCAGAGGAAGGAGCAGGCAGCCTCCTTGTCCCTGAGGCCCTGGAAAAGTCATCTCTACCTCCCAGTGCCTCGCCTTTCAAAGATGTCCACGCCTTCTGTGTGCTCTGCATGTTAGACACCAAAGGTTTCACAAGGCCCCAGCCCCCAGGGTGGGAGGTGGGGGAGGCAGATGGCCTGCATCTGGAAGCCATCACTAGCTCCCTGGTTATGTTCACAAACCCAAACCCCCCATCTGTCATGGAGAAAGTGACAGTTGTAGATTTTTTTCTCCCCTTTTAGTCTCTTACAAGACCGCTTAAACAGAATTGAAGCTAATGAAGGAGGCTGGTAGGCAGACATGCTTGCTCAGCCCAATCAGGTGGTATCGCTGTACCCGACTCCAAAAATGCTCTGAAGCCATAGAATGGCTTTGCGGATAGAGACGCAGAAAGCACAAACCTTCTAAAGGCGGGGGGCCAGGGAACTGTGGAGGTCACATAGGAACCGATCACAGTTATTAGGCAAGTTCAAATACGGAGTGTTGGGACAAGTCTGCGGTGACAGTGCCTGGAGGTGTCCATGGTAAAACTGCTCAGAGCTGTTCACACTTGCTCTTGCTCTGTGCAAAGGAAATTCAAGTCTGAAGACTCAGGTTCATGGACTACACTGAAGTCAACTTGCTGTGTTGCTATGGGACTAGGGTTAAATAGAATGATACCACTAGGGAACTGGTACAGGGACCTATCTATGATTTCTCGACATCTTGTCAATCAATAATGATTTTAAAATAAACGTGAAGAGCCAACAAATGAAAAGTCTACTGCAGTGGGGATGGACTTGGACTGGTGTCCCCAAGGTCCTGGGACACAAGTTCTAATGCTGTTTCTTCATAAGGGGCTGGAGTCCAGCCCGTTTGTGCCAATGACGTTATCACCATCGTTATCAGCACTGTTACCACCAGCATCACTTCCATCCCATCATCATCAGTGCTTGAATTGACCGAATACTAGGAGTGCGACTTCTCCTTCTCTCTCTCCTTCTCCCCCCCCCCCCCCCCGCCTCTCCCTTCCATTTTCTTAATTGCACACAACACTGGTACCAGACTACCAAAGACCATGGGAGAAGCCAGCTGGCACCAAAGCCATGCAGCTTTGGTGCAGTCAGGCTCTGACCCAGGAAGAACAGGGCTTTGTGAAGCTCTCCACCTTCCAAGCCACCCAGAGTGCCCTCCTCTTCCTCACTCCTATTCGGGCCAGAGAGCCCAAGTGAGCTCTATCTGCTCCAAAGCAACAAACACAGCACTTACAGGTTCTTCACGTCTGCGATGCCGCGGAACGCCTTCCTCGGAACGCCCTGGATCTGGTTCTCACTCAGATCTCTAAACAAGAAGAGAAGAGGCAAACCAGTTAAAGACGGAGACCACATTCTCTGCATCTCATTACGATAACAAAACCCTGGGAGGCTGCTGGTGCTGCCCACCAGAAGTGTTTGAGGGCTGTTTAGTCTCAGGCCCCTGGCTGTTAAAAGCCTATACACTGTTCTGCAAGTGAGGACTTTTGCAGAAATAGTTACTAGGAGGGGATCGGTTTGCCTCAGGGCAGGCACTATGGGTGGTCTCACACCTCCAGGCCATGAGCCAAGACTCCAGGTTATTTGTTACACACACTGCACCCCATTCAGTTTTGGCACCTCCCAGAGAGGACCCTTACTCCCCTTCCCTCAAGACATCCCTCCCTAACTCAAGGTCAACACCCCTCAATCTCCTGTTTCTCAGGCAGACCTTTGATGCTCAAATTCTCTGCTCTTGCCATTTGGGATTGGAACTGAGTCTGGTCACTGGGTTTTCTGATAGGAACAGAGGGACTCATGCATTTCCACACATTCCATCCAAAACAGGGGTCTCACCCCTCATTCTGCACTGAGGGGTGCCAACCAACACACTGGCTGGTTTGAAGCAGGTATAGAAGAATGTGGTGTGTGGGTGGCTCCAACCCAAATCTTAAGAATCCCCTAGCACCTCAATTTCCTTCCCCCAAATCATGCAGGCCTTTTGGGTTTGGTTTGTTCTCTGGTTTCATCTCTGTTTTTGCTAGACCCAACCACGTGCATTTGTTTTCATTCAGATCTCAAGCCTTCTTGGATCTCAGTGAGTAATCAATCCATAAAGACCCATCCGAGCCCCAGGCATATGAGGCAGCTCTGCCAAATACTGCAAGCAGCAAGGCTATTCCCATTCAACCACCTGCTACAGGAGCATCTTCAAAGAGGACAGGGGGAAGGGGACGCATGTGTGAAGATGGGACTGCCTGACTGCCAGCCCCCACTAATTTTTAGATATGAAAGGTGTATATATGCACATACTCATATACACAAATACACATGTCTGGGATTTTGAAAAGAAAACCCCTCAAATAATGAAGGAAAAAACCAACCATAGACATAACCACTGCTAACAACTATACACAGAGCATATAAATTTCACTGATATGACCTCCAAATGTATGGCCTATTCTGAACCATTTTTCACATGCTAAATTAGGAACATCTATGTTTTCACCAAGCACATCAATGTCGATATTTTAAATTGCAGCACAGCATCTGACTGTATATACAGTTCATTGTATGACTATGATTGTAAAGTGGGTGTTGGCTCAACTTCTGTCATGTAAAGAAACATCAGGATTGGATGGGCAAGATGGCTCAGCAGGTAAGGAACTTGTTACCAGGCCGGACAACTCGAATTTCATCTCTGGAACCCACATGGTAGAAGAAGTAAACTGACTCCTACAAGTTGTCCTCTGACCTTCACATATGTATCATGGCATGTGCACACATGTGCATGTACACACATACACACAGTGTGAAAAGAATTAAAAAAAAAAAAAGAAAAGAAAACATGGGGACTGGAAAGATGGCTCAGAGGTTAAGAGCCCTGGCTACTCTTCCAGAGGTCCTGAGTTCAATTCCCAGCACCCACATGGTGGCTCACAACCATCTGTAATGAGATCTGGTGCCCTCTTCTGGCCTGCAGGGATATATGCAAGCAGAACACTGTAACCATAATAAATAAATAAATCTTTTAAAAAAATAAAAAGGAAACACTAGAACACATTTCTCTGTTCATACCCTTGGGGACACGTCTTAGGTTGTTTGTTACACTTACTGCATCCCATTCAGTTTTGGCACCTCCCAGAGAAGACCCTTACTCCCCTTTCCTCAAGACAACCTTGGCACAAGGTCCTACTGGGAGAGCTTACTGGCTGCAGGAGAAACTCATCCTTGTCGAGTTCACCCACAGATAGATTGGTGATGCTTGCCCACGTGCTGATTTTTGAGACATCTCCTCAAAAGCTACTTCAAACATACATTGAAGAAGAGGCCAGATGGCCACATTCTACCGAAACTCGGGCAGTCTACAGGGACACTTTGCAAAACGGGAGGAGGGCAAATCAGAAAGCAGAAGAGAAACATCATCCATCTTTCTTCTTCAGTCACCTGCTGATAAGTGACACACACTCTGAGCAGCTGGCTGAACTTCAGGACAGTTGGGCTAGCCTTGGGCTACTCTCAGGATCCAAACCAAGGCTTACTGTTGGGATAGGGTGTACCTATGAGTCCTAGACACCTTGGGGGCTGCCTAGGTTCCCCCATCTCAAATTCAGTTTCCCCTCAACCGACGTAAGTAAATTCTGGTACATAATGAGCTCTGATGCAGACTCCCCCAGCCGGGCCTGATTCAATGAGCAGGGCTCCAGCCTGGAGTCGGAGCACTGAACAAAAGCCCATGATGACAGGCAGAGGTCAGGCAGTGTCACCCAGGCCATTCGGCTGTTCTCCATCAGCCTCCACAGAGGGGGCTCAGGTCCTGTCATCCGACTAATGCAATTTCCACCAGGCATCTGGGCGGCACTGGAGGCTCCCGCAGCCACAATGGTCCCACTCTTTCCTGTCAGGGGCTGTTGGTCTCCAGACCACAAGCCTCTGTCCAATACCCTCTCTTCCTCTGCTGTTATCTTTGGCTGCTAGGGAGATGGGGTCTGGCCACATGTCTGATAAATGGCCGATGAGAAAAATCAGGGGGAAGGGGAAGAAATCAAATGGGAAAAAGGTTTAGAACCGACAGCTTTAACCCCTGCTGGGGGCTAGGAGGGGCGGCAGCTATTCCAGAAAGGGCATTAACCCATTCTGAACACCACATACTCCGAAACGTACCGGGGAAGCAGAGCGGTTGTGAAGAAGTTCTGCCTGATAGTGTGGGGCAATGAAGAGAGGAGGGTGTTACTTAACCAGAAAGAGATGGCGTCCTGACGGGAGATAATTCTCATAGGCAGCCCTCGGACAAAACCCTGCATTTGGGTGAGACAGCTGCTTTGGTTTTTCTGGTTACCACATCCTTCCTGTAAAGGGACCCAGCTTTGTTTCTACTTAAAGAACCCAGCAAAGGGCACAGCTTTCTTTCCCGTCTCCCTGTCACTGTATTTGCCCCGTCCCAGTTGAGTAAAACAGTAGATCGTAGGTATTTATCTGCTCCCTGTGACAATCTGCTTGTAAATTGTATTAATTTTATTTTCTACCGAGCCTCTCTTCTATGGCTAACAATGCTGCAGCCATGCATCTGCAGGATTGTCTATTGATTTCATAAATACCTACAGTGGGCTGACAAACTGACAGATTTAATGGTGTTCCTGATGGGGTGTGGAGGAGGGCTCAGGACCGGGCGCTTCCTTTTCGGTAACCATCCCTTCACAATTATCACAGGGCCTTTGTGAGGTTTCCTAATAGTGTGTTTATCTCAGCATGATGTCTGAGCACAGAGCTATTGTTAAGTCTGATCCTTGGGAGAGACAAGAGCAACCATTTTGGCTGACAATTAAATAAAAATAACAAAATCTATCCATGATGCCTAAGAACCTAGTTCTGGTCAATTGCTTGTTTGGGTTTTAGTGTCTAGGAGGAAGAAACATGCAGAAGTGACCAGAATGGCATTTCCCCACCTTAAACAAAAGGAAAGCACAGGTTAAAAAAAGGTTGAGCTGTGTGAAGTGGGCTGAGCCTTTTAGGGAAGAAAGATGGCAGTTCGGGAAGGCTTTCTTGGTTGGGAAGTGGGCTAAGGATCAAGATGCCTTTTTAAATAATTAGGCCTCTGAAAGCTAAGGAGACCTGCATTAGCTAAAGTGCATTTTCCCAGCTTCCGGAAAATGATTAACCGACTGATTATTCCATCCCAAAACACAGGACCAAAGAGGACTTATTAAGGAGACAGTAAGTGAAATAGAAGTTGGCAAGAACAGACCTATCCCACTTCCAGCCAGCCCTCCCGCAACCTTTTTAATTTACTAAAATGCTTTGGACATAGATTAACTTTCTTGGCAAATTTATTGTTGCTTCATCTACCTTGAAGCAGGAACCTCGGACACTTTGATAAATGGATTGAAAGGTTGTCTAGTTCCAGAGGAGCCTTTGAAATGCTTCCGGGGCTCTCCCCACAATGTCAGGCCCACTTCGTTCTCAGGGCAACAGTGGATGACAGTCCTTGCTTTCACCCCTACCCCTGCAGGACTGGAGCTGAAAACACAATGGTGGGTACACTTGTTTTGGGTACATTCATTCCAACTTGTCTGTATTAAATGGCAGTTTAGATGGAGGGATGGGATTGGGGGATGGGAGATAGGCGTCAAGGTTTCAAACCCAACGATTATCAACTTGTAAGATGGGTGGAAACTTCCAGAAACATTGTGAGTGCTTGTTTCTGAAGTGCACGATGTGACTTCTAAGCTGTATGATCATTCAAGTTGCTTCAATACTCTGGTTTAGTTCCCTCATCTTTCAAATGGGGTTACGGGTTTATTAGCTTCCATGTAAAGCACTTTGTGCACCTGGAGCGCGGAGGACAGTCTGCAAATGGTGCTTTCACTTCCTGAGTTTCTTCCTCACTCAGGTTTGGATTTATGTAGCTAAAAATGTCCCCAGTCATCTCCCGCAGGACACACACTTAAAACTGGACACAGAATAAACACACTTGTGTTATTAGTATCCCTCCCATAAAAATCTGATGGGGAGATGAACGCTTCCCTTGTCCAGAATCTACAAAGGACTCTCCATGTTTGATTCCAGATGATTTCATTCTGGTTGAAACAATAGAGATTGGTTCAAGAAAGAGGTTGAGACCCTCTGCAGAAGCAGATGAGCACCCTGCTCAGCCATCATCAGAGAAGTTTCCTCCTGCAGCAGATGGGAAGAAAAAGACAAACAACAAGAAAACACAGAGGGACAGACCTTGGAATACTCAGCCCTGAATGGGATGTCTCCATTAAATCCCTGCCCTCAGGACTCAGGAGACTTAGCCAGAGAGGAGGTGGAAAGAGTGCTTGAGCCAGAGGGGATGGAGGAGTCCAAGGATGCAAGGCCATCTAAACAGAACACGACTGACACACATATAAACTAGGAGACTGCGGCAGCATGCACTGGGCCTCCACGGGTCTCCATCCGATGGGGGCCTGGAACTGGAAGGAAAAGTAGACAAGGGATGTCCCCCACCCCAACCCAGACGCTCTCTCCAACTGATGACCACTTGCAAAGAAAAAGTTCCCTCCAAGGGAGTCTCACCAGGGAAACAAATCGTTCTTAAGGATGGATTGCATGCTCAGGAGTAGGTGGTCAACACAAAACAAACTCAACAGCATCCTTGGAGATTCTCCGTCTCAATGTTGAGTTGGTGTATTTTTTTAAAAAAATCTTATAGGTCTCTGCATATATATTATGGCTTCTGGCTTTATGTTTTTATGAGATTCCTGTGTGTGTGTGTGTGTGTGTGTGGTGGTGTGTGTGTGGTGTGTGTGTGGTGTGTGTGTGTGGTGTGTGTGTGGTATGTGTGTGTGTGGTTGTGTGTGTGTGTGGTGTGTGTGTGTGTGTGTGTGTGTGTGTGTGGTGTGGTGTGTGTGTGTGTGTGTGTGTGTGTGTGTGTGGTGTGTGGTGTGTGTGTGTGGTGTGTGTGGTGTGTGTGGTGTGGTGTGTGGTGTGTGTGTGTGTGTGTGTGGTGTGTGTGTGTGTGTGTGGTGTGTGGTGTGTGTGTGGTGGTTGTGTGGTGTGGTGTGTGTGTGTGTGTGTGTGTGTGTGTGTGGTGTGTGTGTGTGTGTGTGTGTGTGTGTGTGTGTGTGTGGTGTGTGTGTGTGTGTGTATGAACATGTGTGTTTCTTGTGCTTTTCTTCAGCTCTTTTTCTTCTGTTTGTTTTTTTCCCTGTTCTGATTTGTTTTTGTTTTATCTTAATTTATTTTATTATCATTCCTTAGGTGCCTGTTTGTTTTCTAAGGAGAGACAGAAAGTGTGGATCCACATGGGAGGGGAAGTGGGGAGGATCTGGGAGGAGCAGGGGGAGGGGAAATCATAATCAGGATATATCGTATGAAAAACATCTATTTTCAATACAAGAAAAAAGGAAGAAAGAGACAAAGAAAGAAAAAAAAAAGGCTGAATTGGTTGGGAAATCAGGACTCCAAGGTTAAACAGTGGATTGACAAAGTCCTCCAGGACTTCAGTCCAGAGAGCAGTTAATATAGCAGGGGATGGGCATGGAGAAAGAAAGAGAGAGAGAGAGAGAGAGAGAGAGAGAGAGAGAGAGAGAGAGAGAGAGAGAGAGAGAAAGAGAAAGAAAGAAAGAAAGAAAGAAAGAAAGAAAGAAAGAAAGAAAGAAAGAAAGAAAGAAAAAAAGAAAGAAAGAAAGAAAGGGAAACTTAACTGAGGACCTGAGAGAGAAAGGACCCGAGAGCGCCTTTCTTGAATCAAAGGGGCTGGCCTCTGTAGCTGAGCTCCAGACAATCCTTGGTTAGGGACCACCCAAGAGAATTCAAACTTCCAGCCTGTGCTGCCCTCCTTAAGATAAGGGTGAGGGGCACTAGCAATGTAGGACAAACGGCCGAAGAGTTCCTAGCTATGAGACTTATCAGTTAAGTCAAAGGCTGCTGGGCATGGAAGTCAGTACCAGGGGAGACAACTCACTGATAAGTCAGCTTCAAAGCCAATTCTCAGTCGGGAAGTTGGTAGCGGACTGAAACATCGCTCCCCAAACAGGAATTAAGAGCCCACACAAGAAGCAGTCAATGAGATTTATAACTCTTTTGTCCAATGCTTCAATCCCTTTGCGCATGAGACTATTCAATGGTGCCCTTTCAGTAGCATTAAAAAAAATCCATCAACTCTCGATTAGCCAAACTAAAGTAGAGCATGATATAAAAAGCGTTTATATTTGGACCGATTATTGAATTTGGGATCAGGGTGGTGGATTACCAAGCTGATTCTCTTTGGCCTGGATATATGTTAAAATTGCTTTCACATTCTCTGCCTAGTAGGAGGGAATTTTCCCACTGGTGCACTGAACGTATCAATCAAAACCCGTTTAGGGGTTTAAGGATTTCTGACAAGCAAGCCACAGCTCTAACATTCCTCGTATTCTCAGCACCACTCCTTATATAAAACGAGCCCTGGCTTCCCCTCCCTGAAGCCCTAACTCCTAATGTGTGATATTCCTGTGACCGATCACTTTGAGAATTAAAGGGAAAACATTGTTTTTCCTTACTTGATGCTATGTGGCAAGAGGGACACAGACTTGGAGGCAAAATTATTCCCTGGGGTTTTTACTGTGTGGACTTCAGGGAAGATTTATCTTAATAGGTAAATCTCTTCTGCAGGCAATTTATCTTAATAAGCAAGATTATATATTTGCAGTTGGGTCACTGTCAATATCAAATGAGCAACCAGCGAGTGTATGTCTCGGCTAAGAAGCCTGGCTCCCTGCAGCTGGGTATGTCTACTCAATGGTGTCCTTTGTCGCAGGGAGACGACAATAGTGTAATGGAATCATTTCCTGAAGAACTGTCACCTGTCTCAGGGACACAGAGAATCAAAGTATGTCTGAGGAGGGCCAGGGAATGACCCACAATCACTTGCCAGCATTCCAGCTGTGTTTCTGGCTTTCACTGCAGGAGTCTACATTACCTCCTACCTTGGTATGAGAAAGTGAATGCAAGGTATCAATAAGGCTGCTTGTGTCCTGCCTTTCCTTACACATTCACCAGAAACTTCCTTTATCATTTGGGTGGTTAAGAGCAATGGATTGAATGCCAGTTTACATTATGCTTCCTTCAGTAAAGACGAACCAAGAGCCTACTATGTGTTATACACAGAAGCAAACAGGACTGACCACTCACTGGTTCTTCTGGGACTTATTAGTTAACCTAGACACAAAGAAACAGACTCCTGGACAGTGACAAATATAAAATTTTCCCTGCACCCCTCTAGAACTGAGAGCAGCATTTTTAATGGCACTTGCTTTTCAACAGGAAGAAAGCCTGACTCTAAATGCACACTACTTTTATGAATTTGTCTTTTGCTCAGAACCCAAAATTATTTTGAGTTTTGAGAGCTTGAGAGAAAGATGTCAGCTTGCATCCCCAAGACTTTTGGGAATGCAGTCCGACTTCATCAGGAAGTTAGGCTTTGTCTTTCAGAGTGACCTATGAAAAAATCATGGCAGGATGAAGATGTGGCTGAGCGTGAACAGGGTAGAGGGTAGCCATTCTCAGATGACTGGTCAAAATTTATAGGCTGTACTGGCAATATTCTGTCAATTATTTTAGAGTCAGAAATGAGAATGGTATCATGAATGATTTGGTTCACTTCACCTTGGTCTTTGAGAGACACTGAGGCCATTCAGGATCCAGTGATCACGTCCAGGTTTTACTTCAACAGAATCCAGAAGAGGGAACTGGATTGAAATACTGAAGAAATAAGGCTGGCCAGAAGTTATCGGGGCTGAGTGATCAGAAAAAAATGCAGTCATTGCTTATACTTTACTTTGAAATATGTACGAATTTCTTATGCAAAGTTAATGTGGGTTCCGGGTACCCACCCCAGATCTACTGCACCAGACACCTGATGGGTCCTGGAGTCAAACATTTGAACGAGTCTGAGAATCACATGTATAATGTCAGGTGCCAACTTCATATCCCAATTTTGCTGTTAAACAGGCTGTATCCCTTTAAGGATATCTATTCGATGCTCTCAGCTCCAACCTGTACTTATAAATTTTAGACTGGGCATCACAGAAAATAGAAAGTAAGTGCTTTCTAACCCCTATTATCCTCACTTGATCAGTACGAGGCTGACACACTATACCCTACTGTCTTAAAAATGGAAGCCTGTCTCTGGGGAAAATCTTGGGCCCTAGATGTAAAGGTGCTTAGATGTAAAGATGTTCTAGAAGGCTGCTGGCGATGTGCCAAACTGCTTATGGTGTAAACAGAGTGTCAGAGTAGTCTGAAGTAGAAAGAGAGACATAATTTGTACTTTGAAAGACTGCTCACTGGCTTTTTGGGGAGGCTGACCTAGGAGGGCGAGGGGGCAGTGGGTGTTTCTCCCTTCCCTGTGATCCTAGAGGAATGGCAGGAAGACACAAAGCCCTTTGGCTCTGGACTCTCACAGACCTCGGGAGAGATGCTTACTGCTGGATTAGGACACTCTTAGAGGATCCTCTCAGACAAGTGGTTTCCTACAGTGTTATACAAGGTTCTCTAGGGGAAAAATCATAGGGAGTTGACAGCTAGGCTGGGCAGCCAGGGTCAGATACCGTGCTAGAGCCCAGGATGCTGGCCTCTGTGCCAAACACATTGGAGCTACTGAGCACACACAAGGAAAGAGTTGGTTAAATTGCAGTGGGTACGGGAGGCTGTGCATGGAGAGATCACTGGTTTGCTCTGATTAGTTATCAACACAGGTATCCTTTGTGTCCCTTTCCAGGCAGATAGTCTAAAGAACACAAACTCAAATGCTTGAGGGTCTGCTGAGAAAGTAAACAGATAAGTCACACTGAGGACAGTGGGTAACAGTGACACTAAACTGGACCAATGCAGGGCTACGTACACTAATTCCCAACAAGCCAACACTAAACACCTTATCTGCTCACCAGGACATTTCAGCCCTGGGTTTCATTTGACTGGTAAGCTGAAGATTGTGACCAATGAAGAGGCAGACACTGTCAACCCTTTGGGAGATCTGCTAATTACAGAACGGCACTCAACCACAGATGTGGAACAGGAGCCACAGATGCAACTTCAAAACTATGTTCATTAGTCACACTGAAAGTGGGAAAAAGAAATGGCCGAAGGGCCAGCAAGATGGCTCAGCAGGTAAAGGTGTTTGCCACCAAACCTGGCAACCTGAGTTTGATCCCAGGATCTATATGGTAGGAGGAGAGAACAGACTCCCAGATACCTTCTGACTTCCATATGTACACCATGGCATTTGTGGGCCCCCACATATAAGTGTGTGTGTGTGTGTGTGTGTGTGTGTGTGTGTGTGTGTGTGTGTTTTGCACAATAAATAAATGTGCAAAATTAAATTGTTATTAATTTCAGTAAGGCACTTTAAAAACACTGCATTTAAAATATTGTCACGTGCATGCAATCAGTTTAAAAACGTAGAGACTGTTTTTGTAGCAAGTCCTTAAAACTTGATGTGTATTTCACGTACATACCCAACTGGACCAGGGCACATCCTAAATGGCCAATGACTACATATAGCTACTTCCTGCTGCCTGACAGTGCTGTGCCAGAATAAGGGTTAGGAGCTGTAGCTTCATGGCCTCTCATCGTTCAGAGGGGCTAATCTTTAGAGGAGTCCAGTGTGGGACTTGAGAGTCCGGGTATAGCCACAGCAGGGTTGAAACTCATGGATGCAGGGAAGCAAACCCCAGCTCGAAACATTTCAGTCAACTAAGACATCCCTCCTGAGGACCTCTTTCCAATCACACAATTTCCAGTTGTTCAGTCTATCACTCTTCCAGGGCCGGCAGAGTTAACAAATACTTCCAGTCCAAACTGAAAACTTTCTTCATTTAATTATCTTCCGCAACTCCAACTAATGCTCTTTTTGTTAATGCAGCAGCATTATAATTGACTGATCATCTCCAGCAAAGGATGCAGACTCTGAGCTTCTCCACAGCTCACTAATCCCTAGGATTCTTACAATTTAGCGACAAGGCAGTTGCATTAGGTGGGACTGGGGCACTCTCATTAGCAGCCCAATTATGGCCTCTTTTCTAGTTTAGCCTTCCTCATGCCACTGAGTGGTCCAGGAGCAGGAGCAGGATCCCAACAGCAATGCAGGTTTCTCCAGAGTCCATGCACATGCACATTTCCACACAACTATCCGAGTCTGCATTTGTACATCACCTATTACAGTCTGTGTGCATATACCCCATATGCACCTGTCAGAGCTCCTATGTGTACACATCACCACCACCCATCAGAGTCCCCGTCCGTACACTCTGCTCCCATCTGAGTCCCTGCATATATACACCACCATGTAACTGTTAGAGCCCCTGTGTATGTATGTCACTGGGTACCAATGAGAGTCCTGTATATGTACAATAATTATAACCTGTCAGAGTCCCTCCATATGTACACCATCATGTACCTGCCTGAGTCCCTGTCTATGTACATCACTATGTATCCATTAGAGTCCCCGTGTATGCCATTATGTACACATTAGAGTTCCTGTGTATGCATATCACTATGCACCTGCCAGAATCACCACATATACTCAGCACTAAGCACCTATCAGAGTCACAAATGAGCTTTGGATGTGGTGGAATTGGATGCTGAAAAATCCGATGATAAATCTCTAATTCTGTACCTGAGATAGTGCCACGCCAAGTTTTAGGCTTGATGGAATCTTTGGTTTATCAACTTGGTGAAGGGAAAGGGTTCACCTAGTCCAAAAGAATGGTGACATGCATTCTGTATTTTCTCTTTGTTTGAGGTGATGGGTCTGCCTCCTGGGGTTGGGGAAACAGGCTGACTTCTATGCAATCTACCCTCCCCTGAGCTTGACATATTATTCTGTTCCCCACCCCCTCCTGCTCTGTGCCTCTTTCTTGGCAGCCAGCTGAGGCTTTCATCCCTAATTTGATTGTCGTAGCTGACATTGTCAATCTGAAATCCAGTAGCATATCTAATGCCGGCTGGACAAGGGGGAAGGCATGAGGAGAAGAGGGGGAGGCAAATTCATCTCAAGAAGTAGCTTTATGTAAATCGATCCTTTGGCCCGAACGCTGGAGCCAGGCATTTGCTGATTAATTGGAGAAGTGTCCTTGTCCCCATGTCTTCTTTGGAGAGATGGCCCAAATTGAGTCCTCTCCTCTTCACAAAGGCATTCCCATGCCAAAAAGCTTTTGCCATTAGAAGATGAAACCTTGTGAGTGAGGGGGAGGTGACGGTGGGGAAGCGGGTGCTCTTATGGAATTGTTCTAAACTGAGGCATGTACGTTTGGTCTGCTTGGTGATTAATTGCTAACTGGGCCCCTCTTTTTGCCTCGGAGTCGGAGGACTGATAGCCTAGGTTCAGAGGCCAACAGTCCCAGGAGTGAGATATATTTAGGCATAATTAGCAAAAATTGAGAGGAGGGGAACTCTGTTTCTAATGATTTTGTTTTTAGTAAACTGATATTTTCAGTTAGAACTTGACTCCATTTCTGTCCATGTCAGGGAGGGGGTAAGGATAGAAATGATTCAATCTCTCGTTCATGTCCTTTTAACCTTTCTTTCCTACAAAACAGAGCTTAAACAAAATGGAAGATCATCTCCAATGTGGTCCTTTTAACTTAGTCTCGGTCCCAAGCTCCTGCTAAATTTGACTTCCCCAAAAAGCCAGAGGCAAATTAGCCACGTGGGTCCTAGCCCAAGGAAGTTTGGATCCAGAGGGATTGGCTGTCAGCTTACATACTTACTAGAGGTAGCTTTGGAAGCTATATGGTCTTTCTGCTAGCCCTATACCTCAGCTTCATGCAGCTTTTGCCGTTATAGTCTGTGGACATCTTAAAATATATTTGTTGCATAGATTTAAAAAAAAAAATCTTGCTGGGAAGTGGTAGCACAGGCCTTTAATCCCAGCACTCAGGAGACAGAGGCAGGTGGACTTCTGAGTTCGAGGCCAGCCTGGGCTACAGAGTGAGTTCCTGGACAGCCAGGGATAGACAGTGAAACCCTGTCTCTAAACCCTGTCCCCTAACCCCCCCCTCAAAAAAAAAAACTTAGGTAAAAATTATTTCATGCCTCTGCTTGGTTGATGGAGGATCCAGAACACATCTCAAACTTTCGGCCATTTTATCCCCCATATCCACATCCAGTTAGTTCCTTTTGACTATAAAGAGACCTTGCTACCCTCCCTGTCCATCTATTGCCTCTCCCTATTGGGGGTAGTGTAGCATGAATCTTAAAGGTACTTGTTAATAAAATCAAACCTGAGCCAGGTATTGGGGTGACCGCTGGAAGATCAGAGAAACAGAACAAGTCACAGCTACCTCACCTTGCCAGTTCCTCAGCTGATCCTATTTCCTCAGACTGGAAGCCTCTGTGTCCTCATCTGAATGGGTCTCAGCTTAACTGTGCTGCTCCAAAGCCTAAAAGCTTAACCAGCCAAATGCTTAACCAGCCAAATGCTGCTAGTTTCTGATTTCCACACCTTATATATCTTTCTGCTTTCTGCCATCACTCCCTGGGATTAAAGGCTCACTTCTTGGGATTAAAGAAAGGCGTGTGTCACCTGCCTGACTGTTTCCAACGAGGCCTTGGAACTCACAGAGATCCAGAGGGATTTCTGTCTCTGGAATGCTAGGATTAAAGGTGTGAGTGCCACAATTTTCTGGCCTCTATGTCTGTCTAGTGGCTGTTCTGTTCTCTGACCCCAGATAAATTTATTAGGGTGCACAATATTCTGGGGAACATAATATCACCACAGAGTATTATGTTTGGTGAGTAATGTCACTATTGTAAAGAGGAGGCACAGGCAAGGCCTCACAGAGAGGTTCAGTGAACTGAGCCAAAGTGTGGGAACAAGCACACACTAACAGAGGAGCTGAGCGTGGGAGCTAGGCAGGGCCAAGGTTCGAATTGTCTCTGGGAAGAGCAGACGCTGTGACTTAACTCCTCCATTCCAAGTGGCCAAAGACCCAGAAACCCCCACCCCTCCCGATCCTGAGGATTATGGGAGAGCGGAAATGTGAAGAGAGGAAGCTAGCAGGGCTTCAAGATGGTTGGGAAGTTGGAGCCCACCTCTAAATGTGGACTGCACTGCAACCCTGACAACCCAAGCTGACCATGGGGAAAAGTGACTCTGAGTTTCAGATCCCCTCCATGAGACTGTCTGTCCAGAGTGCCCTTAGCTCCTCCCTCCTCTAAGGGAGACAGTGTTGAGGTTACCCCATGTGGGCCTTTTATTTTTTTTTTCCCTGAAGGGTGTGGGTGCACTGGAGGATGGTAGGGAGTTACTACTGAGCCTTGGCTGTAGCTGCTCAGGGGCCGGAACTCGGAATTCAGGGCTGCAGCTCAAGGAGATGTGGCTTGTATATACCTGTTCTTTTCTTGTAGCTTTTCAGAACCCCATTAAAGAAGTGAAACCGTGGGGTAAGGGTGAGATGCTATCCCGGGGCCATCCGCCGATAAAATCGATACAGCTTCAGAAGGGCTCAAAATTATCTTCTACCAAAGGAGGAAAGCCATTCAGCAAGCGCCCAATGCTGTGAATGACAAGGCTGGCTTCTGGAAGCCCAGCACCAGCTGACGTGCATAGGCGCTGAAGTCATCACATCATATTAACAGTATACATTTCTTGCCACGATCCCTGGCACCATTTACTGTTTGGTCTGTGCAAAGCGGTTTTGGTTATCGTTATGATTCACACCGTGGATGCCAGAGTAAAGGAGAGATGCTGTTCTCTTGCTCATGTAAAGATGGATGCAGGTCAATAGATTTACACCTCGTTTGAGGTTGACACTACTGTTTAATTCCAGGCCTGCTTCTGGCCTTTTAGCTTGAAAAGCTTGAGGTGAAGGACACGGGTGGATCCAGAGAAATCAATTAGTAGTGAATGTGACCCACGAGTCAGGCGCCAAACGCAATAAGCTCTCCAGTCTCTGACAAAGAGGAAAGGACCTCCATGGTGGGAGAAAAGAGGTAGAGGTGAGACTTCTTCAGAAATTCCTCCTTCATCTCCCTGGGTCTGCTCACTGGCTATCCCTAAGCCATCTACCTTCTCCTGGAAATATGACACCTTTCACACCTGTCTCAGGAGGCAGAGAGGAACAATGGTGACAGCTCAGTTCAGTATCTGGAAGATTCTATCGTGAACTCCAGCCTCTGCTAGGAGAGTGACTGTATGACCAGACTGCACTGTCTGAATCTTGGTTTCCTCCTCTGTAAAACAGGGGCCGTGAAATTACCGATGTCAGAGAGTTCCTGTAAGATGGTGAATGAATTCAGAGCTCACGGTTTGTTCTCTGGTGCATGTAAACACTTACTAAATATTAACACTATTTGAACCTGTTGAAGTCAACATTCAAACACTCTAGGAGACACCGAAGTTCCTGCCTTCTTTCCCCAGAGACCAAAACGGTGTGTGGATTGGATCTCAAATGTCTCTCAAAAGGCTCACTTCCAAGATAGTAGGGAGACAGAGAACTGGGGGTCTACCGGAAGGTATGGAGATCATTGCAGTATGCTGTTGAGGGAAGCAGTGGGACCCAGGTCCCTTCTTCCTTCATTATGTCTCATGGCTATGAGTCAAATGGGCTCTGCTTACCTTGTAGTACCTCATCACAGGCCCAGATGCAATAGGGCCAGTAGGTCATTGACTGGAAACCCTATACAACCTTTTCTCTTGACAAACTGATTATCTCAGCTATTTTGTTATAGTGGTGAGAAATCAACCCATGCATACAAGGGCTCTAACACTGGAAAGAGGCATAGGTCAAGTTCAACATGAAGAAGGCAATGAGTGGGTCCCACTCAGCCTTGGTACAACCCTTCTAACAGTCCTTCAGGAAGACTCTTGTTTATGGATCTGGCCCATCTCTGGACTGGAGAAGGGGCCACAGAAAGATGGGAGCCTCGGCTACAGCAGCCCAGCTCTCCAGTACCTGGGAAGCTGGGTGGGAAGTGATTGACGGTGCAGTGACTGCTCTGTTTGCGGGGAGTCGTAGGAGACATCAAAGGAGAAGGGAAAGAGAGGCCAACTTGAAGGCTCCTGGGGGGCCAGTGAGGGCAGCTGTGAGACTGAAGCCCTGACGGAGATCAGGAGCAGCTTCAAACACCATGCAGATCTGGGCTGAGAGCAGAATGTAGGTCAGTCACCCCTGACCCAGAGACGAAGTATCCTCTGCGTTGGGAGGAAGCTGGGGATGTGGGCCACCTTGCACAGGGCTATGAGAGGGAAAAGCGACGGTCCCTCAAGGCAGCAATGATAATTGAAATTTGTTGCTCGTGACACCAATTCCTTTCACAGAGAAGAGAATTCTTCTTGCTCTTTTCAAACCATTTCAAGGTTTAGATGTCAACAGAGATCGTCATTATCAGCGTACCTGGAGAGTTAGGTGCTGTGGGTCAAAGCTAGGACAATGAGAAGACACAGTCCAGAGAAGGGGACAGCAGGGATGACATCCCTTCTACAGACCAGCTGCTTGAGGCAGAACACTGGGGGCTCCCTTCCTGTCTCTGAAGCCCGTGGGGTGGCTGTTGTAGGAGCAATGTCCCTAAAGATAGTGTGGACTCTCAGTCTGTGAATCAGTGGTCCCCAGACAGAGGAGAGAGGGAAAGAGAGAAGGACAGAGACAGACGGAGGGAAATGAGAGACAGAGACGGACAGGTAGAGAGACACAAAAAGGCAGATAGAGAAGCAGAGAGACCAAGGCTGTGAGGCAGAAACAATGAAAACAGAGAAGAGGAAAAGTCAGTTAGGATAGAGGGATACACACTTACTCCTGAGCATCTGGCTCCAAGAGGCAGAGGAGCAGAGGAAACCCCAGGTAGAGGCCCAGAGGGTATGTGAGACAGCCCAGCAAAGGCTCTATCACCAGGAACAGGACGGGAGTACAGCTCTGGGGACAATGACATGCTTTTTCTGCGTCTGGAGCTATGCTGAGCTTGGGCCTCTGCACCACAGCCCAGCGTTTGTCTCCCCCAAACAACTCCCCAACCCAGGAGGGGTGCTCTCAGGACAGGGGGAGGACTTCTGGGCCTTTCTGAGTGAGTACCGATCCAGCAGCTCCCCTGTCCTGTCTGTCTGAGCTCTGGAAGCCAGACACAAGGTTTGAACAGAGCTGACTTGTGGAGGCTTCAAACTTTTTACATTACAAAGCAAGTTTTTAAAAGCCCCATAAAATTTCAAGGCACATACTTAATGTTCAAATGGCTGAATGTATTGATCTCTACCCATCCTCTAGTATCTTAAGTTTACCCAGAGGACCGTTTTATTTAATTAACTCACTGCTTTATTAATATAAATATTCTCCTATTGATCATAAGAGGGCCTGGCAGGCACTCAAGCTGGATGTACATCACCTTCACTCCCAGCAGTACCATTTAGAGGAGTAGCTGGCTGGGGATCAAGGAGAGTGGCAGGAAGTGGTCCCTGGGGATGGCAGGAACAGATGAACCTATAGCAATTTTATGGAGGGAGTCTTTTCTTCCTTTCTTTTTCTCTTTCTTTCTTTCTTTCTTTCTTTCTTTCTTTCTTTCTTTCTTTCTTTCTTTCTTTCTTTCCTTTTCTTTTTTAAGATACAGCTCCTTGCATCTCTTAAAGCAGAAAGCATATGGAAATGAGACATGAAAATGGTCTTGGCTTATACGTATCAATTAAGCATGTCAATACTTTAATTAAATCTTTCAACTAATGAGATTTATCCCAATGAATATGTTTTATAGTTATAATAGCTTTTTTGGCCACTGTTCAAAATGTCAAATAAATTGTGAAAAGGAATTAAAGGGAAAAAAAAAAGGCATAATTGACGTTCTGAACCGAAGCCAGGTTCTTCCCCTGCTCTCTCTCTTTCTCTGCATCCATGTGATTTTACAGAATGTATGGAAAGTAATGGGCCTTATAATGGCTCGGCTTTTTAAGACTCTTTTAATCCTTCAATTCTAATTCTTCTTATCAACTTCTCTAAGGCTCACACCACTGAACCTGCAAAGCCCCCACCTCCATCCCCAGCTTGTTTCTTAATATCTTGAACCCTCTGTGGCAACCATAGCAAGAAAGCACACCCACGGGTCCTGGTAAATATAACCACAAACAAAATGACACAGGGTTAAGAGACCCCTTAAGAGAGGGTGATAATGTGACTCCAGATACCTCAGCAGGGCCAGCCAGTAGAAGACACTTGCCTGAGGTGAGCAAGGCTCCGTGTCTGACTCCACACATGTCACTGAAAGATAGAGAGAAAAGTCTTCTTAACCTATCATGTAAAAGTCTGCCTCCAAACTATTTCTTAACTAAATGGTAGAGCAAAGAAAGTGAAGACTCTTACTTCTCTCACCCTTTTTTTATTTTTTATTTTAGTTTTTCTAATACTTTCTTAATCTAATTTTGTATCTAACCAACATATTTCTCTAAGAACGAAAACAGGGAAGGCCTTGTGACGCGTACAAACTTAAAGTCACAAGCAGTGAAGAAAGAAGTTTGAAAACGCTGCCAGGCAGGGCACTCATTGCTGTTGCTGTTGCTCTGGTCTCTTGACTGTCCATCGGGGACAGGCAGTGAGCACTAGCCTGCAGGTTCAGGGTTACCATGGAAACCGGAAGACGCTAAAGAGAGAATGACAGACATTTTTCTGGGGGCACTCAACCAGAATACCTCTGCACATTCCCAAGCTTGCATATTCTAGTCCCCAAACCTCATCCAAGCAGTTGGGTGGGTGCCGCCCCTAGAGCGGGGACAGGAAGCGGGGTGTAGACACCTTGTGTTCTGCTTGGATCCATGACTCTCTCTGAGAATCTGACTCCGGCCTTCCCAGAGACACCCCCTTCCCATTTACTAAGGAAGGATGGCTCCAAGCAGACACCCCTAAGAGAAGCAAAGGTCTCCGTCTTTAACTCAGAGCTCAGAGCTTAGTTCCCCTTTCCAGTCTGACTCCTTCGGCTGCCATGACCTGGCCAAGGTAAAAAGAAAATCCCAAACACCCTAATCGTTATTGGACCTAATTAAAATGCACCATTGTCGCTCAGAACTGTGGCCTTCAACAAGCTTCTTAGCCAAAGTCTCCATCTTTGTGCTTTATAGATAGGGAAACTTCATAGACAGAGGCTCCAGAGATGAAGGACTTGCCACAGTCCCTGAGCCTGGGACAAGAAGCAGGTCTGGGAGTCTGCAGAAGGCTCCTATCTGCTCCAAGTGTGACTCGGTTCTGTACAAACAGGGCAGGGCAAGGATGTGAGGGAGGGCTGACTTAATGGCTGTCATTTATCTGGCTGCCAAGGCATACCTGGTTGATCTGGTTAACTAGACAGACACCATCCCCTCTTGGCCACCGCTCTCCAATGTGCCATACGAAGGAACAGTCCTTCTAATGCCCTGCCCACATTTAAAATGGATCGTTTTTCTTCCTTTGAATTTAAATTGAGTTTAAAATTGACATGTAATAATTGTCCACACAAATACGATTTTTGATGCATGTATACAGTGTGTAATGATTAAATTATGGCAATTAGCATATTGATCACCTCAAAATTTATCATTTGTGTCGGGCAATTTTAAATCCTTTGGTCTAGCAGTCTTGAAATACACTGTAAATCACTGTAAACTGTAGTCATTCACCCATTCATGCACTTGATGTCTCTGAGCACGCCTGGAGCATTTACTCAAGGGAGATGTTGTTAGGACCAGAAGTAAGGATGGAATGTTACAGATCTTTGTTCTTGGAGCTTAGAGAATTGTGCAGACATCAGACTCAGGTAAGAAGCTCCACAGGTGAGCATTTTTAGTTTGTGAGGAGTTCTAGAGACCCACTGGATGCCAAATGAGGGGAGGATGTGGAATGGATGAGTTTGGTCCAGGCTAGGCAGCTGGGGGAAGGGGAGCAGAATGGACTCATGGAGCAGGAACAGGAATTATGGTTATGAGCGACTAGGAGGATGGCACAGAGGCTGTCAAAGTTGGCCTCCGGATCAGAAATGTAAACACCATCTGGGGACCTTTAAGAAGTGGAAATACTCAGATCTGATCCCAGAGTGTCTAAATTAGAAGCTGGGAAGGGAGATACAACCACTTAAGATTTAAGACTTGCAAAGTAGCCCAAGCTAGCCTCCAACTCATGATCTTCCTGTCTCAGCCTTTGAAGTGCTGGGGTTAAGGTGTGTTTTACCACACCTGGCCCACCACCTATGTTTTAAATAGCAGCCACCACCACCACTTGTGAGGGTCATGTGCTTTAAAGTTTAAGAGTCCTTGACACAAAACATCCACTATAGTGGGGGCAGTGTAAACGCTGGGAAAGCTTAGCAGGTGGCACACACTTCTTTGAGAAGCAGACTGAAGTAAGCATGGTTAACAAGGGATAAAGGGAGGCTGCAGAGTAGGGTAGCTGGGCATGGCCAAGTGAAATGTGGTTGAGAAGAGTGGAGGTGATGGGCCTGTGGGGTCATGTCTGGGTATGGTCTGCAGACAGGGAGGAAATGGAAGAGCTATGAGCAAGGAGAACACAGTTGTTCACTGAGCATCAATGAGACTCTTGTCACTGAATCAGCAGATAGCCAAGCACAGGTCTTCCTCATTCTCATTTGGAAAGCCAATACTTTAGTGCACATTTGCATATACATTTTCATTTAAAAAGCCACAGACAGTCACTTTTTCACCATAGGCCTATTCTTCATCCAGTTCACTCTGGAGGAATGAGCCCCGAGTCTCCTCACGCAGGAGGGACAGGAGACAGATGAACAATAAATTTCAGAGCAGCTGGGAACCAGAGCAGATTTGGGGGTGCAGATCTGGTATCCCCCGAAGCCCAATGTTCTTGTTGCATTACTATTTCCCTGTCAGGAATGAGTTAGAAACTCTTGGGCTCCTCAGCATTCTGCAAGAGGAGGGAGGTAGGTCACATTCTAGGGACCAGAAGGCAGGCTTTCCTCTATGACTCAGTTTCCAGAAAGTCCAGGCTGGACAGGTGAATCCCTCACTTTATTCTAGTTGCCTTGAAAGAAAGAAGGCACTGTGGTAGCACACTGCGAATGAGGCAGGGTGACGGAGTATTCTAGAAGGAGCCACTGCCGTGCAGGGATGGTTACAGCACACACCTCTTTACTGACATTTCTCAGTCTCCACCTATCTCATGCCTCTCTTACGCTGTCATTGTCCCTGCCCCGCCCCCAAATCTCTCTCCTTCTCCTTCTCTTCCTTCTTAATGATTTCCCTGCTCCTGTAAATATCAGGGAGTCACAGTGGTTTCTCCCAGCATCTAGTCCAGAGGCTCACACAGAACTGTTTTATTAAATGATGTTTCTGTAGAGTCCTGATGCGTTGAGTAGATGACGTCGGTCTTCTCCTATGGAAGTGGGAGAGCTGGGGGAGGGGCATTAGGGAAGGCTGGTGGAGTGGACCTCTAATACCGTCAGGGCACTTTACATTTTCTGAGCAATCCTAAGTCCTTCCATTTACTACCAAGGAAACAGGCACAGTGGTCCACGCCTCATCTGCAGGACTCAGCCAAGTGAAGATGGAAACCATGGACTTTTACCCTATTCTGGCTCTCTTATGCCTCTCCCGCTAAGCTTAGAAAGGATCACTGGGAGGGAGACCTTACAGTGAGGACTCCCAGCTGCGTTTCACTGTCACTTGCTGACAAAGACCACCACCTTGGGGAATTCATGTCCCTCCTGCACTTTCTGGCTAAGTTGTGTAGGGTGGAGATGGCTAAGAAGAGTAAGAAGACAGAGCCCCAAAGCCTAACTGTTATCACCAGCCAGAGGCTACCCACAGCCAAAATAAGAGCCTCTAAGGAAGGAAACGACAGAATTCCAGAGGTTCTGACTTCCGGCCTCTATAAAGAGGAAATAATGGTAACAATCCCTCATGCAATCGGACAACACTCAGCACATACTAGTATCCCTCTAGCTCTTTGGCCAAGGGCAAACTCCCAGACTTCACTGTGACTCTTAGTTCCAGCTCTGAGACTGGAGCAAAGAGCAGGAAAGCAAATTGCTATGGAGCTAGCTGGTACTGTTCTGAATGACACATGTATATAAATGAAGTTGCCCACACTGAAGAGGCCTGCTGGTTTGTAGGGGAAGATCAGGTCAATGGTGCCCTCATTCTGGTAATAGAAGATGTTCTGGGATGACACAGACATTTTAGAAAATCCTGGGCTCCTCAATGTTACAGTATTACACAACCTTCTTAAAAAAGATGGAGGTTTCCAAAGCCTGCTCACTGGCAGGCCTACATCCATTATGCACTAGGCAGTATGAAAAGTCTCAGTGTGAGTCGGCAGCCACAGTCAGAGGTGGACACAAGATGAATACCTACTGCTACAACTTAGATCTTGGTGCCTCCAAGGTCCATGTATTAAAGCTCTGATTCTCAGGGTGGCACTATTGGGATATGATGGGAACTCAAAGAACAGAACCTAATGAGAACTCTTTAAGTCTTCAGGAGCATTGTACCTGAAAAGGGTTATGGGACTTTGGCTCCTTCCTTTCTCTCCTTTGCATCACGGTTCATGGTGTCACCACTTTTACTCCAGTGGATGTCAAAGCAATGGAGCCACTGGATCATGGACCAGAACCTACAAACTATGAGGAGAAAAAATCCTTTCTCCTTAGAAGGCAATTATCTCAGGTACTTTGTTATAATAATAGACAGTTAATTAATATACCTCAGATGCACTCCTTTGAATTTCAAGACTATTTTGTAGCAGGCTCCACTGTTCTGATCTTACGTATGAAGATATTACAGTTCAGATACTGATTAAGGACCCAAAAGCACAGAGAAAAGAGGCATTGGGGTTGGGTTGGCTATGTGGCACTGAATCTTGCTACCCCCTCGCTAAACCAGCTACCCACAGAAGCATCTCCAACTTGCTGGTATTCTCACCCCTCTGCACTGTCACCCAGTTAGAAAAGACAGACCTCAGTGCCCAGGGGCACAGAGACAATGTCTAGACTTTCTGACCTTGGAAAAAAGATGGTGTCTGCCTGGTTTAATATTGCCAAATTATTCTGGAGTTAAATAGCATTTTACTTCAATGAATTTCATTTACTGGGGCCATGCTAATGCTTTAGAATTAACGAGGTACTGGGAACACCAAAGTAGGTGGAGACAATCTTAATGGATACCCCAGGTAAATGTGGCATGAACATGTGTACTGAAATTATTTTCTGTTCAGTGAGCTCTCTTCCAATTTGGTGTGTGTGTGTGTGTGTGTGTGTGTGTGTGTGTGTGTGTGTGTATGTTTCTAATATGTGTGAGTTCAGTTATGTGTGGGTGTGGGTGTGCATCTGGATGCCCAGAGGTTGATGTTGGGAATCATTCTTGATCTGTTTTCTTCCACCTTATTAACTAAGGCAGGGTCTCTCAATCAAATACAGAGCTTTGCAGATATGTCTAGTCTAGCTAGCCAGCTTGGTCTGGAGATCCTGTCTCCATTTTCCAAGTCTGGAATTACAGGCAGGCAGCCACATCTTCCCAGGCATCTACTTATGTTCTAGAGAGCCAAACTCAAATCCTCACACTTCCACAGCAAGTGTTTTAGCCACTGAGCCATCTCCCTAGTCCCCTGCCCCCAAGTGAGTTCTTATTGAGTAGTAAGTGTCAAGTATTAAGCGGGAGAGAGCTAAAGAAATATGGGGTCTTCCGAGGATCCCGCTGGGACCACTTTTAACAAGCCCTGAACCCTTATCACCACCAAGTCCCAATTTCCCCCTTATAACCTTGAGAGTCTGCAGAGACAGGGTGAGTCATGATTTCTCCAAAGGAAAACATCACTTTTCTCTTCTCATCTTATTCCTGTATTTTAACACTCAAGAAAGAAAATGAAAAAGGAATTATTACCCATCACACGCGCTGTTATAACTAAAAATACGCAAGGATTAAAACTAATGGCAGGTTTTCTGCCGCTCTCCACCACCCCGGCATCGGCACTGTCTCCAGCAATAAGGAAGCATCGCAGGCAATTTGTTGGGAGTTATTCTCAAGCGAATTGCCTTTGCTGAGAAGAGCACATTTAGCATTTGGTGACTCATACGTGGAAACGTTATTACTCTGGAAAAGAGTTTAGAATAAGTGAGATTTAGAGCCCAGGGGATGAAAAAACCTAAGAGGTTGTGTTTTGCTTAAGAAAAAAAAAAACGCATTCATTAGTCTGTGCGTGACTATGGGCTTGGATGTAAGTGTGCCTAAGAGACTCTGTGTAGATTCCAATCTGCCATGGTGGTCACCTCCCCTTGGGAAGTAGACACAGGAAGGAGAGGGTCTGTGGAAAATAGTCTACTCCCCCCCCAAATAGAGAAAAATAAAAATATATGACCCACATCATATGCTTTCTAACTATAGTGATTTCACAGTAAAGTATTTGTAGGTTGCCTTGTATACTTGAAAGGCATACAATTGCTAGGAACGATTGCTTCAGAGTTTCCTATGTCCCTGGAACTTAAACTTTCTCTCTAAGAGTTTTAGATCACTATGCAGCAGGACTGACAGCAGGCTTTTGCTCTGCTCTACTGGGCCCCTTGCAAGAAACACAGCTGGGGCACAGCTGGGAGGGAGGCCTCAGTTCCAAGGCCTCACGCTCTTCGAAGCTCTCCAAGGTGTCTGGAAGCGCAGTTTCCCTCTGTCCCTCTCCCTCCCCTCTGCTGCTGGCTGATTGGGGCAGGAGCACCCACATTCACAAAGGTAGAAACCCTTTGTTTCTGCTTTCAGCATGTGCATGCTCGCCTGTCCAAGCTCCTGCCTCTGAAACTTAGTTTTCAGTTACAAACTTGCCTCACTATTTTGTTAATCAGAAGGCAGGTTATCGATAGTAGTTTAAGTATGATCATGTACGATGGGAAGACCAGGAAAAGAGTATGCAAGAATATTAATTCCCACTGACAGCGAGTCCTAGGTTTATGGGAAATTGAGTAACATATTTTTTTTTATGACTAGTTATCTCTACCTTCATTTCAGTCACTTCAGTGACTTTACATTATACATACAAAAAGAAATGTATTCATTATTTCCTTTAAGCTACATAAATAGTATAAAGAAGTTTCAGAAAACATAGGCAGAAGCAATTACCCATAATTTTAAGTAACAATTATAAATATTTTGCTTATTCCTTTCAGCCTTTTTTATTTATAAGTTGTTTGTACTTATACATATGTATACCCATATACATATACATACATATAGAGAGAGGGAGAAAAAGGAGACCTTTGTTTTACATTCTCTTGTTACTAACATTATATCACAAACAGTACATAGCAGAGACAAAATGCCATTTCCTTGTGTAATCATTTGTAGTTCTTTTTAAAATTTTAAATCATTTGGGTGCATCATCTATTTGATTTATTTATGAATGTATTACTTGGATTTTAGATAAGGTCTCAATATAAAGCTTCCAAAGTTGCTGGAAACTCACGATCCTCTGGCCTTCATCTCTGAATTATTGTATTAGAAGTATGTACCAACAAACTCAGCTTTATCTATTTGTAGTTTTAGTGCCTGTCCTGGATCTTGCTCTGTAGACCAGGCTGGCCTCGAACTCACAGAGATCCGCCTGGCTCTGCCTCCCGAGTGCTGGGATTAAAGGCGTGTGCACCACCGCCCGGGATCTCTTTTTTTAAAAGATAGATTAGAATACAACTGAGATTGCATTAATTATTTTCCATGCATTGCATTTTTGTCTGCCTGTCTTTTTTTTTTTTTTTTTAAATGGCTGTATTATATTCCCTGTAAACATTCCCAAAGGGACAACAAACACATCAGATATACTTCAGTGACAGACAAGTCGCTTAGGACCCTGAACCGACCTTTGGACAACCTTGTCCAGTCTCTCCTCATCTGCCTGAATAACATGCAGTCACCTCCCACTCCCTGCCCTGCCCATTCCCAATGGGAATGAATCCTGAAGTCAGGAAGGATGAGCTGCATAGAAGGACATGCGACTCTGAAGAGCCTGAACTAATTGTATCTCCAAGCCCCAGGTGTCCTGGTCTGCGGCAGCAGTGAGAAAGGACACACTACTCTGGACTGATGGTTGTTAAGGTGGCTCCAGGGACTTCTCTTGGTTCTTACGGCAAAGAACTTGAGACACAGATAACCAGAGTATCCAACTACACAAGGAAAAATGGCCAAGAGGGAATTTTTGAAGACTGGTTAACACTGATTATTAAAGAGTTTCTCCATCCTGAAATAATCTTAAAAATATAGACAAGACACTACAGCACACTGCAGTTCTTCCCACCTCGACTAGCCACCTCATGCATTAAGAAGTTGAGGTGACCGATGCCTAGCTCCACTGGAAATGTTTCTCACGCAAGACTTACAGAGAAAGTGTAGACATTTCTTATAGACAAGCACATGCTTTATACGACTTGAGCAAGAGGCTCCCCAATGATACTCCCAATGATTTACTTCCTACTGTGACTCTTGACCTCCTCTCTGGTTGTGAAACTGATGTGGACATAGCTGCAGGGTCCCCATCCAGTATTCCTGCTTTTTCTCTTCATACCCTTAAGGATGTGATTCAATGCCAACCCACTTGGACACACAGACCCAAGTCTCAGGTCACACATTCATCATGCCTAGGTAGCTACGTGACCAAAGAGTGAGGCTGAGAGCAAAGGTCACTCCCTGAGTTGTTCTCATAAAGCCCCACATCCTGAGTGTGCCACAGTATATGTGGCACACTGGCATTAGTGTGGTTGCCATAGTCTTAAAAGAAAAATCCAAGCTAAATATTTCAGAATTGGAAAATTCACATGACACTGGCATTGTGGCTTCTTTTGAGAACTCTGAATTCCCCCAGTTGAGCCCTGCTCCCGTGACACAGAGCTTGGTGTCATCGTCCTCTGCGGGAGGTGCAGGCAGTTTGTATTTCAAGTTCAGCAATGCCTGTGACTGTCCCTATTGCCTCCTCACACAGAGGCTTCTGTGTCCACTGCCATTCATCAGCCATCCTGCACTGTTGTTTTCGAATTGCAGAGAAGTGATTTTATTAGGCCGGCCCACTTCACTCAATTACTTTACTTGAAGGCATTTGAGTGGTAATCCCTGGCCTAGAGTTTAGAGAGTACGTCTTGGAGATTTATTTAGGGATTATAAATGGGAAGAAACACAGAGGACAAAATGATGCTGCTTCCCACTTTCCTGTCCTCCGAGGCGGTCCCCCAACTCGGCTGCTAGGACTGGTTTGCCTCGTCTGGGCTCAATTTCCAGGCTGTTTCTCTAAGCAACTCCACTTCCTCTTTACATGGCCATCTGCGTTAAAGCTACTGCATTTAAACCCACTTTGTTGGGTGCAAATGTGCGGTGTCCCTCTTGCTAAACGTGTGCCGAGGTGTGTGACTTCAAGGTAGGAGAAGCACTCTAGCAGGTGACTGTACATAGAACCAAACAGCCGGTGCCGTTGACAAACTTCTTAAAGGACCCCTTCTTGATGGATCATGGGAGAGTATTTAACCCTCTGGTGAGTCGCTCTGGCTATGTGGATTAGCTCTGCTTACTGACATGATGGGGGACCCTGAAGGCTCAATGTGACTACTCTCTGTTGTCACAGAACAACCACCTTCAAGAAGAGCATCTAAACGAGTACAGTTGCCACTATATTAGTTCACTCCAGTTGCTCAAAGAAAATTTTTATTCCTAAACTTACACACATGCCTATCTAACCATCTGCGCATATCTGCATGCTCCTGCAGCACCACACGCTCATTATAACCACTCATACACACGTGCATTTTTATGCAAGGATGTATACACTTTGGTCCTGCATCAGGGATGGGAGGAGTAAACCATCACAGGACACTGCTGAGGTAGACAGATGGTCATAACGAGAGCATCGCTAACCTTGACTGGCATGGCTTCGTCGAGTATTACTTCCCTTCAAGCACAGCTCAAGCTTTATCTCCTTAAGAAGTGCCCTGGACCTTTACCTATGAAGCTGAGGCAAGTCACAGCCTTCATGCTTCCTTGTGAAAGAAGTCAGCACCTCAAATCCCAGCACCCTAGGAATGGGGACTGGAGGCTGGTGTTTGGCATCAGGTTAAAAACAACAACAGAAAAAGCTCGGCTAAAACCAAACACCTTGGACTGATACACACCAGGCTCTTCTCTAGCCTGGATTTTCATTGTAGCCTGCTTACTCTCACTTCGGAAGACAAATAGGGCGTGTTAATTAAATACCCCATGATGATTAAAGCACTTCTGAAGGAAGAATTGCAACGTAACAGATATGTGCATGTCAGACCACATAATTCTGAATAATTCATTGGGGACCTGAGCTGCGCTAGCTTCCCACAGTGTCCCCCACCCCTTTTGTAGCTTCTGAACTAAGGATATCCAGGAGAAGAGCTGTGCTGTGGACTTAAACTTATTTTCTATGACTTATCGTAGGCTCCCAGGGAATATTCTTTTAATGAAGAATCTCTGATTAAACCCTGGGTTTTTGCAAAATCGAAGTTAAATGCATTGCTCAAGATTTTTTTTTTTCTTCTTGAGACGGTCTCATAGTGCTTAGGTCTTGTTATCACACTGAAATTTGTACACATTTTCCAACCATAATAAATGGCCGTCATATAACCAGACATCTCTGTAAAAAATTTCCCAGCCTCTGGTTTCTGAATGGAGCACATGAGATCACAGCTTAGGCATAGGGATATATAGTGGGAATATATATACATATATATGTATATGTATACACACACACACACACACACACACACACACACACACACACACACACACACACACACACACACACACACACGTATATATGCACGGCCAGCCAGTCAGAGCCCAGCAGATCCAGGTTCAAATCTGAGTTATGTAACTTTTTAGGGAGACTTTTCCCTCCTGTGTCCTTGCTTTCTTATCTCACATATTTTAAGAGTTTTGTAAAAGACTTAATGATAATATTTGAAACTACCTGAAAACCTGGATGGCCCAGATAATGCTGGCTGTGCAAGATCATCTTCAGTGTTGCCGAAGACATTATTTGCATTTTACGGATATTAAAAGGTGATGCACATATGTACTCTTTAATGATCAAGTCAAGATAAGCAGCATTTCTAAGTCCTCAGATACGCTTATTTCTATGTGTTGGAAACGTTCAAACTCTTCATTTTAATTGTGTCATTACCTGTAGATTATTGCTGTCTGACATGTGTAAGTAATTAGTATACATACTTTACAAGTATTTTTGGTTTTTAATCTTTTTGTTTTTAACCTCTCTTTCCCTTCACAGAAAAGGAAATCAAGGTCTCAATAGATCAGGAACCTCTTGCCACACAGCTGGAAGCAGGAGAGTCTCAGATGAGAGGCAGATGTGGGGAGTGCCGCCAGTGTTCCTCAGCACAGGCGGTCTCCATTTCTTTCTCTTCCCTCGAACACTTACGTCGTCGTAGGAGCTGGCACAACTGGGTGGGGTACTGCAAACAAATGACCACAGAAAGTGCATTCCACTCTTGAATCCTTAAAATGTCTGTGTGATATATTCTACAGATTTTTCTAAACGGGGAAGCTAGCATTTGCCTAGAGCCCCTCAATAAATAGCGTATCTCTGCTATAACATCTTCTCCTTCTTCAGCCAAATGACCTTGGACTTTCTTCAGCCTCCCCTTACACTCAGCCATTCTCATTTCCCAGGCCTTGGCTCCACTCATCATTCCCCTCCAAATTGCTCTTGGTTCTTGTGGTGTCTACCCAGCCTGGATTCTTCTATTACAGCTCATCCAGCGTAGGCATTCTATTCCCACCCCAGCAGTCTCCTGGTAGGAGATCCTCTTTTGTATTCGGAAGTACCAGAGTCTGGAAGCCACTACCAACATCAATTCCAGACTGCCTGCTACTGCTCTGAGACATTCAAGGTCTGGATTGTCGTCCCCCCCCAACTTGGCCACATGCTCATTATCACTTGCCTAAATTTCTCACTACACCCTGATAAGGGCTTAGCATGTACATCTGGGGCCTGGAGTAGAACCCCAGAGTAACACACCTGGCTGCTGCTGCTGCAGTGAAAAGCACTACCAAAGGATATCTTGCTCAGTGATAGAACAAATGAAAAAACTGTACCATTAATTTCCCCAACCCTGCTGCATTATCTGAACATTCAACCACTTTCCTGAATTTAACATTAAAAAGCAAAATATATCCGTAACATTGTTTTAAATCCCATAAACCCAGCTATTAATTGAATACAAAACCAATTTCTTTCCACTCTGACCCAGAGGTATTTTTCTCTAAAGTTGTGACTATTTTCTTGTGCATCTTTCTTCAGAGAATTTATACATAGGCTGATGTATTGATATATACTATTTAAAATTGGCATAAATAAATACACATGATACTCTGCATTTTTCTTCAGTAATTTGACTGCATCCTCTGAGCAGACCTTCCGATATTAGCACCTCTATCTAAGTCTTAAATAGGCATCTCCTATTCTTCTACATGATGGGCTAGTAACCTGTATCCCACTGAAGGCTGCATCTAGTTTTCTGCGAGGCAAGAAACTTCAAGGGGTGTATAATCCCGGAATATTTTGTGAATATATCTATTACAAATTCCTTGGAGTGGAATTGCCGGGTCAAAGGGGTATGTGTACTTAAATTTGATAAATATTGCCCCCAGGGGGCCTCAAAGTGGCTGCATTAATCCTATCTACTTGGCATTTATGCTGACTCCATTGACCACAGTCCCAAAGGAGGGCTGGGGTAGAACTAATGCAGTGGGCAGAATCTGCCCATGGTTTGGGAAAAATTTAATCATGTTCAGAGAGAGCCACAGTGACAGACAGCAGCACTCAGCTCTCATCTGCATATGGAAAGCACAGTCTGCTATGTGGCACCTTCCAGTAGCTGCTGTGATACTCTGTGGACTGTCTGAGAGCGTCCCCTTGGTAACTGCAGATGAGAACACTGGTCCTCCCGGGAGAGAGGAACCTAGATTTTAGCTCCAATTCTGCCACTCATTCTGTTCTTCCACCCACAGGCAGTCATCTCCTGTACTTTCATTTCCATATTTATAACCTAGGTGTTTGAACTTGGGGGTCATAAACTCAAACACAAGGACAAGGCAGGGACTACTTAATTGGCTGGGTGGGAAGTGGCCTATCTGTGAACTCTATTGCAGTGGGCTGGGGGGGTGGGGGGGGGGTGGTAGGCCTGCACCCCCCCCCCCAACACACACACTGTGAGAGCACTCAGTGTTCCATGGGAATCCAGAAACAGGAATTTTTTTTGCAAAATCTTCAGATTCTCCTCCTAGATTTGCAAATGCTGCAAGCTCATACAAAAAAATTTAAAAATTCTAATAGATGCATAATATTTAAAAATCAATGAGTTTGTAACACTCAAAAAGAAAAAAACAAACCCTTGTCAGGAGAGAAAGCTTTTATTCTGACTTGAATTTCTGAAAACTAGTAAAGGAAACAAGTCCAGCATTACATCCTTCCTGTAGAAAGTCTGTTTCGAGGGAACCAAAGAGGCCAGTTTTCTTCTTCTTTTAATATATGAATTAACTCTAACTAATACATATAACTAGAGTAGAAGGAAAAAAATCATCTTACAATTTCTAATTAAATAAGCTACCCAGAGGACCATCATCAATAAATGCTAAAACCACTGAGGTGAAAGGTGGATTTTTTGGGCCCCAAATTAGCACTCACAAGTTATTGCTCACCATGAAGCTAGGAATGCCATTTTGCAGCAGAGGACTAAAAAATCTCTGCAGGAGAGCAGAGAGCCAAACAGTGGGAGGCACATCCCGGAATCATTCTCCACACACACATAGTCTCACTTACTGAAGATTATCTCCTAAAAATTAACCCTAAATCTGCACAAGTCTTTATTTCGACAATTAGCAGGGGAAACAAGGTGTGTGCATGTGTGGAGAAACACATTAAATTTATAATAAGATACCTTTAGAAGCATTTCAGGCAGCTGACCTGGCTTCCAGTCAAGTAAGTTAAAGGGGAGGAAGAAAACGGTCCAGAATTCAGAGGATAGTGTTTCAGATAGATACTTTTCAATGGAAATAAAATATGAGCCACATATATAAGTTAAAACGTTCTCATAGCTGCAGTTAAAATAAAAAGAAATGTGTTTATTTAAAACTTATTTCTTTTTTTATAATAATTTTTGAAATTATAATATAATTATATCATTTTCCCCTTCCCTTTCCTCTCTCCAATCCTTTATTTTCTTCTTAAGTTATGTGTATGTGTGGATGTGCACATGGGTGCATATACCCACAGAGGCCAGAAGAGGGCGTGAGATTCCCCTGGAGCTCGAATTATAAACTGATGTGGGTGCTGGGAACGGGAACCAAACTCTCTGTAAGAGCAGCAAGAGCTCTTAACCACTCCACTGAGCCATCTCTCCAGCCTCCAGAGGTGCTTATTAATAAATTTTGTTATACAGACCTCCAGAATATGATAATTCCAACCTAAAACTAGTGTAAAAATTATTCTTGAGATGTTGTGCCCTAATTTTTTTGGTACTAGGTTTGAATTCCAGAATGCACCCTACACTCACAGCACATCTTCATTTGGACCAGTGGGGCTACTATACTGAACAGCATAGGTCTTGACTAAGATGCATATTAAACACAATGACAGACCATGTTCAAATTGCACTTCATACAAATACATTGTTGAAAACCATTTTAGAAGAACTCAAGGACTCTTAATAGGAACTGGATGCTGAATGATTCTTGGGAATTATTATTTGTTATGTTAGGTGTGACCATAGTGCTATATAGATGTATAAGAATGTATTTTTTACTTTTTAATGAGGCATACTGCAATATCCAGGGGTAAGATGCCACACTGTCATTTCATATTCTTCTGCAAAATCGCCTCTACCCCCACAGCAAAACATTCATAACCATTAAGTCTAGGTGATGGGTATATGGGGGATAATGAATTAAGTAACTACAATATTTTAGGACGTCAGGTGCAAAATCTGCCTGCAATGCCCTAAGAGGAGAGATGCAGACACATACAGCCAGCAGCGAATCCTCCTCTAATGGTGCTTCTCCATCTCCTCAGAAGCACCTGAGGCGAGGGGGCAATCTTGAACCTGAGGCGAACCTGAGGCGAGGGGTCGATCTTTGCTCTCCAAAACCAAGTGAGCTGTGGCTTAAGCACCAGAACCCAGTGATGGCAAGGGCCCATCCCAATGTAGCAACATGGGGACAGGGTCATCCTGGCACCAAGTGTATCACTTACGGGATTTGAGGCCGGAGAGCCCAGTGTTGTCCTTCATTAGTGCTAATGGAATTTCAAGGTCAATGACCAGTCATAAACATCAGCTTTAAATTAAGTGTATCTGAGGCTTCTTGCCCAGGGGAAATTCTCTCTCTCTCTCTCTCTCTCTCTCTCTCTCTCTCTCTCTCTCTCTCTTTTCTTAAAAGCCAAGTTGCTTGGGAGATAGGAGAGTGTCAAAAATACAGTTAACCTTTCAAGATGAAAACATTATCAATTCTATTGATTTAGATCATAACTTGCTTCCACTTAGTTCAACAAAAAGGATTGGCAATTTAAAAAATAATGTGTTTTGCAGTCTCACGTGACTTTCCCTCTTTTCTTCCTTCTCTTCCTTTCCTTCTTCTCCCTACCCCCACCTTCTTCCTCTACCTTGCCTTTTTCTCGAGGGAACTTTTCACTCAGCTGCATGGGGGAAGCCTCCCACGAGGAGGCCCATCGGGTCTGGTGAGCTGCTGACAGCATCATAATGCCAGGCACCTCACCTGGGGTGCTTCGGTATTATTGATAGCAGCATCTCGGCCTGTCATTTTGCGCCTCTCCAGAACAGCTGGAGACATCTCTGCAATCCCTGTCACACAACATGACTAATACGTTCAGCTTCAGAGGCACAAAGCAGACGGGAACAAATGATGGGATTGCTAAGAAGCAGCTCCTCCATCCCTCAGGTGGGATGCTGGCCTAGGAACAGGCAGCCTGGGCCACTGCTGCATGCTTGCCATGGGATCTAGGGTCTGAGAGACTTGGATAAGGATCTGAAATCAGCACCCTCCCTCTGGTCACAGGTACAGTAAGCTTATGTTCCAGGGCAATTGACAGCAATTCCTAGCTAAATCCCAGCCGTATCACACTCTGAGAAAGTCCTAAGAAGGCTCTTCTAGGCTCCTACCCACCCTGACGTATGTGCCTTCACCCTAGCTGTTTTCCCGTCTGATTTTGGTATCAGCAGGGAAGTAAAGAATCAGTCCCACTACACAGATTCTCATAAAGCAAGCTCTCTCTCTCTCTCTCACTTATGTATGTATGTATGTATGTATGTATGTATGTATGTATGTATGTATTTATTTATTTATTTATGTGTTTATATTGAGACTTCATACCAACTCTCCCATACCAAAGACTCCCAACTCTCAGTTCTCCAAACAGGAAGCATCACCCTGATTGCCGACAACATTTTTTATGAGACTATTTGTACTGAAGAAAAATGGTCACCCCCTTTCCCCCCACACCAATTTCTGGGAGCCCCCTGTCAGCCTTCTTTCTAAAGTCTACAGTCTGTTGCAATGATTCTTGTTTGCCATCAAAAAAAGAAAAATTTAGTATTGCTTTTATGTGCGTATTATCTCTAGACGCGTACCCTCCAATCTGGAAGGTTTTGGCGTGTTAAAATCGAATTCCTCTTTACAGAAGCCAAGGGAACATTCGCAGGGGCATTGTGCAATTCTTTTTCTTTCCAGCCAGGCTGAAAGGGTTAGCTTTATCAAGCTAATGCAATCTTCTTTCCCAAGACAGACTAACACGGACTTGAAACAACCTTCCAGTAAATAGCTGGGCTTTCCCCCAAGTCTTTCTCCATTGAAGAATGAGAAAATATGGATTATCATTTTGATTACAAATATATTTCTATCTAGAAAAATATCTACAAAGGGCTAAAGTCACCTCAATAAATTTAAACAGTCTCTGGTTAACCCTGGAGAGTTAAATCCCCACCCCCTACCCCCCGTTTAAACATCCTAGTGCTTCAAAGATGTTCTATTAGACAGATGTCAAGTTGATATAATAAACAGCAATGCCAAATCTAATGAATTAAGGGAAAAGAGAACCACATGCTGAGGTTTTTCAGATGAAATCAGGTAATGACAGGGAAGAAAAATGAAGCCCACAGTTAAAAACAGTTTGAGAGTCCAAAATTCAAGGTGTGGAGAGGCTCCTAGCAGGAGAAATTTCAACTGTGTCCTACATTCATATGCCTCTCCTGGTGCTCTGCCTTGAGCAAAAGAAAAATAAAGTGGTATTTAAAGAAACTCTGGGGCTGGCAGAACTCTGGGTAGGGAAATTGGAATATCTGTTGTCACTGAGGGCTCCAGCCCAGCTCTCAAGGTCCGTACAGGTAAAGGGAAAGATATTTTATAAAAGGTTTTTGAAGTAGATTGGTGTTTCCAACAACTTCCTTTGTCCTACAATTAAATACACTCACATGAAGGAATTCAGCTCTCCACGGCGTGACTTGTGAAAAGCCTGGGCCTCCAGCCTCCCTGAGGACCCACTTGGCAGTGCAGCATCTGGGTCTGGACCAGGGCTGGCTGCGCTTCAGGTAGGAAGAGTCAGGACCCCAGGGATGTTCAAGATCCTATGCGGATGCCACAGCTCAACATTTTATCCAGCTCAAGGAGCTCTGCAGAGGGTGTTCACAAGTCCCCACCCATAGTCATGGAACTACTGTCAGGTGATGATGTTTTGGGGAGGGAGAACCTGTTTACTTCAAGGGTGTGTCTCACTCAAAATGTGCCCTAGAGCAGTGCTTCTCAACCTTCCTAATGTTGTAAACCTTTAATACAGACCCTCATGTTGTGATGACCCCAACCATAAGATTATTTTCATTGCTACTTCATAACTGATTTTGCTACTGTTATAAACTGTAATCTAAATATCTGTTTTCTGATGGTCTTAGGTGACCCCTGTGAAAGGGTCAGTCAACCCCAAAAGGGGCTGCAACCCACAAGTTGAGAACCACATCTATTAGTATATGAGCTGCACAAACTGGACTTGATGGATTATTAAAGAGCAAGAGAGAGAGGGGGGGGGGGGGAGGAACAAAGGGAAGCATGTGTAGGGTGGATCTGGGAAGAATTAGGGGGAGGAAAGGGGCTAATGTGATCAAAATACATTGTATGCATGTATCAAATTCTCAAAGAATCAAAATATTATGTTAAAAATCTTCTGCAGACAGAAAGTCAAACAGCAATAATATAAAAATTTAGATTTTTTTAATTAAATTTAGATTAAAGAAAAAGCAACAACTATCAATTTACTGGGACCATTTGTTAATAAATATACAAGTACAAAATAGTCACTGCCTCTGCCCCAGATATTCCACTACGGAAATTTTTGTCCTCTAGAGACACTCAGCATTGTGCAGAGGGAAGTTCGTAAAGCCATCCATTGTGGTACTAACCCAGAAATACTAGAAACAATCTGAATCTTTATCTGTGATTGCCAAGTCAGTTTTAAACCGAATCCCAGTACATCTGGTACAACATGTAGTTATATAAGAAAGAATTACGTTGTGTCATAGAGACTCAGCCATGGCATACTGAAAAGTAAAATAGAAATCTTTAAAACGATGGCATACACTCTGCTTTTATTTTATTATGCATGAGACCTTTGTATAAATATACCAAACCTTCAGTGATTGTTATCATCATGTCATGTAATATCAGAAGTATAGATATTTTCGTATTGCAAAGTTAGATTCTATGTTATTTTTTTCCCCAAAAGGAACAAAGAACATTTTTTTTTCAGTGAAAACTGAAAGTCCCATGCCCATGAAAGCTGAAGTGGAAATTTATTCTTCATTTTCTCTTATATCAAACACCACAGGCCTTTACTTTTCTTCCTTATATTACTATCAGCAATAAATGGAAAATTATGTTTTGAGTTCTACACATTTGTCATCTAAAGTTACAACCTCATTGATTAAAAAGTGCTAGCATCCAAGAACCCTTTCTGTGTCAAATTTGGACGATTTTCCCTCAATTTGATATTATTCAATATGTACTTCTAAGAACCTTGCTGGAGGAGAATAATAGTCAATATTTAGCATCTAAGATATTTAGAGAGGTTCAAATCAAATGGAGGGCTTGGTTTCTGGTCTGGAAGTGGCTCTTCTTTCCTTTATTTGAATTCTTTTAAGAGGAAATATTTAGAGCCTCGTTTTACTCAAACAAACTGTGGGACAATGACCTTGGTTCTGGAAGGTCAGGTTTTGTGGGTATATGGTTTCCCTAGAGGCATGGATCTAGAAGAGGGCAACAAAAGGCTCCAAGGTCAGTATCTCCTCCCCTAGCTGAGGTCTGCAAGCTTGTGTGATGTTGCCCTTTCTGACCATAGTCCCTCTACATGGGAGGCCTCTATCTACGGTCTCTCTAACATAGCTAACATCCATCCTCAAGAAATAAGGAATCACAACAGCTTTACATGCTTGGGCCAGTTTTGCAGACAGCAAGAGCAACAATTTAACTAGAAGCAGGGAAGATAATCTCAAGATGAATTATTCACCAGTAAGACAATTGTGGGTGTGTGTGGAGGGAATACAGATGCTAAGCCATGAGGCTGGACTGGCTGGCCCCTGCATGTGGTATCTTTCCAGCCCTGGCCAATGAGGTCTTCACATTCCAGGAGCTCCTGACTCATTCCAAAATGCCTACTTTTCTGGGCTGTAGGGAATTTCTCTTTAGGTCCTCTTTGATCCAAGTTAATCTCCGTTTTAGCTACTTAAGTTACACACACACACACACACACACACACACACACACACACACACACACACACACACGGCTTGTTCCAATGCAGTTCCCTCTTTGGAAAACAGGAATTAGAAACTTCACACTATACCTTCCACATTGCACTCTGATCTGTAGGAGATAAAAGCAGTGTGTAAATAGTCACAACGCCTTGCTCGCTCACTCGCTGAGATCTGATGAAATAACTGTCTGCAATGTCATCAGCAGGATGTTCTGCTCTGCAAACAGTGAGCATGTGGCCAGGGGGAACTTAGCCATTTTGCTAAGTTACTAAGAATCTGGAGACTCTGGACAGTTTGCTTACGTTTAAATCGGAGGTCCCCGATTTAACATCCCTCTTCAAGAACCCATGTGTTTAGACATCATCTGACACCTGACATGTGGAAGGACAAGTGAGGTAGAAACTCTATCCCTAACGACAGTCCCCCCCCCGCACCATAGACAGAAAGACACTTCACTCTCCCCAACCTCCTCGAACATACAATTTCCTACTCTTCGCCTCTCCAAACTCCCTTCTTCTCGAAACATTCCACTCAGGGCGTACGGGGCTCATCCATTCACCTCACGTGCGAGATGAGGAGGGCAATTTTACGTAGTAAAGATATATGGGACAAGCCAACCTCAAGTTCACATCCGTTAAAGCATTTCTCTGTTGGCAACATTTTTACAAGCCTCTCAGAGCTATATGCTTAATTAAAATAAAAGGGTGATATACATCATTGCGCCGAGTCCTTGCTGATGTAGAGGAAGGAAGGGGAAATGAGTACATCCATTCTCCTTTATTAAAAGAGTTATTTCAGGATGACATCTCAAATGAAGAGTAGCCATTAGCGAAATTAAAAATGAGGCAAAGTTGATTTTGGGAAATGCACACATTTATTGCCGTCCTCTTGGCTCCTGCTGTGTCTCCTCCTGTTCTCGCCCCTAGCTGTCTACCTCCCCTGTTCCCTCTGGTAGCATCATTTATCTTTAAGTTCCCCAAACTGATGACGGAATGACAATCGAGGCAGAACGGTTTGTTTATAAATTCTGACCTACACCTCTTCAAATTAAATATGAAAACATGGTTAATCTTAGCAAAGCATGTATTCTAGGTCACACATTGTTCTAAGTATATGATACATAAAAGTGCTTTGAGTGTATAAATCACTCTTGTGGGCTGTAGAGAAAGAGAACCATTATTTACAGAACATCTGTCACATTCGAAATGCATCCTGGGAGGTTTTTCTGCTACGTCTCATACCTGACATGCAAGGGAATTCCATTTTACAGATGAGAACACTGAGGCTCTGAGAAGGTAAGTGACTGACCCCATGCTTCAGTTGTGAGCCAAGGAGCTGTTCACAGACAAGCCAATCTTGTATGAGGCAAATTAGTGGAGGGAGGAGACTGATGTATATAAAACTCTGCAGGCATGGGAATGTGCGGGTTCATTCCTGGGGAGAACACTGACCAAGGTCAAGAGGTCCTGGAGGTGGGGAAGGGCAGAAAAGGGAGGAGAATCAAGAGTGGGAGAGAGAGGAGCTGGGTTGCACCTGCAGATGCTGGCATGCAGGGATGAGGGCCAGAAGTGTTTATTTAGGGACATTGACAACCGCCAAAAAGTCTTAGGCAGTGCCTTGCATGGAGCTTCAGACTTTTGATGGCATGGGGACAGGGATGCACAGTACTGGGAAGTACACTGCTAGGCTGGCTTAAGACAAAGATGGGCTGGCCAGGCCAGGGAACGGGAGAGAACAGGCAAGCAGCAGTGCTAGTCGCTAAGGAATTCTCTCTATCCTAAATGCAGGACCCACATTTACTGGACAAACATTTGAGAGTGTCTTGATACCTGTATGTGTACAAATGTCTCACTGTTTGAACTTGGTGAACTGTGGAGATGAGGAAAGCCTGGGCACATGCATTGTGAGGTTTCAAGTGGCAGCGCCATCAGACATGTGACTATTCAGATGTGCACAGGGGCTCCTAGAAGTAAGTCCAGGGTGATTCAGCCTGGAGCTCTATGGTTAGGTTCAGGACTGTGGATCCAAACATGGAAGACATGTGCCTCCATTGAGACTGTCCCGGGGAAACAGCTTGCTTCAGCAAGTCATTAGGTCGAACAAAACCAGAAGAGTGCTCAAGATGAACCCCAAAGTCAGATCCTTGGGCGTCTGTCCTGACATTCCTTCACCATCATCTTCATATCTAACCAGTCATCAAGTATTACCTTTTCGGCTCCTGAACACCTGTCTATCCAATCCACTTCTCTCCCCACCCTGCCCCCCAACCCGGCCCCTTCCTCACCCAAGCCACCATGGCCTCCTTCTGAGCTGCTCAAATCTGTTTCCTTCCTGCTGACTTCTATTCTGAAGTCAGAGGAATTTTTACAAACACAAGCCTGATTAGGTTGCCTTCCCAAATATCTCCTAAATGCTTCTCCATGTTCTTAGGCGGGGCCAGGCATTGGCTAACTATGACCTGTGAGCCACATCCAGCCTACTGCCTGAAGTCCAGTTTACTGGACCAGCCATTCATTACGTGCTGTTTCTGGCTGCTTTCCTCTGCGGCAGACAGCAGAGTGACCGATGCAGCAACATCGTCTGGCCAGCAAAGCTGAAAGCACCCGTCACCTGGCACTTTACCAGAAAAGTTTGCCAACTGCAATACCAGACAAAAGTCCTTCTTCCTGTGACCCATGGGATCTATCACCACATGACCCACTGCCTCTATCTCCTTCCTTTCCTAAGCCACTGACCTCTCTGTCTTTTTGACTTTCATTTTACTAGTCAACTCTGGCTGCTCACAGGGACCTCAGGGTCCTTGTCGTGTGTTGACATGGCTTGTAAAGCACCCCAATTCTACGTGTTCTAGGGCACAGACTTTTGGAACGCAAGGCCTTCCTAGCCCTTCCATTGCCAGGGTTGTATGTCCTGTGTTCTGTTCTTCTTCCTTCTGTAAAATGAAGTCCAGTGTTTTCTATCTCTTTCACTTATTCCCCCTTAAATCCAAACTGAGCACTGTGCAGTTCAACCCATGCCAGAAGGACTATAAGACCACTGGAGCTTTCTGTGTCCCTCCTGCTCTCCCTCTGCTTCTCCCACCCTCTCCTTCCTGATGCACTCTAGGCAATGCTCTGCCACTGAGCTACACCCCTAACCCTCTGAACCTTATTTCTAGCTGAGAAATTCTTCTTCCCCACTGAAGACCCTCCAGGTACCCATGAGCATATGTAGAAGATGTTTGCAGGGACGGGGGAGTGTGACACAGCCCTAAGATGCCACCCCAGATGTGGGTGTCTCCTCCATATGGTGGCAATTAGTCCTAGCTTCAGGTTTAGGGTTGACCAGTACTTAGAGAGTACATTTTAAGAATTCGAAACAGGTTCTATTTGCTGATTCTTTTGGGCTCCTTACATCCTGTCATCCAGCTTGGGCTGGGTTGCAGATAACGGTAGCCATGATAGAGTTTAAGCATAAAGGTCAACAGTATGGTAATCATTTACCAATTTTGTAGCCAAAGGGGTTAGATGCTTACAGAAGTGTCCTGTGCTGCGAAAAGCAGCCCCAGGGAGCCTCTGTAGACTTTCTGGAACAATGCTATACACTGGACCCACTGAAGGTGTGCAATCTCTCTCTCTCTCTCTCTCTCTCTCTCTCTCTCTCTCTCTCTCTCTCTACACACACACACACACACACACACACACACACACACACACACTGGGAAGCCAGAAACAGCCACACCAGCGTTTCCAGAATCAGACCACCTTGGCTGATACATGGAGAATTGGAAACACACCCAGAACTATGCCAAGTCTACAGGTTCTACACCAGCATCCTCTTGTATCACCTAACTCAGTTCTGGTTTCTATTGCTACACAAATGCCGCAGAAGGTAGATGTGAAATCACTGTCAGAAGTGAAAATTAATTATAGGAAGGCCCAGAATTAGCTTTCCCATCTCTGCAGGACCATATAAAGATACTGGAGCAGATGCAGAGTCAGACAATGCATAGTTCTTGCTTTGTGAAGCCTCTAGGAACTATAACCTTGATTTTACAGATGCTGAGGCTAGGTGGGGAGGGTGAGGTGCTCACTCAATCCCAAAGTCAAGACCAGGTTTGCTAACTCCAAGCTCCATTGCCTTTTCAAATAAAGGGGAAAAGATTGTCATTTGTTATATCCAAAGGCAGTAACAAGTGAGGTCTTGGTCCCTTTACTGACAAAATGATGCATTTCAGAGCTCAAGCTGCTGCTAGGAAACGGATTAAAAGGCAGCTGACAAGGGTCAGCCCATGAACTTGGCTGAGTAGAATCTAGAATCCCCACCAGCCTCTCTCTCCCACCCCTCATGCAGAGATCACTCTACCGAGGACATGTTTTCATCCAACCACACTCAGTAGCAACAGCGCCTTTCTCTAGGGAGCAATACCTCAGAATTCAGGACAGCCAGAAGTCTGTAAGTCTCAGTCCCCAAAGTACAGGAGGGATGAGTCTATGTATCCAATGGTGGGGGGAGGAGTAGCTATGAGATCCTGAGAAGGGGTTCATTTCTCTAGCAGGGAGCATGCACTTTCAGTTGCGGGGACTGCGGTTTGCAGGAGTGAACAGATAGTAATTATTAATTATTCAGTTAGTCATCTCTGCTGCCTTGGTTCTGGCCCTCATCATTTCTCTAACAGACCACTCCAAAGCCAACTCCCGGGGAGCTTGCCACTGCTTCTATCGAATCCATCTTTCTGACTTCCACGCCTGTACTTCTCTAGTGTGACTCTAGCATTGTTAACAACCTGCCTACACGCATCCTGGTTCACCATTAGTTAAAAGGGAGCCGATACGGCAGCAGTGTCGGCTACAAAACCCAACGACAATGCAAGTCAATGACCTGAACGAAACCCCTCTGCAAAGACGATGCGCCCACAGATTACAGACAAAGACACACTCATTGTCAGGAGAGCAAGGCTGGTCAAACCATAATGAGGTGTCATGTTGTACCCAGAAAAACGGCTACATGGGAAAAAGAAAGTAGGAAGTAACTGGCAATGATGAAGAGAGGTTGTAACCCTTGAGGCCTGTTGACAGGAAGAGAAGACAGTGTTGCTGCTATGGAAAAACAGTATGGCTCTCCTCTGGGCTGATGTCAGGGTAGGGATGGCAGCTGCTTTTTTCTTTTTTTTTCTTTTTTTTTAATTTTTTTTTTCCCCAGACAGAGTAGCCTGTCCTGGAACTCGCTCTGTAGACCAGGCTGGCCTCAAACTCACAAAGATCCACCTGCCTCTGCCTCCCGAGGACTTGGGCTTAAAGGCGTGCACCACCACTACCTCGCAGCAGGTGCTTTTTTCATAGCCAGGCTCAGGCCTGACTAATTTGGGGGGATTGCATCTCACCCTCGGGGACACATTTGCCTTCCATCCCCTGTCCACATTTACAGAGGCCTGGAGGGGACTCAGCCAGCCAAACATCTATAGCACAAGTCACTCTCCTGAGACAGAATGGATGTCCCAGTTAGTATGAAACGTCAGGGGAGCTAGCAAGCTCCCTGTGTCCGTAGGTGACACTGTCCTTCATGACAATGCTGAGAGCCATGGCCCTGAGCAAAGACACTGGAAAGTGGAAGTGTCCACTAGAGGGAAGGGTCTGTAGTGGAGGAGACCAAGTCCTTGCCAAGTTTCTTCACATAGGCATGTCAGGGACACAGGCGGACACGTAAGCTAGTGTTGGTGGCAATTTGTTTTCCAGTCTGGAGCCTTCTTTTGTGGGTGACTTCAAACAAGTTACACACAGCCAGTGTATCAGTTACCACTTTCATCTGTTTACCAAATATCTAACAGAGATGAGGGAGAATTGCATGTTTTTGTTCCTGGCTTCCGAATTTTCGGTCCATCATTGTGGAGAAAGCATGGCAGAACAGTTTCCAGCAGGGAGGACAAGAGACAGAGAACGGAAGTTGAGGCACAGGGCTAGCTTTCTTCCTTTTTCATCCCATCCCTGGCCTCGGCCTCTAGGATGGTTTGGCCAACATTCTGGATGTGTCTTCCCCTTTCATTAATACTCCCTGGAAACCCCTCACAGACATACCAAGAAGGGAGCCGCTCCAATTCTCCTAGGAGTCTCTAAATCTAATCACACTGGCAATGAAGAGGTCAGCCACCCCAGACGTCAACTGTGTGGCCTTGCATTTGAGGTGCTGGAGACGCTAGGTAGGTGAAGCCTAGGGGGCTGAGCCCAGGGTCTGGCATACAAGAGGTGCTCAATCAGTGCAAACCCCTGGCACAGCAGTCCACCCTGGGCATCTGCTCATGCCTTGATGGCCACAAGGTCCCCTCAAAGGGGGTTCTGCCTGCTGCAGAGCAGTATGGCTGCCAGTGGCGAGGTGTCCCACAACAGGTGGCCAGGACTTATGTGGATCATTTTGCCCAGTGAACCCCCCCTCCCCAAATCCCAGCTCCTTCTGCCACTCCAGACACTCTTTTGTTTTTCAAGGTGCCATATATTGTCGGTTCTTTCTTCTGGTCCAGATAAGGATGAGAAGGAGAGGAAAAAGGAAAGACACAATTTATGGATTTCTCCCTTGTGACGTCTCTCACCTCTGTCCCCTTGTCACAAAGAGGCAGAAAGAGCACAGCAGTCCCTGCTTGACAAATACCTCACAGGCCAAACAGCCCTGGGATGATGACGGTCAATCCAGCACAGTGTGGGTGGAGGAAAAGCCCCTCCCCAAGGGACACGCCCATGAACCAGGTTAGTGGGCAGCCAACAGATCTGGAGGGAACTACAGAATAAGACTCCGAAGGGCCACATCCTAGCTATGTGACCCAGGAAGGCCCCTGCATTCTTAAACTCCGTTCTCTACTGCAAAATGGGCATGTCACTCCAAAGGACTGTTGTCAGAATGGAAGGGATGATGGCCAGCGCACAGCGGGACCCGTTTACCTGCTAAGGCTTCAGCAGCCTTCAGAGGCCAATGCTGTGCCCTCTGCCTGACCTCACCATATAGCCTGGCCCACAGAAGGGTGAGTTCAGCAGCAGCAACCAGGACATGGCACAGTTCCTGTCCTCAAACGCTTGCATGGTCCACCTACATGACAGTCACTATCATACCAGCAAAGCAACACTGTCAGGTTGTACCCAGGAACCGTCATTGTTATCAGTGAGTTAAGAAGACCTCACTGAACAGGAGAGGGCATGGCAGAAACACAGACGCAGATGAGATGCACAGAGTGCTGGGAGAGCGTAGCTCACCCAGGCTAAGGGTGTGGAACAAAAGCCCCAGCTAGTCTGCCGTGAGCTTCTATCCATCTTCCTCCCAATTCTTCAAGTCCAGAGTGGGTATCACCCTTGTCGGGTTGGAGAGATGGCTCAGTCAGGATAGCATTGCGTAAACTGGTGAGATCACTGCCCCACGGTATGAGGAGGTTTTTATTGTAGATATGGGAGGGAGAACAGTCAGAGGCATCAGGCAGAGTCCAGAGCAGAGAGAGAAAGTGGTAGATTGAACATGGCCAGCAGACTGGACCTGGCCATTTGAGAAGTAGGAGCAGAACACAAAGATAGAGGGAGTGGGGAAGAGAGAGCACAGCTGAAATAGCAGGGTTATAAGGAGAAAGGAGAAGCTGGGGAGTTTAGGGCAGGGGAGGAGGTGAGAAAAGCCAGGGTGCCAGCATGGGGTCTGAAATGTGTAACAGGTACTCGAGAGACTGAGGGAGCTCCTGTGCTTCAGCATGCTAACTATACCACAGGCGGCCATTTGTCCCTTCTGCCAGCTATAAGGGAAGTGACTTCTTTTGATAGAGGGGAACCGGCTTCACAAGTTTCTGAGGAATGCCTAACTTTTGTCTAACCACCCGAATTGGGGGAAATGGAGTTTTCTTTGGACCTGACAAGTATTTTCCTTGCCAACATTAGAATCCAAGTTCAATCCCTAGGACCTACATTAAGAAAAGACAGGTGTGGCGGCACATGCTTGGAATCCCAGGCAGAGGAAGGTGGATCATTGGGGCTCACCGACCAGCCAGTTTAGCCTGCTTGGTGAGCACCAGGCTCGTAAGAGACCCTGTTTCAAAATAAGGGTGAACAGTACCTGAGACTGTCCTCTGACCTAATACACACACACACACACACACACACACACACACACACACACACCCCTTGTCTTTTGAGAGACGAAGATACTGAAGCCCCCAAGAGCTAGTTCCTTAGCTTAGAGACTCTGTAAGTCTGTGACTTGAGTCCAATACCTTGAGGTCTTTGGCTCTAGAGCATTCAAGTAGAGGAAGGGCTGGATAGACAGCAAGGACCATCTGGGGTAGACCCCAAGGAGGGCCACAGAGGACTCCGTTGGAGGAACCTGATAGGATGGGCTGAATTCAACAGAAGAAGGGAGGGGAAGGGGGCCATTTCTTCTCTTTCACTTAACTAGTGGTTGCTGACATGGTGCTGAGCAGGTTGCTTGGCTGGGTCCTCCTCCTCACTCAGAGATGTGTCCTGCTTTACAGGAGGAAGTAAGCTCAACAATGAGACAAACACCCAACTGCAGGGACATTTAGGGGGTGATGGGCTTGGGTTGCCTCCCACCGGTCCCCTCCTCCAGGACTTCAGCTTTGCTATCTTCTACAGACAATTGAATTGCCAGGCTGAGTGACCCCTGCTGGCAGATGGCACAACATTATAAGGGCTGATAAGCTAGTGTGGACCTAGCCTTGAGGATGTGTCTCAACGGAGGGGCTGGTCCCTGTGTAGGAGATGGGAAGGATGCACAGGGAAATCCTTCAGAAGCTGCACAGAGATACAGGGATACCACATAGTTCTTAGAACCTTCAAGATCCATCTTGAAGGAAGAGCAAAGGCAGCCTTTAGGAGAAAGAATGAGTGTTTCAGGAGGGCAGAAAAACCTATGAAGGTCTGGTGACAGACGGAATCTGTCTGGGAATTCCAAGAGCAGTGACCATACATAACAGCTCATCATTCTTCACTGTTTATTACAGGCTTGGCACTATTTTCAATGTTCTATTTATTTTATATCCTAGCTTTTAAAAACAAAATAACAAGGAAGAACAGCTCTATAAAGTAAGCATAGCCCTCAGTTTGCAAATTAGAAACTGAGATTCTGGGAGGGTGCCTAATCTGATCACATACCAACAGGGTGATGCTTCAAACTAAACTCATCTCCTTCTGGGTCCCGAACTGAAACTATTACAAGGCACACTGATAGTCACTCTGTCCACACCACCTCCAGGAAGCCTTACTTGATTTCACCAGCCTGGAAGGAGAGATGGAGGGGAGTGCTTCTATGCCCTGGCAACTCTGGCTCCCAGTTTAGCACCACAACCTAAATACACTTTGCTGAAAGTCATGGGCTGCAGCCTGCCCTCTTGTTTGGGTGTGTTTTAATTTGCCTGTAGAATATCAACATGCATTTTCTGACTGACCTTCTCTATGTCAGGACCACATGATCAGAAGATCTTCAAGTGGGAAAGCCTGTTGGGTCAACAGTGCCTGCAGCTCCTGGCCACGGGGAGCTTGAAGGAGCTGCAGCATCCAGGAGTTTTGAGAAATGGGATGTACAGGCTTACAAAGAGTGGTACAGGGAGCGGGTTCCAGCACAGATGGTGACATTGTGTTCTGGATATCAGGGCCCTGGGGAAACTCAGAGCCATTCCTTCACAGCATGGGACAGTTTCTTTGAGGAGCATGCTTTATACTTGTATCTGATATTCCTTTTAAAGAATATTCTTCCCAAGATGGAAACAATAAAGAATTAAATCTGTTTATATTTGTCTGGAAATCAAAAGCACACCAAAACAAGCCAGCAGACCGAAAGCAAATTTCAAACAATGAAATGAACCTGGCCTATCAAATAAGGCTCTGAAATTCCATGCTTCTCATTAGTCTCCTCTACTAGGGAGGTTCACTCTGGGGAGGGCCACAAGGATGGAAAATGAGCATACAGCTGCCAATCAAAGTTGTCTAGTGTAGATGGGAAATCAGCGGTCATGGGGGTCAAGAGTGGACTCTGAGTCAAGCTGTTTACATGCCTTTCCTGGGCCATAGCTTTTCTACTCAAAGTGGTGGTCATTAAAAGACCTCCCAGAAAAAATCATATGAGCAGCTAACCTTATGCTAGAATAAGTATCAGAGCCTTCCAAAGCCCATGATATCTCAAAATGCTGAGTGACATGGTGACATGATCCTCAATGGCCATAGTGCAGTATGGGGTTAAAGTGAAGGGTCACTGGATTCACCCAGTTGTTTAGTCAATTTACATATAGTTATTTGTTTACTGGGCATCTCCTGGGTGCTTCTCTGATGCCAGGGACTGGGGCTGCCATGATGAAACTGAAAAGTAATCCCTGCCCTCTGGGTGCTTCCAGTTTGGTTGGCCACCCTGAGAGATTAAACCACACAAGTAGATCTTAATGGCAACTGGGCCTGTGGTATGATGGAAGTGTGCTTCCAACACGTGGCAGTCAATGCACACGGCAGCAAGGGTCCCATCAGGAGGCTTCTGGGTTTGAAGAGTGAGAATTCCATCCAGGAAGAAAGCTGCCATGAGACTATGGTGTGGGAAGGAGGCTAAGATACGGGAGTGGCAGAGACGTGGTCACAGTGTCCAGATTACAGGACCATGGGGGAAGTGGGTAATGACAGGGTACACAGGACACTTGTCTACCTAAGAGAAATGGGATGTTGTTAAGTGTGTTACATAGGACGGTGAGGGATCAGCTATGTGTGAAAATGTACCTCCTTAATCCTCCTAGAGAATGAAGTAAACAGAGAGGTGGTGGGGGCAGAGGGAGAGAGGGAGGAAGGGGAAGAGAGAGAACAGAAGTTCCTGAGAAGCCCAGGCAAAGGTACACCAGCTTGGCTTGGGAGGGATACAACATGGAGTGTTCATGTTGGGGGAGTGATCAACTGTGGGTCAGATGGGGTCTGAGTGAGGGAGCAGAAGCTGTCTCCAGATGGCATCAACCTTGTGGAGCTGGACGGGAGGGCCTGGGGTTCACTAACAGTGTCCTGGGGACGAGGAAGAAAGTCCTAGACATGGGTAAGGGGCTCTTTCTGTCTCACCATTCCCTAATTAATTATTCTTGGGTAAGTTACCCAGTTTGCCATGCACCCTGGCTGCCAGCATTGCAGATAATGATAGCAGTTATAATCACCATTATTATTATTTTGCAAAGCAGACCTTTGGATTTGCACTAAAACTTCTGCCTCTCTCTGATTTCTAGAAGACAAGTGTTCAATGTAGCTAGAAATCCAGAAGGTTCCATCCACATGGCTCATACCTGTGTGTTTATTATATTCCTCATCACTTCCTTACTTGGAATCCTTGTTTTAATATACAATAAATCACAAGAATGTCCTAGCAGAAGGAGTAGATTTTGGGTGTGGTTGCAGACAATGCGGGTGTACTAAGAACACTGGGTAAGGCATCTTTCACAGTCTATGTGAAAAGGGCATATAGGAAACAGAAATGATTTGGGGGCTTAGGCTTGAGTCCTCTTCGCAGGGTATCTCAGGACACACACAAATTCTAAAATCTGGGCGGGGGGAGACATTCTAAACTCAAAACACTTCTGGTCCCAAGCATTTTGGATTAGGGATGTTCAGCCTGTCCTGGGAAGTAAGCACCCTGGCTTCCCCTAGGGCATCCACTCTATATTTAACTGTTGCAAGGATGCACCTTGACAGTATCAATAGATCTCTACTATGAGGAATCTTCTGTTCTAATACCAGACATTAGTGTTTGTGAGAAGAGGGCATTTAGCTAGGATATAGGTAAGAAACGATATACATGGCATAGATCACCTGATCCCTAGGAAGTGACAGTCACCTGGCTGAATGACCATGTTGTTGCTGAAGATGGCATCGTCTTTTATAAGAAACCTCTGGAGCCTGCAGTTGACCTGAATACTTCCAGGGTATTTAGACACTGTGATCTAACCTTTTAATCCCCCTTCTTCTTTACGCCTTTTACAATGTAACAATCACCACAGAAAATAATCTATTCCAATGTGGAAGGCAGGGGTACTTGGACATACTGTGTAGACAGATCTTCAGCAGGACAGTGACATGGGACAATGCCACATCACCAGTGTACTAGAGCCTGTAGGTGACTGGGGAAGAGACAGACGGGAGGAGGCATGTAAAGAGCCCGGAACACAACACTGAGGAGGATCCAAGGCAAGGCAGATAAAGACCCGGTAGCGGACAGCGAATCCACCTGACTGTAGGTGAAGACTCTGACTGACAGGACTTCGGTTGCTGCTGCTGGGCCTGGGCACATTTTACTATGGGAAGCCATCATCACCAAGCTCCCGACTCACAGAACTGTAGTATGTAACAGGGAGGCATACATGTGTGTGGCTGGATGTGAATTCTAGTTAGATCTGCTGTCTAGTGAGCACAGGATAGATGGAAAACAAAAATACTCCTAAAGGTGTGGATTTGTATCTCCCCGCTTTGCACACTCACGAGGGCTTAAGCAGACTTGACCATGTTCTCTGAAGAAGGTATTGAAAAACAACGCACTGGTGCAAACAAGATGGGGGTGGGATGGGGGGGGGGGGGGTGGGAGTTTAAGTTGCTGGGAATGGCAAGCATAGAAAGCACATCCAATGACTCTGACAATAGCTTTCAGCCAAACAAGCGTCTCTAAATGTCTTCACTGGATGCAACTCACTCTCAGGCATGTAGACTAATTACATGTAGAGAGTCTATGCATATATTCCCACTTTCAGAAAGACCATACACACATAGTTCTAAAATGCAAGTTCTAAAATGCAAGGAAGTGGCTTTTCACACGTTCTATACATGAGACATCTCAGAGGCACCCATCTTAAACTTTTCCACAAGAGACCTTGGTACACCAGTGGAAACTAAGATCTAAGAGTGCGTATTCTGCCAGGCACATTGCTACCTTCGGCATATCGGCAACAGCTTCCTTGTGGAGCTGCTTTCGTGTGCTCGGCACCGTGTTAAAGATTTTTCATATGTTGCGTGATTTATTTTTATTGTTCCATTTTTATCCCTGTCTCAAAGCTGAACAAACTGAGGTTAGGGGTTAACTTACACAGTCGTTGTGACCCTGGTAGGGAGTGGCAGAGACAGGGCTGAGAAAGAGCTAGTTGGGAGCTCTCAGCAGACGGTAGGTAGTCCAATGGGGAGGATAAAATAAAAGATAAATAAAACTGTCAGGCAATAAATGATAAGTGTCAAATGAGACACAGGTGATAAATGCTAACAGAGAGTAATAGCCCTTGGTAAGTGCCATTGGCTGGTTTGGTAATAACAGGTTTTCTCTGCTCAAGTCTTCATCTTGAGGAAGTATGATAGCAGCCCAGGGCTTAAGAACAAGACGACCTAAATGATGGACTGGTCCTAGCTGGGGCCTCTATAGGTTTGTCACAGTGAATGCCAGATGTCACCGGTCCTTTGTGCAGAGTGGGATTCAAGAGGATGTGGGTGATTTCCCACTGCTACAAATCAGCGGTTAAGAAGAGCCATGGTTCTAATACAGTCCCCACCATTCTAACAACATCACTGAGAGTAACCAAAGAAAAAACCCAGAATCTCCGAGAAGCATAAAGTATTTTTTTTATCATCTCTGTTTAAAAGAAAAGAAAAGAAAAATGGGAAGCAGCTAGAGTCTCCAGGTTCTTTATTTTACAAACACCAACCATCACATTAAGGACATCAGCATGAGGAGGGTGATTTAGTTCCCACCTGGAGACGTGAAATAAACTACCAGGCAGGTTCCATTAAATCACTCCTGAAATGAATCTTCCAGATATCAAATCTGTGCTTTTCAGGACAGTTTTATTTGCTAATAAGCCTAATAAATTGAAAGCTGCCAGGTCTGTCATGAGACGCATACACTGAAGAGCATAAACTGATGTGAAATGCTAGCCCCACGGAGCAAGCTGGTGTGGCGAGGGGGTGGGGCCTCAAGGACCGGGGTGTGGTGGTGAAGTGGTGCTGTGTACCTCAGATGGAACCACTCAGGGTTGCCCAGAACTGATGTAGGATAGGAACAGTGAGCCACAATTCTGTCAAAGAAAGCAAAGGAGCCCCTGGGGCTGGGACACCCAAAGCCTTATCAGTTTTAACATTTGAAAGATGATGCTGTGGTCTGGTTCGAACTGCTTCCTCAGTTCTCACTGTTTTCCTCTCAGTGGAGTTGGGAATTGATGTCCTTTCCCTTGTGGGGTGGGTCTCCTCTCAGTTTGCTGATAAAGGCCAATTGATCAATAGCATTCTCCTTATCATAAATGTGGGGTTCAAGACTCACTCCTAAGTGGAGAAGCCAAAGTCCCATCCTTCAGGAATTAAGAACCTACAGCCCTCACATTAACATCCAATCCTGACAAAAGCCTCATGAAAAACACACAGAATCTGGAATGTGACACATCAAAGGCCAATGTCAGGTCTATTTCAATGGGTAATTTTCCTCATCTAGGCCGACATATTAGAAAAAATAGAGACCTTGTGGTATTTGCCACGATCAAATATTATAATTAGGAAAAGAGTTTGAAAACGATGAAACTTTGGGCCCATTTGTAAACATTTCCTTTAGGATCTAGCACTGGGTGGGGTACCCAGCAAGCAGGCAATCCTAAAGTTACTACCCTGCCCTCCAGACCATCGAATCTGGTATCATTTGAGATGAAGGAGCAGGAGGAACTGGGCCAGGCCAAGCTAGGCTCCAGAGACATCACACGTGACATAGACCTGGCTGATCTATCTGAACAGATCATCCCCCAGCAGCCATGGCTGGTTCAGATATGGGCATATTATCAAGCAGGGTCCAGTAAAAATAAGTTGCAAAACTTTTACAGGCACCATTATGAAAAGAGACCTTCCCTTTTTCTGCTGTTATGATTTGAAATGTGTATGTTTCTTTATGGGCTCATGGTCTGAATGCTAGGTCTCTAAGCTGTGGTACAGGAGTCTGTAGGAGGTAAAGTTCAGACAATGAGAGTAAGTAACTGGAGACCAGGCGTTCGAAGGTTTTATCCTTCCTTGGTTCTGGTCTAGACTTCTCTTCTTCCTGCATACCACCATGTGAAGAAACTGTGGCTCTGAATGTTGCTTTCACCACTTACTCTAGCCTGTGTCAAGGCTCCTCCCACCATGGATACAGCCACTATATCCACGATTTCCCAACTATAATAGAATTCAATATCCCTGAAACCAGGACCCCAAATACCCCAGTACACACACATGAGAGACTGAGCCTAGGATATCATGCATGCTAGTCAAGCATTCTACCACTTAAGCTATATCTTGAGTCCTCACCCTTTCTTCTTTTAAGGCCATTCTGTCTGGAATTGGGTACTGCAATAACAAAGTAACTAATGCACCTGCTGAAGAGGGAAGTGAAAAAGCAGGAAGCCACCATTTAAAGTCTCAGTGATATTTTTGAGCCACTAGACTAAGCCCTTGGCTTGAAGGCTCATGACTTTTTAGTTTCATGAGCCAATACATTTAATTTTCTTCTCTCTCTCTCTCTCTCTCTCTCTCTCTCTCTCTCTCTCTCTCTCTCTCCCTCCCTCCCTCCCTCCCTCCCTCCCTCCTCCTTCCTTTTTGAGTTAATGCTTTACTTTTCGAAAATGGGAATCCTATCTCCAACAATCTATTTTGCTTTTAAACACAGTCTATAAACTGGATATGGGTTAAGGAGTAACAGACTGTATAGATTACTGTGTCTCTATGTTTCATTTTAGAGAAGACAGGTTAGATGGGGTCACTGGTCTGCAGCCATCTACATTTCTGCTTACACACAAACCATTTTTCTCTTTTTCTTTCTTTTCCGGCCAACTGGCATCTGCCTTAACCTTTACTGTAATTGTAACTCTAAATATATTCTCTCTCCATGCCTAATGCTTCTCAATGATTCCACATTCCTCTTGGCCTCCCCTACACGTCTTGACTTGCTGGCCATCAGGGCGGCACCAGACACAGGCGACTGGCTCCTTTGGTTGCCTCTTGAGGCTTCCTGAGTCACTGGGTCACCAGAGTCCAGAATTAGGACTGTAAACAGACACTATTTGCTAGGTCATTTCTGATCTCTGTTAGAAGCTGTTTGGAGCTCTCTGTTGAGAAGAGATAGCCAAGAGCAGCTTATGTAGAAGAAAGCTTCAGTGGTCTATTAACAATACTATGGCGGGCTTATGGGGAAGCAGAGAGGCATTGCCCATCCTGGTCATACCCAAAAGTAGAGATTTAAGTGCTGAGAGCTGTTCCCCAGAGGGAGTTTAAGGGCCCCGAGAATAAATTAAGTAAAGAGGAGATTGATTATTAGTTTACACCTTCCCACTGACCCTAATGTCCATTTCCTCACCCTGGGATACTCAAATGGAGCTTGGGCATTTATTTTTGTAGAGTAATAGTGACCCATTTCCTTAGAGCAGTGCACACTCCAGTGAAGGCACCAGAAGAGTTCTAGGACATTTTCCCTGCATGAAAAATTGTTCCCTGCTCAAGAAGAAGACAGTACTTAGTAGGTAAATGAGTTACTCAAAATTGCTAACTGATAAAAATCCTTACAGCAAATCAAGGGAGCTTTTAAAAAAATATCTGATTTCAACCAATCTGATGAGTTCAAATTGTCAACCGTCAGAGATGAATAGACACTGTGTTTAAAATAACTGTGTTCAGTGAGTTTGGGTGAGCTTCTAGAGCAGGGCCTCTCAACCTTCCCAAAGCTGTGACCCTTTAATACAGTTCCTCACGGTGTGGATAAAATTATTCCGTTGCTACTTCGTAACTGTAATTTTGCTACTGTTATGAATAGTAATGTAAATATCTGCTATCCAGGATATCTGATATGCGACCCCTGTGTGGGTCTCGACCCACAGGTTGAGAACTGCTGTTCTAGAATGTCAGGCAGGGTAGATTTGAGTAGTTACTCAGTTTTGGTTGACTATCTGGCCGGGTGACCCACAGATTAACCCCTCTGAGTCTCCATTTCATTAGGGCACAATCTCTACAATAATGCCTACTTATATCCCAGAGTATGGCTGTGCAGGTCAAATGAAAAAATGAAAGAGCCTTGCAGAGCTAGGAAGCATTATGCAAATGGAGGCATTGTAGGAGTGCTGGTCCTCTCTATGTGTGCATTTGTATTCACGGTCTATAAATAATGCATGAGCTTCATGTGTCTCAGATTCGTTTGGATCAATAATCTCCCTTCCATGTACATGCAGAGCATTAGGGACAGGCATTTTGGGTTACTGCTTTGACAATAACTGCAAAGGAACTGAGGAACACTGTGGAGAAAGGAAAACAGACAGGAAACAGCTGAGAGTTGCTGTAAGCCACAAACTCCATCTCAACAAAACTCCTCAGCAAATCCCCAAGCAGTAATTCAATAAACAAAGCCGTTCACTCTCCGCACCCCCCCCCCCAAGTCTTTGGTGGCCCAGCAGCGCACACTCCGAAGGTTCACTTTGTTATGCACAGTCCCCATCCTAGAACTAATCTTTCTATAATGAACTTAATCCAGTTAGAACTCCCTAGAATGGCCACATGTCAAAGTAATTGGATAACGGCCTGAGATTTTGTAATTATCCCTACTCCTCAAGCTGGGCTGGTTTGAATCTGCCCACCCGCTCCTCCCCCCACCCCCAATGACAACCCTTCTCAATGGGAGAGCCCACCCTGAGATGGAGAGATGGGTGAGCTATCTTGTGGGGTAAGGGTGCTAGCAGGCATGGAGGAGACTGAGAACAAGAGGAGGTGGGAGTCAACTACTCCTGGTAGACAATCTTTCTCTCCTAATAGGCTGCTCCTTGCAATAAAGAAATGCATACTTCTGAAGGCGTAGGTGTCCCCACGCCACAGGGAGGAATGATTAACCCAGTTGAGAAAATGGCTCTGAACAATTTTACAGCTGCTCAGGCACTGCTTCCCTTCTCATTTTCCAATTTACCTTTTCCCCACTGAAGCATGCCACCGCCGCCTCCATCCTGCACAGTCCCTGCAGCCACTCACGACATCCTAGACACACTCTGGAAGAAGTATGGGCAGACCCACCGATGATGGAATTGTGGTGCCCAGTGCTCCCAGAAAGCCCAAATGCACAACAAAACTCAAGGTGTGTGTTGGGGGGGGGGGTGGGGGACAGGACACGGGACGGGACGGGACGGGACCATGGACATGAGGGGGCGGAGCTTCTACTTTCCTGTACATGCTTTGGCTGTCTGTGGGAATCTGGGCTCAGCACCCACTGAGCTATTTTGTAACTTTTTTTTTTTTTTAAATATCAAGTAGGCCTCTCTTTCTTAAACCCTTAAGCTAACTCTGCATCGAGAGGGTGGCACCCTGTAACAATCCCCTTTTGGCACTGAGAGGGTACTTCCCCTGCTCTTTCATCCACCCACAGGTGGCTGAGGAAACACTGATGAGTGTCAGACCCCTGCCTGGAGGGGGCTGGAAGGAGGGAGAGGCCCTGGTTGTTCTTCCCCAGCTCGGCTTATCTGCATCCTTGATGCAGAACTGCAGGAAGGGTAATGGGACATTGGTAAAGCCAGCAACTTGTAGGAGAATGAGACCCTGGCAAAATTAGCTGATGCCACCCAGTCACACCACACTGATTCCCACCAGGGAGATGCTTTAATAACTAATGATGCAAAAAAATGTCACCCAGGGAACACAATCCAAGGGAACCAAGGGCTTCTGGGCTGGTGTCCATTATCAAAGTTGAGGAGATACGGGCACACTGGTCTGGCCTCACTTAGGTGTGACTTACCTTGTGCTAAGAGCCTGCTTGGAATCCTAGGCACATGCTTTTCTTCTAATATGTTCAAAGTTTGTCTTGGTTATTCCATACATATCAATGCCAAGCTAGCACAAAAAAGGGTCCCCTAACTACTTTCAGGCTAAGCTTGGGTGTTTCCTCCCTACACATGGACCCAAACACATGTACCTGTGACACTGTGAGGAGGCAGTCTATGTCTTGGGGAAAACCCAAACCAGGAAGAAAAGAAAGAGGGCTTTGGATCCACAAGGTCTGAGCCCAACCTCTCCTGATTGGCTCTCATCTCTGGACTTGTGTTTGTTTTCAGGACTGTATTAGAAACAAGAGTTCTCCCCCTGATTCTACACTCGGGAAGGTTGTCTACGTGTGAAGACCTTGTTATTACAGTGTCGTGCCCTACGTTAGGCTTTTCATGCGGTGTTCTCATTGCATTCCAGAGCAAAGCAACCCGGGAGGAGGAACAATTTCCCCGTGTTCCCTTGGCTTGTCTATAGCGAGTGTGGGAGTGGGATCTGGCTCCTTGTTCAGAACACACTGTGTGTGTTGTCCTGCACCTTCCTCCTGCTCCCTTGTGGAACCTTTTGTCCTAGAGGGTATCTGAATCACAAGGGAGGGGGTCAGCCCATCCTGGTATCTCTAGGCCATTGCTTCCTTGGACTAGAAGAGCCAAGCGTGCCCCAGGACCAGAACGTCTTGGTGTTACCTTCAGGCTAGAACACTGGCAACTCTACCTGGCTGAGACTTTGAGTCCTGATCCCCTGCAAATGTCTGCAGACTAGGCTTGTCCTACCTTTCCCTGGGTGCCTTCTCTAGCCTCAAGGGGTGGCAGCTTCTAGGGAGGGCTTTTCATGGTCCCAGAAGTGCTCCCAGCCATGGTTCACACAGCACAACAGTGACATCCAGGGGAAAGTCTGGGTGATGGCAGGGACTGCAGGGCTAACGTGATATCCCGTAGATCTGGGGGCTGGTTTATACGCACATGGACCCTGAATCATCAGGCTGCAGGCATCTGGGGACCTGTTAGCCAATAACCCGCTGATGACTGGCTGAGGTCTTTCTACACTGGGCACCTGCTCTCTGGGTGGGCCAACTCTAACTTCCACCCTTGCACTTGGTTTGTTGAAGATTTGAGGTGAGTATCTCCATCTGGACCACACTGAACCCCAGCAGCCCCTGGGTCCCACAACCCCTTCATTTACAGAGCCTTTTATCAAGTGGAGAAAAAGTTCCTGGGACTAAAAATAAGTGTCATCCTTCCGTTAAAGAGAGAGGGGTTTTTTTTTGTTTTGTTTTTTTTTTTTTTTTAAACAAGCAAATGGTGAAAATACATGGGCGGGGTAGTTTTCTTCACAGAATTACCCATGTCACTAATATTCTAAAACTTACAAGCTTCATGCTCTTCCATTTGGTTTGACCCACATTATGAAGAGTAAAGACACAGAATAGAAGCAAAGAACACGGGTAATTCTGCCCACAAGCACGCACATGTGAAACATGCAAGTGTTTAAACATCTAAACACAACCAGGGACAATATAAATGCTAAGGTTAAAAGAGAAATACAGCAAGATGGGAAACAGATCCTTGCCTCTATTGGTGCCACTTCTGGGTGGAGAGGCTTTGGGCAAAGCTGCCCATTAAAGCCATGGTGTGCGGAGTCCTCTCAGCAGACTGCGGTCCTGGATGCTCCCTGGGTCCTTTTGGAGCTGCAGCTGGCAGCCTGGGTGTGCGCAGTCCACTCCCACAGGCCCCTGCTCATTCCTCTCTTTGGCCAGAAGGTGGCAGCCTGGAGATGCTGCAGAAGACGGGCCCAAAGAGGAGGCTTGAAAGGCAAGTTTGACTGAGGCACTGATGATTTTTAAGAGTCACCTCTGTCCTGACTGAGATTAGCTCCAGGCTTCAGAGGTCCTAGTGGGGCTGGTTTGTTGGGAATCTCACTGGAGCTTGGGACTGGATAGCGAACGGAGGGCCACACAATGGGAAAGGAAACTAAGAAGTAATCACTCCTCTCCTGAGAGAGAAGCCAGAGGGAACTGCCCTGAGAACTGCTGTCCATCACTTTGGTAAAGGAGGCAAGTGACATAGTGACCAAGCGACCACAAGCCACCCCCCACTTCTCCTCCTGACTGGATGTGTTTCTCATCCGCACATCACATTGCTCTGCCCAGGTCCTGATGTAGAGTAGGATACACTGGATGCCAATCACTGAGCTGTGGGTGAAGGGAGGCCACTGGAGCCCCCAAGGTGAGCTGTGGGTCTCTGGATGCAAAGGAGAGTCAGAGAAGGAAGATGCTTAACTGGGCGTTAACATGGGACCCTCTGGAGCCTTGACCTTGGACCTCCCAGATTTCAGAGCTGGGAGAAATACATGTCTTTCCTTTGGAGTTACCAAGTATACATCATCCCTAGTACAATAAGCCATAGAGGAAGATGTTTTCTTAAAGTTGTCAAAGTTTTAGTTCATGGGCTGCACAAGCCTCTGTTGCTGGTCCTCCATTCTGCTATGGTGGTACATTCATGAGGGACCCTGGCTGTATTCTAGTAATACCTGCTTTAAAACACCAGGTAATGGGACAGATGGGGCCCAGAGGCTCGTCTCTAGGACTGTCATTTGCCGACCTCTGTTGTCAAACACAGTAGTGAAGGCCAGAACCACTTTATAATAACTGTCATCTCAAAATGCCCCAGGCAGGATGGAGCAGAGAGGTGAGGGGCAGGTCTGTGTTTTCCATCTCAGGCTCCACTGGGCATTCATTGACAGAATGGCAGGTGGAATTGCCCAATAAATAAATGATTTATCTGCCTCTCCCTGTTCGGAACACAGAGTTAGATTCCATATAAGTTGAACATTACCCTTCACAATCAAATATATAAATATAAAAAGGCAAACACTCAGCCGGGCTGTTTATTTTTTCTAAGTTCAGTGAGTTGTTCTACTGTTATCATGGGGCTTGGGAATGCAACCCATCTAAATCAGGGTTGATAGAAGGGAAAATGCCATAGAGAGTAGATTCTGTCCCTTTCTCTCAGGAGATAATAGTCACAAAGAGAAGCACAGGCCCCAGGGCAGAGAATTAGGTGAGGTCAGCCAGTGGTGTGGGAAAGGACTCAGGATATTTTCATTGTCAGTGTTCTGCAAAAGAACAGAACTGCTGTTTTCTTTATCATGGTCCAAGAGTTCTCCTGAAAAGCTCCCCGACGCTTGCTCTGGAAATCTGAGGCAGGCCCTTAGACCTTAGCTAAAAGAACAATGGATTCCTAGCAGCTAACACTGTTTACTAGTAAGGAGAACATGGCTTCAGGCTACAAGGAGCTGTGCTGTTCTGAAGGGAAAACTGAGAAGGAAGTTTCTGGCCTCCTGGCAGGAGGGAGCCTCCTTTATAAGAGGCATTCTGCTGACCTCATGTCTGACCCAGGTTCAGCCTCACCTGTCGCTGTCCTCGGCTATGCCTACACTACAGCACTGTCCCATGAAGTGAGGTCTCTGCAGAAGGAGGCAGAGCTTTTAGCAGGATGAGAGCCACCGTTTGAAGTCTTTGCTGCACAGGGCTGTGGAGGGGGAGAACATGCCATGTAGCCGTGGACACATGTAGTGGGAAGACCACCTGGACTCCCTCCGCCCAGAACCAGACTCAATGCCCACAAGGCCATCTCAGGCTCCACTGGGCATTCATTGACAGAATGGCAGGTGGAATTGCCCAATAAATAAATGATTTATGATGTCGAATCTTCTGGCATTTTTTTGGAGGAAGTAGGAGGCAGCGCAAAAAGAGTTGGGAAATAGTTTTAATGAGAAATATTCCCCCAAAGTTCCCAAGTGCTGTGGGTTATAAATGAAGCCATGAATCATGGGGCCGCCTGCAATATTTTATAAGTGGTGTTGGAAAACCGCCTCTAATAAACTTGGGAGAAGATGGATCACCTCTCTGGAAAAGCAGAAAAAGGATGTTGGAGGCATAAATACACCCAAAGACCGGACTGTGATCCCTCCAGTGAAGAAGTCAGGCCTCCTCCCCACCTCCTCCTGGCATTCCCAGAGCTCCAGCTCTAAGTGCTTTATGACCCGGGCTCCACACGCGCTTACATTTCAGGCTGATTGTTGGCACCATCGCCACATCTGGTATTACTTTCTGACGTGGCAGCATTCCGTACCCAGCTCCCTCAGCCCCCAGAAACCCTCTCCCGACATTTCCCTCCGTATCACGGAGGCCGAGTGGCTGCCCCTGTAGAGGAGGAAGAGGAAATGCCAGAAAGGATAGGAGAAAGGATGGAGGCAGAGTTAGAGGAAGCAGGCAGGAGGGACCCCGAGGAGGAGATGGGAAGAGAGAGGGAAGACGATGGAGGGCAAGGAGCCTTCTCCTGAGACTCAGGCTATTAAGGCAGAAATATTCACGGACACGTAAGGGGTGGAGCTATGAGTCCATGGACATCCCTCACTGGAAGTGAATACGGCCACTCCAAAGCCTTGGCCTGTGGTCTGGGATTTGTTTCCCGTGTCAGGTAATGGGTAGTGGGGGTGGGGCACACGACTAATGGATGCATGCATACAGGAAGGTGGAAATTGACATTTCTTTCTCCCCAGCTTCCGCTCAAACCCAAGTTCATTTATCTTTTTCCATTTCTCTACATATTTTACTGCTTCCTCTGAATGTGAGTGAACATTTGAACCTAGAGCCAGACTTTATGGCAGGGTCCTGGTAACAATGATGCCAAAACATGGTAGGGCAGGACTTCCTTAGGACCGCGGCCACAGCTGTAGGACCACCGCCACCAAGCTTTACTCTCCATGCAGACAGGAACTGGCTACAAACTTACATCCAAGGAGCAGGTGAACAATGAAAAAAAAATTCCCTTTTTAAGACCTAAAGAAATATCCAAAGTAAAGAGAGATTCTAGTTAAACTAACTTAATGGGAATTTTCACTGAAGGCAGGCCAGGGTGGTCAGCGGCCATCTTCTCTCAGGATGATGGAGGATATCAAAGGTGTTCGGATATTGTGTGTGTGGGGGGTGGACTTTGGGGCAAACCGACTAAGTGGCATTCCTGTCAAAGTAGGCCGTGCTGGGAAGAACTGGAAGTCTGAAAGTCAAGCCCTATTTAGGAAGAGGATTTAGAGGAGTCTGCTCAAAGCTAGTGAAAGAGTGGACTCTGGGGGAGAGGAAAGGGAGTGGAGGAGGCCCCTCCTCCTATGGCCATAGCTCTGAGCAGCTTGGTTCAACTTTCTACAATTTACTCAGCAGGTATTTCCGAGTTTATCACAACCTTGTCACAGAGGCTGATGTGATGGCGCAAAGGAATAGCCGAGGGCATGCCCCCTAGGAAAGGTGGCACAGCATTTCAGCAACTGTCATTGTCCCGTCACTTTTGCAGGAGATCACCGTTTGGTGGGGAAAGGGGAGTGTGTGCAAATCTTTTCCTTCTTGGCCTGTCTATACACATTGTGGTCAGAGTCAGAACTCAGCTGGCTCTCATTTTTAAAACGAAGCTAATGATAATAAGTATTTCACAGCATTATGGCAATTAAAGTAAGATAATTAGTACAAAGGCCTCTGGGGCTCAGAGGCTCACAGAAGCACCTCCTAGTCTTGAAACACCACACAGAGCCCAGAGCCTGGCGTGAATGTGGTAGATGCTCAACACAGCCTTGCTGATGGGATATAGGTGCCGGATGTATTCACACCCACACTCTTTGGGGGCTCTGTCATTTACTCTCAGCCCAGGGAATTGGGGCAACAGAATCAAACATTTACTGTGCACAGAGCCCTCATACATAAATATTTATTTGCCCTTCAAAATGTTTCTCCTGCTGCCGGCGGTTGAGAAAGGAAGAAATGCTATATTTAAGCATCCGAGTTGACGGTTTCTAGAGTACAGCCATAATGGGGCCCCAAATAGTTTTTTCCTGTAGAGCTGAGAGCTGAGACAATTTTACTTCAAAGGTGTCATTTCTGCTCTGGGGAAACAGGTGTCAGTCCAGAGCCTAACAAGTCCCTGGAAATTGCCTTATTCCTGATGATCAAGAAAAGGGAAGAGGAGGCAGGAACAGAGGGCGGAAGAATGTTTGGTTGCTCACTCGCTTTTCCAAAGGAGTTAACCTCAGTCAGGCTGGTTAAATTCCTGAGCCCTAGCTTCTCATCAGTGAACTAGGAGCAACCCCATCTTTGTGAGGCTGAGAGGAGAGAACACAGCCAGTAGACATAATGAGAGACGTATCCAGCACTCACAAGGCTCTCCAACAAGGTTAGCGGTCTTCATCCTTAACCACTCATTAAAAGCACTAGCAGAAGCTTGGAGGGCAAAAACACTAGGAACCTTTGAGAGTCAAGGCAGAAAAATTCATTTCTAGCACCAGTGAGATTCTCAGCTCAGCCGGCTTGCTTATTACAGAGTGGATCCCGAGAAAATTACTCTCTATCTGTTTGCCAACAGAGGACTTCAGAGGACATCCTGGCCATCACTTGACAGATGAGAAAGCCAGTTCTTTGTGGCAAGGATGTTAACTGTCCAGGGTAACTCAAGACCAAGGTTCTTGATCTCCTCAGCCTAAGATATTAGCCCTTCTGGAAGAGAGCACACATTCACACAATGGTCAGGGTGAAACTGCGGAAAGACGGCGTGGGTAAAGAGACTGGCAACCCATGATTGCCATGAAAGACTGCAGGCCAGATCTGGTTTTCCAAGGAATATAAATTCTGGATGTTTAGTGGTAAAAACTTAAAAACAAAACCCTGTGTATCATATCTGATATGATGTTCAAAGCCTTCTATGACCTGACCTTTTGTTTGAAAATTTTAGTGTCTTTGGGTAATGGAAAAAAGGCCTAGTACCTGCCCACCAGGCTCAGACCACCAAGTGGTGCTGCTGGCCTTCCTGATGGCAAGGCCCAGCTCACCAGGTGTTTCCTATCTCATGTTGATGTGCAGATTTTAACAAGAGCAATTTATAAGTTTGACATTGTCGATGGTGGTCTGAACGGTTTCTCAGACTAATACAAAGGCTGCCAGAACCCATTAGCAAATCAATTGGGTAGTATGGTGTTTTTGAAAAGAAAATTATTTTTCTATTTTTGCAGGTTAGACAGTAAAATGCTCCCTGGAGGCCCCCTGTGGCGGATTCTGTGTGGCTGCTTTTTGTAAGTGGTAACACCTCATGTTTGAGACTAAACTTGGAGGCTCTACTGTTCTTCATTTTCTTAGCTTGTACCCTTCCTGCTCATCAACAACAGGCTTATCCCTGCCTACTAGTTCAAGTTCCTGGTCTATCGTGGGCATTTCTTCAAATCATTTTTTTGTTTGTTTGCTTTTTTTTTTTTTTTGAGACATGGTTTCTCTGTATAGCTTTGGAGCCTGTCCTGGAACTCACTCTGTAGCCCAGGCTGGCCTCGAACTCACAAAGATCTGCCTGCCTCTGCCTCACGAATGCTGGGATTAAAGGCATGCGCTACCACTGCCTGGCTCTTTTTTTTTTTTTTTTTTTTTTTACACATTTATATTTCTTTCTCTCATGTAGGGGGATGGGGTGGAAAGGATGAGAACCGGCCCAGTGCCTAAAGGCAAGTCTGTTTCTGTCTTGTTTTATGACAGCTGAGGGAATCTCCCTCCTTGCTGCCTCTTCCCCTCCGACACAGCATCTCCATCAGTACCTTTAATCAGGGTTGCTGCTGATTCTGTTCATACAGTGGATGAGAACCATGGGGAGAGGCGGCCAAGCAAACCTTTGAGTGATGTCCATACTAAGACAATACAGTCTGCAGCCACAGCAGGTGTATCTTGGGTTTATTAAAGCGGAAAGGGAGACAATGACACCCATGAAATGAGGGGAAAAAAACACTGACTCCTAGATGGAAATCCAATTCCTTCACACCTCATTTCAAGTGGAAGGCTCTTTATCACTCACTTGCACCCTCTGCTAGATGGGACATTTCTTCAAAACTAATCCATTATCCTAAACAAGTAGAAATCAACCTTCCTAATTCGGTGACTCTTTAATACAGTTCCTCATGTTGTGGTGACCCACTCCCACCATAAAATTATTTCATTGCTACTTCATAACTGTAATTTTGCTACTGTGATGAATTGTAATATAAATATATGGAATGCAGGATAACTGATATGCGACCCCCAACAGAGTCATGACCCATAGCTTGAGAACTATTCAAAAGGGTTTTTTGTTTTTTTGTTTGTTTGTTTGTTTTTAAAGCTACAACTATTTTCATGAAATCAGAGACCAAGAAAGTCAAGTCCAGGTATATGTTCTCTGTGTAGGACAAGAATGGCTTGGGAAAACCTGTTTGATAAGTAGGATTCAAAGTATACTTGAAGGAATAATAAAGTATATTTTAAAAAATACCCATTTATCTTGGACACCCAGTGACAAGTCCCAACCAGCTGATCCACAAACTATCAAACAGAAGACCTGGCTTTCTTTGCATAGCTTGATTTTGAAAATACTGGTGAGATGCCCACAAGGTCAAAGACATTATTTTATCACAAATCTGTACATTGCTCAGCTCAGTAGATATTTTTGTTAACCCAGGCTCCTTGAAAAGTGTCTTGACCTTGGAACAGACTGGATAAGAGTTTGTATTTCAATTCTTGCAGACTGAGCCATCTCAGGGTTTAGTTATAGGGAGGTGGGGATGGGGGACTGTGAACATGTAGGTTCTGATCCAGAAAGTCTAGGGTGGGACCAGGGTACCACATTTCTAACAAGCTCCCCGGGGAAGCCACACTGTCTCACCAAGCGGCCAGAGTTGCCTGCTGTTTGTCCATCATGGCTGTTATTAGACCCGTTGTCAGCTGTTTCGGCACACGCATTCGTGGGCTTGCACCGTGGGTTCTCACGACAGGAAGGGAGGTGTGTAGTTTGAACTAGCAACTCCAGTGACCCTGCTACACCTTCAGTATATGTGTGGAGTGAGATGGGGAGGGGAGGGGAGTTCGGTAAGGTGGGAGAGGGAATGGGGAAAGGGATGAGAGTGGGTGGGGGAGGGGAACAGGATGGGGAAGGGATGTGGGATGGAGAGAGGAGTGGATCAGAGAGGGCCAAAGAGCAGCATCCGTTACTTTGTCACTGTATGGCCTTATACAAGTCACTTGACCATCCTGAGTTTCATCGTTCAGCCCTCATGTGGGAGTGAGGGTCCATATAGCCCAGTTAGGTCCATATAACTAAGTCCTTTCTGTTTTGGAAACCATTTGAAACAAGAATTATGACCAAAACCATTTCATTTTTGTCTCCTCCCCCTGCTCACAACTGACTTTCTCAAACCGTTTGGAGGGGCTGTTGAGAAGAACTGCCTTCAGAACTGTGTGTATACATGTACATACATGTACACACATATGTGCGCGCGCACACACACACACACACGCACGCATGCACGCACACACACTTTTCATATTTGGGGTGTGTATAATGGTGTGCATGTGTGAGTATGAGTTGTGCATGTGTGGCAATGGGTGTGCATGCACGTGTGTGTTGCATGTAGAGGGTAGAGGACAACCTCCAGTACCTTCTACCAGGTGTTATCCAGCTTCATTTTCTGAGGCAGAGACTCTCTTTGGCCTGGAGTTGTTTGAGTTGGCTAGGCTGGATGGCCAGTGAGTCCAAGAGATCCACCTGCCTGTACCTGAGCAGCCTCGGGGTTACTGGTGGGTGCCACCATGCCCAGTTGGCCACATCATATTGAATGGATAGAATGTTCTGACTCATGGAGCATTCTGATGAACTGCACGTGGTTATTCTGTAAGTCATTTACTTATCACATATTTTAAGAAATTAGGATATAATAAAATTCACTCAGCAAAAAAAAAAAAAAAGAAATTTTTTTTCTTAGCTTTTTCTGTTGATTCAGAAAACCTGTGGCACTTGGACTCCGAGGACCTCATTATGCATGAACATCAGCTCTCCAGCTGGAAGGACAGTGGATTAGTAGTTCACAGCTCCAGGGAACTCTGCATGGAGCTTATGTATTCATGTCCAGCTGCTATTTTTCAGAGAGTTTATTATATGTCAGGCATTGTCCTTTGGGTTTTACATGAATTATCTTTTTGTAATCCCCACAAAATCCCAGCAAGACAGGTATTATCATCCTGACTGTACAGATAGGGAAACTGAGGCCCAGATAAACTGCTTAGAAACTACCAAGCGAGAAGGTATGATTGAAACCCTCAGCCTTCCAAGCTCTCAACTGCTATTGCTACTATTGCTATTTTCTAGTTTGCTTCTGTGATAAAACAACTGTGGGAAGGAGAGGATGTGTTTGGCTTGCCCATCCAAACTCAGCCTGTTACTGAGGAAGTCAGGACAGGAGCTGAAGCAGAGGCCACAGAGGTGGCTTACTGGTGGCTTGCTCATCAGACTCACACTCGGCTCCCTTTCTTACACTCCCAGGGCCACCTGCCAAGGATGGTACCACCTACAGTGGGCTGAGACCTCTAACATCAGTCAAGAAAATGCCCCTAAAGACTCACGTACAGGCCGATGTAATGGAGTCAATTGCTCAGTGAGGTTTCTTCTTCCTAGATGATCCTTGTTTGTGTGAAGTTGATATAAAAACAAACAAAAAAAGAAAAAAAAAAAACTAACCAGTGCAGCTACATCTCCACTTTTTCATCTATAACCCGTGGCAACTCTTTGACAGAGTTTAGGAAGAAAGGAAGGTCTAGAGGGAAGGAGATAAATGGTTGGCTGCAAGGGGCAATATGGTATGAATATGGGGGAGATGTACAGTGATGTTCTCTCTCCCATACTATAAACATGTACCTTCTTCCAAATCATACCACTTAACACCTTTGACTTCCCTTTCACCCAGAGCATATCATGAAATTACACTATGAGTTGTGTCTCTTTGGACTAACATTAAGCAAAACTTAACGAATACATGCAATATGTCACCCCACTAGCCAAGACCTGGCAGACATCACTAATCAATCACAGCACCTTTGCCTAAAAAGGCTGAATGTAGCCTTGGACCTTTGCTGGCAGAGGGCTCCAGGCAGGCGCAGTCAATTCTTTCAGGCTGAGATATGAAGAGAAAAGCAGTAGTTTTTCACCAGTAAGTCTCATGAGTACTGTGGCAAAGCAGAAATAGCAGGTGTCTAGGAGTGGGGAAATGTGGGTTTTGTTTTTTTTAACCTTAGCTTGGACAGGAACTTGTTTGTGACCCTGTATAAACTAGGTCTCATCCAGATGCCAGGTTTACTTCTCTGTAAGTGAAGGAGTGGTTTTTGTGCCTTGGGGAACTTAGCATTTCTCCCAGTAATAACATCCTAGGTTCTGACAGGCACTCAAAGCCAAGTGGAGTTCATCAAGGCAGAGAAAAGCCCTGTCTGTGTTAATAGGAGTATGTAGCAAATTTGTGTAAGAAAATATACCCACAGATGTGAAAACCACCCTGGAGAGCCCTCTCTTCACCTTGTCTCTACCTTTGCCGGATAAAGCTGTAAGGGGAAGAAAAAGCAAAGCCAACACAGAATCATTTGTTCAAATTAAGAGAGACAAGCTGGCACAAGACCCACCTCCCGGCTGCCCGAGGCAGGTGGTCTCCTTGGATTGCAATCTCAAGTGCAGGGGCCAAAAATCTATCCTAAGTGACGTGGGAAGTGGGATTTGCCGCCTTGCAAACAGAGCTGCTCAGTCCGTCTCAGCCTTTGTTCTCCCTGTCCCTAGGAGGGAGCTGGCAGCTGTGTGTTGAGCCCGGCAGGTCCGAGGCTCCCATGCAGCCCCTAGTCTCAGCAGCTGATACTCCGTGGGTGCTCCATGTCAAGCCATTACTGCGTGCCTGGACTCTCCCAACAACCCCATGACATGGTGAGTGTTGCTAGTTTAGAATGAATTAACTAAAGGTACAGTGAGGTTGACATTAACAGGAGATAGCCAAGATTCAATCAGTAGGACTCCAAAGCCCTTAACTTAGAGTAGTCCAATATTCTGCTTTCCTTAACATGGCTGGTGCTCCCAGAGAATTTCTGACTTTATTATCTTCCCTGTTGGGTTACAAACTTGAGGACGGCAGAGGCCAGGTCTGAATTGTTCGCTGCTGTACCTATGACACCTGGCAAGACAGACAGCATCAAAAGTAGGTGTCAGTGAGACTTGGGTGAGTGTGTACACAACTTGATAATCCAACAGACCAGTGGTTCTCAACCTTCCTAATGCTGTGGCTCTTTAACACAGTTCCTCGTGTTGAGGTGACCCCATCCATAAAATTATTTGCATTGCTATTTCATAACTGTAATGTTGCCACTGTTATGAATCATAATTTAAGTATCTGTGTTTTCTGATGGTCACAGGTGACCCTCATGGAAGGGTCGTTCAACCCCTGGAGGGGTCATGACCCACAGGTTGAGAAATCCTGCAATAGAACCTAGCAGGTAAACATTCAAGAGCTAATACTTCTTCCTTCAAACTGTAAACTTTCTGAAAAGAAGTGGGTTAGATATCTACTCTGACAGTGATGGAGCACAGATGTCCCCAAGGTCACCTAATGATGCCATAGAAGCACATTCAGATGCTTGTGCAACAGTAAAACCAGCTAACGGCACATCTTTCAGCCTACAGCTCTATCCTTAAGTGGCTGATGACTGTACTTACTAAATGCCTGCTGGAAGTCAGGTATTATGCTAAGGATATGATTGACTTCTTTTGTTGTCATAACAACTAAAACTGGGTACAATTTCAACGCTCTTTTACATACAGAGGAAACTGAAGGACTGGGATCCTCGGTACACTGCTCAAGATCAAACTGTGGAGATTTAAACGGCAGAGCTAAAACTCACACTGGAGTCTGAGTTCCAAGTACCACCATCATTCTGTGTCAGGAGGTTACCTACCTGTGAGAAGCTGCAGACACACCCGATGCTCTATTCCATTTCACTAGAATAGAATGTAGGTGTGAACTCCAGTCACGCAGCAGCCATTTTGCCCCCATGAGCGAAGTCAGCTTATGGTAAAATCAGTTTCTTAGCACAAAGAATGGAGATGGGCCCTTGATGACCCAATTAAACCTAGTTGGGGTGGTAGTGTGGCAGTCATGGGGTTAGAGAATATTACCTTTTCTGGGTTTTGATGATCCGGTTTGTGAGACAACGAAGAGGCACAGAGTAGCCAATGTAGACAATCTAAGATTGAGTGCAAAGAACAGGCTGTGGTCTTACATCCTTTTGTGCCTTTATTAAAGTTAATTACATAGCTGCAGGCAAGATTCCCCTCACCTATACCCTACTTCCATCTTCTGTCAGATGAGGAACTCCAAGCAAACGGTGGTTAAAATCTTCTCAGTTTAAATGGGATGTGACTCAGTAGGGGAAACTGAGGGCCTCAAAATGCAGTAGAGGCTCCCTAGGGCTGGAGAAGGTGTACTCACTCTCTCTGGTCAGCTAGAAGTGGTGGTGAGTAGGAACACCATAGGAAGGTAGAGACACTCTCCTTCGATTTTCTTGCCTTCATTTTCCTCTTTCTGCTTGAATCCTGGGGACCTCCAGAGCCCTTTGCCATTCATGCAATCACAGCTCAGTGACAGGAACCAGTGACAGCTCCCTCGGCATCCCAGCTTATGCCAAGGTTCCAGGACAGAATTACTTAAGCTCACCTAGGCTTATATGGCAGAGCTAGTTCACACTCAGATCTATGTGAGTTCAAAGTATCACAAAGCAAGGCAAGGCTGTGACTATTGGAAGGGAACTACCTGGGGTCTAATAAAGATTTGCAGTCACAGAGTTGTAGAATATTATAACCAGACCCTGGAGCACGGAGAAGCCTAGGCTAGAAACACACAAAGGTGTTTTGTTTGGCTCATGTGCTACTTTAATAATGAACTGTAAGCTAGAAATCCACATTTCCACCTTTTCTTAGGGGAAAAAGATCTGAAAACTACAGACTTTGCAATTCTATGTAGTGTATATTAGACAAAGCTGCCTCAGGGAAGAATGCTGTCACAAGTAAATAAAAACCCAAGCCAACACATTTCAAAGGCTCAGAGGCAGATTAGAAGGCAAGGTTGGTTCAATCAGGTCACCCAGGGCCCAATTTCTTTCTGCATCTCCACTCTTTGTGCTAAGAAAACGATCTCACATAAACAGGCTTCCCTTGTGGGGACAAAATGGCCACTGCACGGGTCTAGGCTTCACGAGTATATTTTATTCTAGTGAAATAGAATCAAGCTTCAGGTGGGTTTGAATTTCCAGCAACGACCCAGAGCTTTAAGCTGACTGTGTCATCTTGTGTCATTCTGGTATTCTATGAAATAGGTTACTTTAAACCCAAACTACCGAACAGAGTCTTAGGCAGATGCATGGGATTCTTCTGACTGGCTTAGCGCCCCCATCATGTAGCTGAGGGCAGGTCTTATCCCAGGCACACAGTGAGTACCTAGCACAGGAAGGTGCCATAGTAGAGACAGCCTCGTCGTCCACTAGATCTGGTGCCCCTTTTAGTGGGCATCTGCTTTCCAATTCTCCATAGTCCCCATAACTCTCCACTGTATGATACAGCTCATTTTATCCATGCATCTTAGATATTAAACAATGACTCTAATTCATGCCCTTCCTTGGTTCAATGAAAGAACATGTAGGTACCCCAAGATACAGGACAGTCAGCTGGTAAGTCAAGATCCTCTTACCAATGGGGAACTAAGAACTAAAGATGTAGAACATGTTCCAAGGTTTCAAGTCAGCCAAGGAGAGTCAGTCAAGATGCCATGAGAGAGCACTGGAGTTTTTCTCTGTCTGCAGTTTATAAGCTTGATGTGGGCCCGAGTGACGTATGATCCTCTTAGATGGGGAAAAAAATCCACCTAAAGACTTAACCTTCGGGCTACGCGCTGATGAAAAGGGATGGAGAAAGTAAGTGGATTCCGCCTTGACAAAGGTGGCCTTGGCCGTACTGGGGACCTCTGCTTTGAAAGTGAAATCTGTTGCTTTTTCTGCCGGAAGCAGGCTGACTACACTCCAGCAGGGTGGAGCTCTCCCTCACAGTTCCTGTTCTGGTCCCTCTGTTTTGCAGCTCTAGGCATGAGTTAGAGTGTGGTATTTACTGAGCTACATTCAAGCCCAGGAAAGCACAAATATTATGTTTGTTTGTTTGCCAGTGTGGCCTGTGATATTACCAGTGGGTCTATTCCAAGGATGATAAGGTACATATATGGGGTGTTCTCTGGAAGATACTGGTACCCCTGGAGTAGAAAAGGGGACTGGTGAGGTGATCAGCTAACTTTGGTAAGTGTGTGTATGTGTGTGTGTGTGTGATCCAGTCAAGGGAGGAAGGGGGGGGTTAGAATTCTGTGAGTTTGCTGAGGGCTTCCCTAGCTTTTATAACAAAAGAGGGCACTGTGCTCAAGGAAGATCTCAGACCAGGGCCCAGGCAGGGAGGCTTAGGAGAACCTGTGTCCTAAGAACTGAACTACAGCTGGAAAGATGCCTACTAATCTCATAAGCCATGGGCCTTGCAAACCCCATTTCTTGACTAGTTTTATGAGGTGTCATTGAGTAACCTCCAACACCCAGTTGGTTCAGAATATCCTCCTCCTCCTCCTCTCCAAAAAAGGACTCTTATCCCCTACCACTCCCTTTCCCTTCACTGTTGAAAGATCCAGTCAGGGACCCATGTGTCTTTGACTGAGTGAATAAGTCCCATGAACTGGACCCCAGGAAACAGAGCATCACTCCTGAAGGCTACTCAAGTGCTCACTGCAGAAGGAAGCAGTCAGAAAACCACTCACTAAAAAAAGGATTTAGTTTCTGAGGCTGGAGAGATAGCTCAGTGGTTAAAAGCACTGGCTGCTCTTCCAGAGGTTCTAAGTTCAATTCCCAGCAACCACATGGTGGCTCACAACCATCCGTAATGAGATCTGGTGCCCTCTTCTGGCCTGCAGACAGAGCACTCATACCTAAAAAAATAAATAAATAAAAAGAAGTATTTACTTTCAACCAGATACCAGGCACCACTGTAGAATAATGACAAATAAATAAAACAAAACAAAAACAAAAGTATTGGTACCAAAAGCTATACACAGAAGCAGCCCAATTTCTTTTCTTTCTTTTTGTTTTGTTTTGTTTTCCGAGACAGGGTTTCTCTGTGTAGCTTTGCGCCTTTCCTGGATCTCACTTTGGAGACCAGGCTGGCCTCGAACTCACAGAGATCCACCTGCCTCTGCCTCCCAAGTGCTGGGATTAAAGGCGTGCGCCACCACCGCCCGGCTAACAGCCTGATTTCTTAAAACTGACACGGAGGGGAAAAGTGGGAAATAAAATCAGTGTTTATCAAAAATTAATTAAGTCATATAAGCAAGCAGAAAACTATATAATGGTAAGTACTTTGAAAAAAGAAATGCCAAGCGTGGTGGGAGTTTAAAGAAGAGGAGATGTGTTGTTCAAAGAGGACTGACGTTTGGGCTGGGAGCAAAGTAAGAAGTCCCGGGAAATAATTCCATGTTGCCATAGTAACAGTTCTGTGGCGGGAATAACGGGTGGGCTGGTAGAACAGAAAGAGTTGGGAGCAGTTGGAGAAAAGTGGGAGGGGAGACTAGAGACAGCACATCCAAGAGCCTGACTCAGTGGATTCCCTGCACCAGCTGGGGGACTGGCTGGAGGGCAGGTAGTCACGGGGTTGTGACCAGGTCCCAAAGCTTCACTGTGAGAGCTGCAGTGTTTCGCCATTCCTGCCAGACAGAGAGCTGTGCATTCTGATGACTGAATCCCCAGCTGCCCATCTGCTCCCTTCCCGTCCCTACTGGCGATACCTGGCTAGTTTGGATACCCACGTAGGGATGGTGTGGCGCAATGTTCCCTATGGCTCAGAGCATCCCTCAGGTGGCTGTTCAAAATGGAGAGGAAACTATCAGATGTGGATAGCACAGCGTTCTGCTTTCCAGACAGTAAACCTCTGGAATCAAACAACACTTCCATGGGTGTGCATACACATGTACATACAATGGTGCCCTGGATATCTGTCAGAGACCTTTCCCCTAGACAAATGATGATTTCTGGAAGGCTACTCTTCCTGCCTTTCCCTCACTCTGTTTTAGGAACATGCATGCACACCATGTGTTTTATTTTAGCCTGACACATTCTTAGCCCACTTTCTATAGCCCCTGTGCTGGTGAAAGTTCTCTTAAGAAGGAGAACAAGAGCCTGGCCCTCATCTTCCTATCCTCATGAGTCCTCAGGACAGCTGGAACAGCCACTTTCTTGGTCAGATTTTGGGAAATGTCAACAGGCTCTCACGATTTAAACAAACAACTAAGTTCATGGACAAAAAAGCTAGGACAGATGCAGAGGGGTCCAATGTCATCTTTTGGTGCCTCACACTCAGCAGACATTTGTCTCCTTGAGGACTCTGACCATAAGTTGTCATCACTTCAAATCACTCCTCGCTTCTCTTTACACCGTTTCCCTCACTGAGCACCTCTGTCAGGATTCAAGGTCTCTCCAAAGCAGATTGGCTCCCCAGACCCGCCCACCTCTACACTCTGTGTTTCTTTCATGGCAATCATCACATGTGGTATTTGTTACATTTATTTTGGATGTTTTATTTCTTCAGGGATCAGCAAACTGTGGTGTGGCCAGAGAGCCAAGGTCAGATTCAACCATAACTTGCTTCTGATTCTTCGGCATATGTCTGTAGGCATACTCATGTGTGTGAAAGTATGTGGACCCGTGTATACCGGCATGTGGAGGCCAGAGGGCAATATCAGCTGACTTATTCAACTTCTTCCACCTCAGTTCTTGGGACTGAGTCTTTCACTGAACCTGGTACTTGCCTACCAGACTGGCCAGCCAGCAAGCCCCAGGGATCCCCCTGCCTCTGCCTCCCTCAGTGTTGCTATTACAGGCATGTCCTGCCGTGCCGTGCCTTTTCATTGAGGTACTAGGAATCCAACTCAGACTCTCCTGCTTGCATTGGAATCACTTTACTAAATGAGACATCTTCCCAGCCCTCACCCCCACCCTATTTTGGAGAAAGGGTCTAGCTACGTATCCCAGGCTGGCTTGAAATATACTGTGCAGTTCAAGGCCTTGAACTGATTGATAATTCTCCTTCCTCAAAAATCCCTAGTGCACAGGTGGACACCACCAAGCTCAACTTGTTGCCTGTTTTTGCAAGTGAAGTTTTACTGGGCTAAACTTCATTCCCTTTTATATTATCTGATGATCTGACTGGTGTCTTGCCACAGAGGGCAGAGAGGAATAGCTGTGACAGATACTTCGTGGCTTTCTAAGCAGCAAATCTTTGCTATCTGGCCTGTTACAGCAAGAAGTTCAGTGATGCTTGCATCCAGTTGCCCACTCCATGAAGCAGTGGCTGGGACTTGTCTTGTTCACTGATGTGTTTGTGGCACCTAGCCTGGAGTCTGCAGCATTATGAGGTGATGATAAGTATTTGAGGAAGGCTAAGCCCTTGAAAACACCAGGTGAGATCGTGAAGTCACTGATCCAGAGGGTGACATGAACCCTGAACCTCCACACGCTGCCCCTATCTTTTCGGTTCCTCTGTGTTCAGCTTTCCCTCTACTTAGTTTGGAGTTAAAACCCAGGAAGAGATATTTTACTTTCCTAACAGTGTCTTATAAAAAACCAGCAGTGACAAGAGGCCAAGTTTTGAGCGGAGGAACGTCAGACTGCATTTGAAGAGAGCAGCAGAGCAATAAATATCAGCAGGCCTGAGTGATGAGGCCACAGGGAGCTGTCTGTAGTTACAACAGCCGGCTCAAAGAAAATAGCCCTGAATGGAGAGAAAACCAGACACTTCAGAATATCTATAAACCAACAAACAAATAAATAAAATTCATTAGTTTGATTTTCTTCCAAGCGGGCAAACACTTTCTGGTGAGTGTTTGGGCAAGTCCTAATAAAGCATTTGAGAAAACACTTTGGTAATGCAGTCGAGATTTTTAAAGCTACTCAGTCACGGGAAGACAGGAACAATTTAACTGGACACAGTGATAGAATACTTTGAAAATTATAATTTGATCAGAGATATCCAGTGTAGGTTTTATGTGAGGAGAGAGTTTAATACCTAACCTGTTGGAAATACATTTCTTGGATAAATTACTACCAGGGAGATGAGAAAGAAAAAAGAGAGAGAAAGAGATACTTATATATACTCTAGAATGCCTGGGGCATGGCTTTACATATTATTGGCCAGCAAGATGTATGGGGGCGATTAGGAGTCTGGTGAATGCACAGTGCCCAAAACAAACACATTTCATTTTTCAAGCTGGGCAAAAGGTAAGTAGCCTGGTGGATTGAGCGAATTTTATTGCTTATAAATAAAATACATATGGAGAATTTTTAAATAATCCAGTTAAACACAATCAACCTTGGAGCTTTCTGGTCACCTAAAGATATTTGTTTCCAATCTTTTGGCCCAAATGTAATGGAGGTAAAGATGGTGCATGAGCTGGGAAGGGCATTAAAGGACCAGACATTCATCTGTGTTGTTACTAGCTCAGGCACCTGGACATCAGCATCCCTTCACCATAAGCCATGTCTGTTCTCCATCATTTGCACCCACTGACATATAGGAGGCCCTTAATAAATTTCCAGAGGAGAAGGCTGGAAAAGCTAGCTATCATTGATGTCTCCCAAACAATCTGGAGATCCTTACCAGGATCAGGGTTGACGGGGGGAGGGGAGGATGACAAGGGGGCACACCACTTAAGGAGATACCAATTACAGATGCTGGCTTCGCACATCTGCATCCTAATGATCCAGGACCTCCTTAAACAGGATATCCTGGACACTCGGCTTTTCTCATCCTTGGCTAGAGTCTATCCTAGGCTTCTTGTTTTTCTGGGAATTGAACCTAGTGTGCCATGCTCAAATGGGAGAAATGATGTCCTTCACTTCAAATATGGGGAAAAGTAAAATTCTAAGATCCCAACTATCTATTAGAAGACAGACTATTAAAAGCCAAATTGAGCTGTAAGCTTATTCTCATCACACTTAGTAGATAAATAAACAAGCAGGTTAAGTAGCTGTGAGAATCTGCACACGTCAACAAAGAGAGCTACTGAACCATTCCAAGTGGTGCTAAAGCGGCAAGATGGATTTCCAAACCATAATGACTAAAAAGTAACGTGGCAGGCATCAACGGGACCTTCTCTCTCTTATTACACTCTTC